>NC_091097.1:19470360-19827860 GCF_024713975.1 Paralichthys olivaceus | reverse complement strand
CGATGTGTCTGTGTGAGGCTCACATCGCCTGATATCAGCCAGACGATACACGGGCCGGTCTGTGATCCACTGAGATGACGTGTTCAAAAGACCGTTCATCCATTATGAAGCAGGCTGCTTAACCACGGGTCTTACACCCCCCACCCCCCCACGCCCACCCCCTCCATCTTTGTGTGATTCAGTCAAGTGAACTGAGCAGAGATGAGCAGCCTGCGGGCCTGTGTGTGTGTGTGTGTGTGTGTGTGTGTGTTGTGATTGTATGATAGTTTTTACCAAAGAAGCAGAGGAGGAGGAGGAGGAGCGCTCTGAGGGACCCCCTTTATCAGGAGGGAGATGTGTGGGGGAGGCGGGGGAGGGTGTGAGGGAATGGAGGATGGATTAGTGCAGAGGTGTGTGGATGGTTCCATGTCTCGTCCTGAGCAGCGTCGGCTCGCTGCCCGGCCGCTGTGATGTATGACAGGAGCTGTAAGAGCATCAATCACAGAGTCACACTCACAAAAGCATCTTATAGATGCAGGCAAGTCCAGCTGAATGATAAAGTGTGTGTGTGTGTGTGTGTGTGTGTGTGTGTGTGTTTGTACAAATTGTGTGTTGATGGGTGATTGGCTGTGCTTGTCTCTCCCGTGGGACTCATTCCAACCGTCACTCTCTCTGTCACACACACACACACACACACACACACAGAGACACACACCATATGGTGACACAGCTCGCTCCCCCGCAGTTGGGGTCAGGGGGTCACACCCATGATGCATTGCGTCCCCATGACTAACATGAAATGAACATCTTAGCGGGTCTCTCTGGCGGCTGCTCCCTGTGACACCGCAGCGCTCCGTTTAGGTCGATGACTCTCACGTGTAGAAAATAGTATTTTTATGCGACTGAACTTTATGACATTTTAATTAAAGTTGAGATCATTTGAAAATGTTGTTTACGTGCAGCTTCTCATTCAGAGCATCGGTCCATGTGAACGTGCTCATTGTTTTTACAGACCTGACGTTCAGACATCAGAAATAAAAAAGCACCAGACCCTCTCGCACGAGTGACGGTCATGACTCATCCTTACCCATCAGCCCCCTGCCTCTCCTCTCCTCTCCTCTCCATCACAGTCTCTGCAGCAGATGATGACTGGTCCGCTCTCGGTCTCTTGGCAGCGCGGCTCTCTTTGATTGATCCCTGTTGTTCGTCCGCAGCTCTGCCCAGCACCATTTTTCTCTTTCGCGGCGTGTCCACAAAACGATCGGACCGCTCGGGCCTCGTCCAGACGGAGCAGATACCATTTCATTATTGCAGCGGCGTTTGATTCCTGTAGTGGAGGCAGATGATACGGAGAGGGGGCCTTTTGATGAGGTCGTCTTCCTGCAGGGAGACACGAACCCACTGGCCTCTCGAGTCTCAGCTGTGGTTTAACTCCGGCATCAAACCTGACTTTACCGTCCAGAAGGTCCATTTCTAAACAGCTACTATAATAATTCCATGAATGTCTGTCTGTCTGTGGGACGTATATTTCACCACTCGTTCATCTCATCGGCTTCTCACTGGAATTGTGATTCGTACTTTGCCCGAGAAACTGCAAGTTTGTAATCACAGTTAAATGAATCTGAAGATCGTGTCGTTCCTCACACGACAAGAAAACACAATATCACAAACAGCTCTCAGTAATTCAGAAATCAGATGTTTCGAGCTCAACCCCCCCGATGTTCATCCCAGCGATGCACCTTGTCGTTCTTTGACTAACGAGGATCTGACACATGAGTGTAGAAGCACCAACCTCGGCTCACCCCCCCCCCACAGCCAAACCTGGATTAAAAAGAGCAGCCGTCAGGAAGGGGAGCAAATATCAGCAGATCCAGTGGAGCTGTGTTGTTTTTCTAATCTGTGATCGTTGGGCCTGTTTGTGACGGAGCCTCCCATCTGTTGTCCGTCACCCTTCACTACTGCCAGACTTCATCAGCGGAGCTCCGAGAGCATTTAGCTGTGAACCCGGCGACACATCAGCACACAGAGTTATTTTATAACAATCCGTTTCCACGGAAATGCAGCCGTGCGACCCTGACGTTCTGACAAACTAATTATACCACAGGAGAATTAAAGTCGGCTTCAGATTATGTCAAAGGACACGGAGCGGGGATCGTGTTTCCTTAATGAGATCTGCTTATTTTCTGCCGTGTGGAAATGATGAGAGTGTGAGTCACAAAATGCAGAAATGGAAGCAGACTGGTTCGCTCTCGTTCTGGTACGATGACCACAGACGAACTGGGAAATGAGTTGACTCTTACTCACCTTTTTCCAAATGGAAGTGGAATTTGGGATTAGGAGAGAAATGCCGGCAGATGTTATGCGACAGTGTCAGACTAAGAAAACTGAGTAATGGAATTTCTGCTTGGTTAATAAAGGCCATGACATTTGGGGATGAAAGGGATTTAATCCACAGTCCTGTTGATCCACTCTCTGTATTCGAGGCTCGTTTTCGTCTTCAGACCCGAGAAAGACGTCATGAGAGGAAGGAAACTTGGTTTTCAACGTCTCTATTTATTCTTTCAGCCACCTTTATTATTTTCCTTGTCATGACGCCCCATTCAGTGGAGTATACCCACGTCCTCTTCAGACGTTGTGATGTGCTTCTAGATTCTATATTTTGAATTCAAATGGGGCGAATAAGAACAGGGCGTTCAAATAAAGAACATCTGAATTGAGAATAAAAAGCAACAGCCCTGCAGCCGCCGAGAGACAACTGCACTTTGTCTAATGTGCCCACGGGTTCTTTTTACTGTCCAGACATGTCTGAACTACAAAGGGCCCCACAGAGGGACATCACACAGATGTTCACTGGTCTGGATTCAGATCTAAAGAGCTAAAGTCCGCTCTGTTCCACTGGTTTGTGCGATGCATCCAGATTTTGTTATTGTTCCATTTTATTTTTTTTATTGCTCAGCACTAAACAGAACTGTAAGAATGTTAAAGCTAATATATTTTAATGAGCAATGTTTAAGGCGTGGCTTTTTTAAATGTGTTTACATGCTAACGCTCGCTGATTAGCTCTAAACACAAACTTAAGCTGAACCCGATGAGAGAGTTCAGCCTCCTCCTCATCACGGAGGAGGCCTCCTGTTGTAAGTCATCTTCTCCTCGGCTCTGACGGCTCAGGGTCAATCAGCCTGATCAATGAAGGACAACGTGAAGGGGGATCAATGGGTCGACTATTCAGTCGTCCTTGTTAAGAGGGATTTGTCTCCGTTAACACCTAAACCCTCGGGACGTGAAGTCAAGTCGCTCTGCAGCTTGTAAATGGAAAAGATTATTATTGTTCTTTCTCTCCTGAGTGTTTCCCACTCCGCCCGATGTCGTGGCGCCTCGCTGCTCAGCTGAGGTAATCGTTAGCTACTTCATAGACTTGACCTTGTGGACGGACAGCATGAAAACACTCCGCAGGGCCGGAGGGTTGTTCTTGTGTTCAGAGCTTTCATTGAGCCACAGTATGATGCGTAGTTTACACACTCACACACACACACACACACACACACACACACACACACACACACACACACACACACACACACACACACACACACACACAATGCTGAAGGCCAGAAGACTGCGGGCTCAAGGATAAGGCCTCCTCCCTCTCTCCTCCCACCCTCTGCTCCACCCTTGTTTACACCCTCCCACTCTCTCTATCTCAGCGTGCAGGTTTTGTAAACAGCCCGACTGTGCTGGCATGAGATCTGGCTCCGCTCACACTCTTTTCATTCTGCTGCGGCTTTAGCCCAATGAGAGCACGAGGGAGAGAGGGAGAGAGAGAGAGAGAGAGAAAGAGAGATTAGCCCTGGCTCACATCATGTCCAACAAACATTGATGCAAATATGTACTGTGCTTGCAAAGATAACTAGAATATATTCAGGTCAGATTAATTATCGCTGGTGCAGCGTCGGTTCTAAACCTGCCTGTTTGGAACGGGTGGTTTCTTTGGTCTGTGGTGATGCCGGCTGCAGCTTTTCTCTCTGAAACTGTGAAAGTGACCTCCGGTAATTGAGCCGCAGCAAATAAAAAATCTGCTGCTGAACCACAAACCCTGAAACTGAACCGCCCGCTGCTCAGCGTTCGATGAAGCTCGACACAGCACCAAGTGAAAATATTTCAGTATTGAACTTGATCACGTGTCCAAATCAACATGTAACCTCTTTAAGGCCTTTAACAGTACACATGCCAAGTGTGAAAAAGATGAGGGGTTGTGAAGTTAGATGAGTCACCTCCAGAGAGACACAGAGACGGACACAGAGAGAGAGAGAGACAGAGTCCTGTAATTACAGAAGCTCTCCTGAATCACCACCTTCTCCAGATCCCCAGAGGCCTCTCAAAGCCTGTAGGTGAACTGTAGAACTGTGTAACACTCACTTAGCACCACCCTGCTCAGCTGTTGTTGTTGTTATTGTTGTTGTTGTTGTTGTTGTTGTAGGCGACGTGTCAATCTTTCTCTTTTCACGTGATTCACTGTCATTTCTCCTTCAAAGAAAAACCTCGGTCACGTTTGTCTTTGTTTCTGTGATGTGAAAGTATACGACTGTATTTTTCTCTACCTGATCTCTTTTCTCTTCTTTTCTTTGTCTTTCTTCCAGAAGGATTTGCCACTGCCTCGCAAAAACAGCAGGTGGGTGTTACCTTTGTTCATCCCTCCTTCTTTCCGTCTCCCTCCCTCCCTCCCTCCCTCCCTCCCTCCCTCTTCTCCCTCCTCTCTGGGGAGACTCTGGGCTCCTCCATGAAGAAAAAAAACAGTGACAGTGAAGCTTCTGTGTTTCTGGTCATTCATCAACAACGTCTCTGCTCCTGAGCTCACATCAGACTGGCAGGAGTTCTGGGATGAACGTGGTTTACACGTTGTGTTTAAAAAGCTCAGAAGGTGTTTGAGTGTGAAGGAGGAGGAAGAGGAGGAGGAGGAGGAGGAGGAGGAGGAGGAGGAGGAGGAGGAGGAGGAGCTGGGAGCTCTGGGTGCTGTCCATGGTGCTGAAAACCATGCTGCCTTTTCCCGTCTCTCATTTCCTTCTTACTTATCTCCTCCTCCCCTCTTCCTCTCGCTCAGTTATTAATCCTGTTCCTGAAACCTTCTCATTTCCACCCCTCGACCTTTCAGACCCCCCCCCACCCATCCCTCCTCTCACGCTTTCTGTCTCCCTCCTACACACTTTGTTCGCTGGGTAATAACGTGTTAAGGAAATCTGCATAATTTACATATTAGGATAAAAACAAGTGATTCATTCACAAAATATGATAATTTTTTTAATAGATTCCACTATTCAACAGTATGACCAACACAGTGGAACATTTAGCATTTACCTCAGAGCCAGATACATACCACAGGAGGTGGTGGAGATAATAATACCTATAATAATAATACTGCTGCTTTAGCGTTTTTCAATTATAAGAATCAATATGGCCAGAAAGTATGTGAAGATAAATATTTTCATCCATGACGATATTGATAATGAATGTCCCATTAAAGTTTCTCTAAAGTTTGAAACATTTGAAACAGCTGAATATTTTAGAGCTGAATCAGTTGTGTGTCACACCTCGTCACTGTGCTTGAACACATAAGATATAAACTGCAGTAGTTACAGATACAGTTTTATCGCCCAGCCCTAATCTGAGTACTCCCTCTATCACTGCGTGTGTGTGTGTTTAGAAGAAATGAAGATGAGGAGTGTATTAAAAAAGATGGCGTGGTAATGGAGGCTCCTCAAGTGCTTAATCTATTTGCACAGTAGTGTGTAAATATTTGTGTGTGTGTGTGTGTGCGGACGTCGTCACAGCCCACTACCTCCATCTCCACTTATCCCCTCTCTCCCCATCGCTCTGCCCTGTCCATCTTCTCCACTGCCCCCTCATCCTGAGTCATCACGGGTAATCAAACGTGAAATGAAACACAAACCATCTCTGTTTGTGTTTCCATCTCGCTGCTGTTTGTCTCTCTCTCACCGCCACGTTGTGACTCTGCCATCAGGCCTCGACAGCTCCCGTCCAGAATCAGTCCGTCTCTGTCTCCTCAGCATCACGTCCCGTCCCCCTCTCCTTTTTTTTTTTCCGTCTTTGATTCCATTCAGAATCCGGCTCATTGTTGTATAATAGCTGAGGTATCCTCCCTTTACTGTCCGTCATCCAGTCATGGCGTCCAGAGGCTGCGGTAAAGGTTCCGGTTCTTTCCGTGCACACACAATGACGGCAGAGGACGAATAAATCACAACATTACACCGTGTACCAACCTTAGTCTTAGCCTTGAGAACATTTCCCACAATTCCCCCTTTGTATTATCCTGCAGTAAAAAACAAAACCACCCCACCTTCGTCCTTCCCTCCCTCCCTCTCTCCCTCTCTCTCCTCTCTCCCTCTCTCTCTCTCTCTCTCTCACTCTCTGCCCCCCTCGTTCTCGGCCACACTCGCCCAGACACCAGACACACATCTCAAGGTTGTGCAGAGTCACTGAAAACGTTGCATTGCGATGACATCCTCTCAGCGACCTGCTGCTTTCTGACTCCCTCACGGCTCCGCTGCTGCTGCTGCTGCTGCTGCTCGTTGTCGGGCGACGCCAAGATACTAAAACTAGCGGCATGTTCCGACGCACTAAAAGGTAAGAGAGCAGGGCGGGATCATTCGGCCTCCGTGTGACGTGACTTTTGTTTTTTGTTCGTCTCCCTCTTGCTCTCAGATGCTCGGTTCATTTCCCTGCAGGGTCAGAAAACATTACAGAGGCTGGTGTGTGGGTTGAACTTGGGATTATACATTTCTGCTCAGTTCTGTTGTGCACGTTGAGATTCTTAGTGGTTTTTAGTTTCTTACAGAATATTATAGTTTGTAATTGTTGTAAAATCCCTTTAAGTGTAACGCTATCTAAGTTATTTGCATCCAGCTTTCAAATTGATTGTTTGAGTCTGGACATTCATGGTTTACCGGTTTTTAACGGTGTTAAATTGACGCTTTTAAAACTGTAACGGTGCCAGAACTTTTTCTGTTCTCTTTCAAAAGGGCACAAAACCATGGTCGACAATAAGAACAGCTTTTTAAAGCTTCGGCAAATTGGAAGTTAAAAGTTTATTTAACTTAAATGAACATATATAAATAGGCGATGTTGACGTTAACAATCTCAGTCCAGAGCTCCAGCACTGATGGCGTCTCTAACTCCTCATCTCATATTATCATAAATCAAAATTCTCTCTTCGTCGTCTGCTCTGAAAACATTTTTGCAAAACTAATCCAATCCGCCTCAGCTGTACTTTGCTTTTAATGCTAATTGGCGAACATTAGCATGCTAATATGCTAAGATAATGAAAGGAAATGGAAAACGCTACACCTGCTTAACATCAGTGTTGTGTTATTGCATTACTATGAATATGTTAGCGAGTTGACATTAGCATTTAGCTCAAAGCAATTAAGTACAGTCTGATAAATATGTAGTGTTTCCCTTTAATTATTGAAACTGTGGCGGCCCGCCTTATTCTAATATTCACATTTGGATGAACCGAATTTTGTAATTTTATTTAAATATATCTGAGCAATAGACTCATAAACAACATGTTTGAAATGGACGTTCAGTATAAGAACCTTGAGATTGAGATTTGTGGCTCATCTCATATTTCCCTGGTTATGTTTTTATTGACATCAATGTGAATGTAACATTAAGTCATCGTAAAGATGACTCACCCTGCTGACATTTATAGCCGGGCCGCAGGTTTCACTGATTCACCGTCCTCAGCGATCAAACCCTGATTACATGAGTCAAAGATGAGTCACGCCTCAAGTTTGAGAAGGATTTCTCTGATTCACCGACACTGAGAGAGAGTTTTTCTGAAGTCGGATTAGCGGCTGGGGGATTTGAAGTTTTATATCATGATGAAGTTTCCTGATGCTGCTTTCAGACACGCGCTGAACTCCGGATAATAATCTGCTGACATTCTCCCCAGAGAGGCTGAACGTGAGAGACAATGGAGTTTCAGAAAGAATCCTAATATCTCAGGATACAACAAAGTGGTGCGATACACATGAAGAAATGAAATCAGTCACTGAAATGATCAGTATTTTCCTTTGTGTTTTTAACCGATGCTTTCAGTCACTCTGATGTCAGGAGTCTGTAAATTTGAGCTGACATTAAAGCTCCAGGGGCTTCCTCCTCCTCAGCGGCGGCAGTAGTGAGCTCCTCGCTGAGTGACTTCATCGTCCCCTGCTGATCTGGGATTAAACCAGCTTCTGTTGCTGCAGAGACTCTGGCTGTGGCACACCTGAGCCCGGGCGAGCAGATGGAAATAATGCAGAGGTCTCACCTTTTTTCACCGCTTACTCCCCTCCTGCGGTGATGCTCAAACCTGAGAGGAATAGTTTAAAAATCCGAGTCAGACAACAGCTCACCTGGTTGAGCTCTTTGCTGCGTGTCACACCCAAATCTGTGCTGCAGAATTAAGGCTGAATGCTCAGAGAATATCTTTAAGAAATATAAATCAGCAGTGGGGGTGGTTCAGTGTACAGAGAGTTCCCTACGGGTTTCTTGAAAAGTTTATTTCGAGATCACGAAGCAAAGTCACAACCAGGAAAGGGCGAAGGGAAAAAAGTGATTAAGACAACGGAAGCGAAAGAGGAGGAAAAAGCGGGGGAGGTTGCGCAAGAGGTGAAAAGAGGAGAGGCTGAGATAGAGCGCAGGACCCTGGGGTGATCTCTGTGTCTGCTCCTCCATTAGGGACCAGCTCACCAAGGTTACGTGAGCAAGTAAGACACGCAAACTAGCCCAGAGTGCCTCGCTCTCATTCTTTCTCCTCTCTTTCGTTCTTTCCTTCTTCATTCTCCTTTCTTTCATTCCGTCTGTGCTCCTAAATGAAGAAAAGCTAGAAATTGACCTTTGTTTACGTCCGTCAGGAATCAAGGCCCTGTTGTTTGAGATTGTGTTTTGAAGATGGATCTGTGTCGTGCGTCAAAAGCAAAGTGGAGAACGTGTTTAGGGAATTTAGTTGTCGCTCCTGTCATTCCAGTGACTGGAATAGATGCAGTAATTGGAGAAAGGAAATATTTCCATACTTGTGTAGGTGTTTTTCTTTGGTGCTCTGACTCAGCAGCTCTGTGCTGTGAGGCAAACGGTGCACACACACACACACTCACACACAAACACACAAACACACACCTTCTCGGTAACTAGATAAGCCATTACACTTCACTAACCCAGTTACGTGCAAACCAAAGGTCAGAGGGAGGATGAGACACCTGAATCAAAGTCTTCTAAAAGCTGCAGCTTCTCCCAGGAGGAGCCCAGGGTTCGATCAGCACATGCTCACACAGAAGGCGCTGCATCCGCCATTAGCTGCTGATTTCAGTAAAGGTCTCCGTCCTGTCGGAGTAATGGGACTCTTATTCTCTTTGATCCTGCTTCTACTGCACTGCCGTCCTCTCAGGGCTCCTTACAGGAAAGCACGTGTGAGGACACGGCACTGAATCCACCCGCGCCTGACAGATATTGCTGCAGTCAGCTGTTGTGTAGTTCCCCAGACCGAGACTCTACATTTCAGACTATTACCGAAAGAAAAACAAGAAAATAGAGCTGTAGGGCTTTGAAGGGATGTTTGAGACGCCAGAGGAAAGAGGAAATGAAATGAATGAAGGCTCATGATGACTTTTCCTCCTCATCGCTGTGTTTGCAGCCTCGTTTTGACGTTAACCGCAGTGTTCAGTGCAATCGAGTGCAGATCTGATGGAGCTAAGCGAGGACAGTGTCCCTCCTCACGACCATTTAGCCTCCGTCCTCACCTCTCACCGCTGCTGTGACCCAGTAGACACGATGGTTAGGTTTAGAGACTTAAGGGAATAGGAATCAATAACCTGTTTATATACTGTTGCCTCGTGTAAAAGCTGAAATCACTCGTTCACTAATCACTTCATCAATCCACAGAAAGAAACACAACTGTTTAAAGACCATCACAGAAAAAGTCTGGATACAAACGTGTGTGCAGATCGAGGATGAAGTCCCGACAATCCTGCACCGGTCGTGTGTCAGTAAATGTCACGGATGTTGATGCGTCCTGGTTTTTCTAACTTTATCGATATTTAATGAATTCAAAACTCACCAAATTCGAGATGTGAGATCCACATACAGAGATATTTATACTTTAAAGAGCAGCTGTTGAGAACTTCATTGTTCCTGTTAATTCTTTTTTTTTAAAATCATATTTAGGAAACTGATATTTATGACTTTGTGCTTTTGGCTGCAGCTTGATTACATTTTATGAGACTTTTGGGAAGTCTCATTTTAGTGATGATTAAATAGTCATAACAGATTTTTATCTCCTCTGTGAAGGTTTTGTTCTCATAAAACTCTACAAATCACGTCCCAATTACCTACTTTTATTAAAACTAGTTTCCTTTAGCAGGTGCTTCGTTTGACATTGTTCCTCTTTTAAAAATCATAAAGTGTGTCCTTCCTCTTCTCTCTGATTCTCTATCCCCCTCGTTCGTGTTTTCTATAATGACTGGTTCTTCTCCTCTGTCTCTGTGGTCCCTGGTTGCTGTTATCAGAAGCCTCCCTGCTGCACGCTGCGTAGCAACGAGGCCTCATGTGACCACAGCTCCTTCCCCTCCTCGCATTGTTATGGACGCCGGCTAAAGATTTATCGTGGTCCTTGTCTCTGGAATCGTGTCCCAGCGTTGTAAAACTTCATGACAGATGTTTACACAGTAAAAACTAAAAAGACGCTCTCCAAGAAAATAAAGTTTGTGTCCCTGCAACCCTTCCTCGTCCTTCCTCCTTCCCTTCCCCGATTTGTCCCTGTCGTCTTTCCCTTCAACACATCAGTGATTTATTCAGCTCTACCCTTTCTGTCTCTGGTCACCTCTCCTCAGGCTGCAGAGGCAAACAAACCGGTCTTTGCCCGACTTCTCGTCAGAAGCTCTTTCCTCTCTGCCTCCGCCTTTCTTCTCTTTGAAGCGTTCTCGCTCGTAGCCGTGCTTTCTCTTCTCTCTCTCTCTCTCTCTCTGTTGCAGCAATCTCTCCTCTCATCCACTTCCATTAGACTTTGTGTATCACTGCTACATTTGTGCAGTCGTTTGAACGGGCAGCTTGGTTTGATCAATGTTAATGGTCCCCCTGCTGTTAGGTAGAGAGTGAGGAACATGCAGAGGATGAAGGCTCCTGTTTGTCTGGCTTTGTCAGAGCCAGGATTTTTCCCCTCGGTGTCATCTGCTCATGGGGAACAATGCTTTCCCCATGTACTCCTAATGTGTGTGTTTGTGTGTGTGTGTAAGTGTGTGTGTGTGTGTGAGATGATGAAAAACTGGGTCATGTTTGCCTTGCTCATGTGTGGGTGATGAGCTCCACTGGGAGGCGTTCAACCTGCATTTCTAATTCTAGTTTTTCTCCCCCAGTATATTTCCATTGAGTTTGCAGTCGCCCTGTAAGAATTCACGTTTCTTTGTCTCTCTGTGTTGCGGGCGGTGTTAGCGGCTCCAGGTAACGCCACCATCTCTCTGTTAAGTTTGAATCGGTGCGGTTTTCGCAGTTCACGGTGATAAAGTTCTCGACGGTTGGTTGTAAACCAGTTTACTTCCTTCTTTTAAAAAATGTGGCCCCACGTGCTTCTCGTGATCAGGTCTCACCTCTACCCGCCCACATCTGTACTATTTCATCTCCTTCCTCATTCTCCATCCCTTCATTCCCCGCTCTCCAACCACAACAGCAGGTACAGCCCAGTGCATCCCCCTCCACCCCCCCACACCCCTCTATCAATCTTGACTGACCATCTCATAAGAAACAGGCCTCAGGCTCCCCCCCCCCCCATGAATTCTGGACTGTGGATGCTCAGCAGCAGAGAAAATGCTGGATGAGGAAAGAAAAACATGTCAGCTTGTGTCTACATGGTAACACTCAGCTCTGAATACTGACAGCACTGTGTGTGTGTGCGTGTGTGTGTGTGTGCGTGCGTGCGTGCGTGCGTGCGTGTGTGTGTGTGTGTGTGCGCACAGTCAACCTCCATTGATTTCCTGCAGCACTGAGAATCCATTAAAAGCCAGAAGTTCTGCTGCTTGGTTTTTATTAGTTTTACTCTGTCCTTCCCTTTACTAAGAGGAAACACACACACACACACACACACACACTCGTACTTCTGCTGCGGACACTCATCGTCGAGCCCCTCACCCTAACCACCAATATGTTTTAATCCTGTTCATGATTCTATTTAATATTGTCCACTTGTTTTCACTCACCGTGTTCCAACCTTGCACATGTATCAAGAGGTGAATCTTAAGAAATACTTAAAATCAGACTTAACCGGTCCTGACCCTCAACTTACAAACCAAATCCTAACCTGAGCGACCAAAACACCCTCTCTCCATTCGGTCCATGCACAAGTACACACAAGTAGACACATACACACTGATTGATATCAGCAGGATCAGGTTGTGTGTGTGTGTGTGTGTGTTCTTCTGAGGTTATCGCAGCCTCAGAGAAACAGATTCACAGCTATAGAACAATGTCAGGATGTAATTGATCCGATTTAGAAAGGTTTGAAATGTCCCAGTAGCAGTTAGTGGACCTGCATGTTAAATCCAGCCACGTTGGCAGCTGAGATCAATATCCATAAGACCAGTTGTAGATGTGATTGATCAGGGCGTCCTGCCTGCTGTTAAAATAATGAAAGAGGCAGATGAGACGAGGCGACGCCGGCTCCGCTTTGTGACCCCGTCGTAACATTTTAGATCTGATCAACTGAATTTACAGCTTTCCTCGGGTTTTCCAGTACGAGCTGACTGGGTGTGATCGAATGTCTCCTGGTGGGAGCTCCATGTTGATCAGGTCATCTCATCAGTCAAGACTTCAGAAGCAACAGAAGACTAATGTTTATTTAAAGGACTTGATTGCACTCGTCTTTGACAACCGTACGCTCTCAACAAACAGCTTTTATCATTTGATTCATTCATGGACGTCTTACTTTTGTGGCGGGAAGAAAATAAATGATTTCCCAGATCCCCTGGTTGTCAAAGTGGCCCCGGTGCTGTCCGTTAAACAAAGATGGCCGGTGTCAACGCTGCCACAAGGATTGCAGCTGGAGTGTGTCCCCTTAACGCTGTGAGACACATTTTCACCGCTAACGAGTGTGTGACTGTTGGACCTTGGTGGAGGTGTGATCTCTCCTCAGTGACATTCTGCTCCAACTTGTTTAACAGTGAAATCACTGGAAGATCGTCCATTATTTCAATCAGTGGAGACGTCGTTCACGTCCACATGTGTTATTCAGTGAGAGCGGTATAATCGAGGTGTGGCCTTCTTCACGTGTTGATCCAGTTTTCTCACGTCTCTACACCGCCTGTGTGTGTGTGTGTGTGTGTGTGTGTGTGTGTGTGTGTCCTGCTCTCATGTGAACCCATGTGACCAAGGCTGAATGGAGATAGGGGGGGGATGGGGCTGGGGGGGGACCAACATCTCTCTTCATCTGACCGTGGAGACGATGGTGGAGCTGTTTCGTTTGTTCTCTCCTCTCTCTCTCTCTCTCTCTCTCTCTCTCTCTCTTTATTTTTTTATTTGCATGTATTCATGCCCCTCACGTCGCCTCGGAAAACAAGAGCAGACCGTGTCGTGAATGTTTAAAATGAAATCCCACACGGCTGCAGTGCGGCTGTTCAAACAGAACAAGTGCGAGTATGAAGAGGTTGTTTAAACTCGCGGCCTGACGGTGTGAGTGTGTCACAGTAGCATCGTGTGTGTGTGTGTGTGTGTGGAGTCCACGGGCACATCTGGAGTGACTCACCGTGGTTGTGACGACTGTAAAGTACCTCACACACAATGAAGCTGATTTTATTTATTTATTTCTGCAAACACAGGCCGCTCTGATCTTTCTCCTTTCTTTTCTTCGCTGCTTGTTGCCGCTAATCTCCCCAACTTCGCCGCTCTTTCATCTCGTTCCACCCTCTCTCTCTCTCTCTCTCTCTTATGTCTCTTATCTCGGCCGAGGGGAAGCAGACAGGGATGAATGACGGAGGAAATTGAATCCTCTTTATCGCGGTGGTGCTCCCACAGCGAGCCACGCATTCGCACCCTCACATAATAATCTCTCTGTTTTCTCTCTCTCTCTCTCTCTCTCCGTAGTTGTCGTGCAAGCAACAGGAAGAGCCTGATCCTGACCACCACCTCTCCCACGCTGCCTCGCCCACACTCCCCGCTGCCCCTCCCTGGACACCTCGGTACGTACGGTAACGCATCACGTCAGCTATGAGCTTTTTCACAAGTTTTTGCGTCGTCGTTCCCTCTGCATGTACCATTGTGAACACGATATCTCGAGAAGAACCTTCATATAATATTTATGCATTAAGCTCAAATGTTCACTTGCACAAAAAAGATGAACTGGTTCGATTCTGGTGGTTGAAGGTCAAAGGTCAAGGTCACAGTGGCCTCTCGAACATTATATTTCAAGAGATTTTGACCGGTGATCACTTTGACTCAGAGATGAACTGATTGGATTTGGTCAGAGGTCAAAGGTCACAGTGACGTGTGTAGACTGAGCCTGCGCTGGTTGACGGAGGCAGACGGTTTTAGTTCAGAGTCGTAAGAATCTCGTCATCTAAGAAGAAAACGATTCCTTCACAGCGTCTGTTCATCTCTCCCTCTGTTCCTCTTGTTGCCCTCACAGGAAGCAGCCCCCTGGACAGCCCACGAAACTTCTCTCCCAGCAACCCGGCACACTTCTCGTTCGCCTCCTCCAGAAGGTCATTCTTTCAATCCCCACGTGAACCGAGTGTGTTTACTCCTGCTTGTGTTTACGACCCGGTTCAGACCTGATTTAAACATCGGTCCCGAGTGAAGTGATCTCCAGTAATGTTTATATCAGAGACACAGGGAGGTGCGGAGAACAGAGGAGGTCTCACACATCCTGGGGAGCGAGGAGCCTCTCGTAGCACTCCCAGGTTCTCGCAGCGTAACAGGCTGACTCACGTGGAGCCTGACGGACCCGAGCTGTCACGCTCACACTCTGGAATCCTGTAAATCCTCCGTCCTCATTTATCAAACTCGTCGCCGTGTGATGCCGACACACAGACGCTCAGTGAATGAGTCGTCCCTGCTCTCCTCGCTGATGGAGACACCAGGGACATGTTGGACGTGTTATAAATCATTGGTTTCCTGAAGGAAATATTTACTGCTGCCGAAATTGAGGCATCGTGGAAATTGTTTGTCGGGGGTTTTGTCTTACAGTCACATTTAACTATCTCACTTCTCGCAATTTAAAACAACTATTACATTAAAGTTTTTCTTCAGGTTCGGGGATATTTACTGAACGTAATCTAGCTAGTGCTGTATATTAATTATGATTTTATGATTATGTTTTTATGGCAGAGGGAAAGAGTCGCATCAGGGTTTTAAATGATGTAACATTTGTGTTCTCTGCAGAGCGGACGGACGCCGATGGTCTTTGGCATCTTTGCCGTCTTCTGGATATGGGACGAACACTCCCAGCTCAACGGTAAATAACCTCACTCCCGTCTTATATCTTACATCAGCAAATTCTCCAGAGGAGAAAATATCCAATGAAAGAAATATATGCAGTTGTAGACAAGGCCTCCATTCTGCTCCTGGATGTGGATGGAGGAGTAGATGGAGGGAGGGAGGAGGACAGTGAGGAGGAGGAAGTGATGAGCGCCAGGACGGTGGGATGAGAGGCTGGCGTGAGATGAAGCAAATTCTTCTCCACTGTAATTTTACACATCCTTAATTTAGCCACATGCTACGATCAGAAACCAAAAAGATATTTAATTGAAATTAATTCTCAGATTTTAAGTTTACTCAGAAAACCGTCTGCTCATGAATTCCCTGCACAATTTAAAGAAATGATCTCAAACATAACACCGAACGACACCTCGGAGTAATGAATGTTGAGGACGACGAAAATCTGCAAACTGTGACTCAATGGAAAAAGCTCCACTCGGCTGTGGTCGCCTTCAGTTCGACACTCGGGTGCTAAAGAATGAAGGAAAGCGATGCAGTGGATGATGTTCGTCTGAGACAGAGTCACAGATCTGAGGCTGAACCCGACGAGTTCATTAACGTCTCCTCGAGGAGCAGCAGCTGTAACATCAGTGATACTGTGGTAACTGAGCTTTCAGAGCACGAAGAGCTGAACTTATTATCAGGTTGATGAAGATTAATTAGGTGTGATGTGAGTTTTGGTTCATTCATTTTTCTGGCACTTTTTCCTTTTTTGCTCCTTCCAACTCCTCCACCCACTCCAATATTTTTCCCCACCTCGTCTGCCAACTCGTTCCCTCCTCTCCCCCGTCGTCCTAATCCTCTCCACACCCTGGTCTCCTTCCTGTTCCTCCTCCACACCCTCTCTGCTCTCACCCTCCCTTCCTCTTCATCTTCCTCTTCCTCCTCTGTCCCTGCAGTCCTCCAGCTCGTCACAGGAGCGGCTACACCAGCTGCCCTCCCAGCCGACCATGGACGAGCTCCACTTCTTATCCAAGCACTTTGGCAGCACCGAGAGCATCACGGACGATGATGGGGGCCGCAGCTCTCCCCACATGCGGCTGCGCTCCCGCAGTCTCAGGTCAGCAGCAGCAGCAGCAGCCATGAGATTAAACACTGTTGTCTTTTGTAAAGGACGCTTTGGAAGCAGATTTACGAGGGTGGCCCCTGATTGAAGTTGTTATTGCTGTTATACAACCTCTAATTTTATTTTCCTGTTTAAAGCTACAGCTTATTTAAACAGACAGAAAACTAAATGTACAAATAAACCCAGCAGCTAATCTAAGCTGTAATAAACCTATGATAAATGAATCAAACCTTTTTTATATAACATCTGTCAAACTAATCTAAAACATACCAAAGCATTAATAATGAAAAAGACATTTTTAATTAGAGGAATGTGTTTTTTCTTTACCTATAAATGTGTCTTGATAAATATAAACTGATGATCAAAGCAGAGACTTTGCATCATCACTTCTTCCTGTGCGGCTGAAAACCCTCAAATCTTTTTGACTGTTTTCCATAATTGTCTTTTTTGTCCCTGCAGCCCCGGACGCTCCTCCTCCTGCTACGATAACGAGATAGTCATGATGAACCATGTGTACAAAGAGCGCTTTCCAAAGGTAACACACACACACACACACACACACTCACACAGATTCGTGTGTGTGTGTTTTTATGGAATATGATGTTTATCATACAACAAATCCGTAAGCCCCCAAAACATAAACCTGATCATTCAATCATTCAGAGCCACGACTAATCCCACTAATTCAGAACTAAAATATTAAAACACAAACAAAAGGGGAATTAAATTTGATGATTGAATGTGTTCAGAGGTCTCTGTGAATGAATGTTTAATATCACTCATCCAAAGACAAATAAAAAGGAGCCTCTGGGGCCGTTAAACCACCGCAAACAGGATTATGTGACGCTGCCAGGCCAGACATGTTCCCCCTGTCAGAGAGAATATTACGTTTCTCCACAATGCTTCTAAAAGCTGCCACGGCTGAACGGTTAAATAAAAAAGACATTTCCTCCTTTGCCTTGTTTTTCTCCCTGTCAGTGTCTTGGTGGGCTGAGGGTGGTATCAAAAGGAAACAGACTAAAAGCTTCCCCACTGATAAAAATCGAGCCGTAGGAAATTGGACGTTATGGTTTGGAGTTCACTCGAGGTAAAAGTTCCTCTGGTTTGTCCTCACTCAAATCAAATAGAAAATAAATGACGCCGTGTTGAAGCCGCTGTGAATTAGCACAGTCCCAGTGTCCGGGCCACGGATGAAATTACTTCCTGAACCTTTTTGTCACGTATCTCAGGCTCCTCTAAAGAAATTCAATCCGTTCTTCTAGACGTAATCTCTGTCGTTTCCTTTTTCTTAAAAATATCGCTGCTCTCCTCTCTCGTCTGTCCTCCACCAGGCCACAGCTCAGATGGAGGGGAGGCTGGCCGAGTTCATCCACGCTTTCTCGCCCGAAAACGTCCTCCCGCTCGCCGACGGGGTCCTGAGCTTCATCCACCACCAGATAGCCGAGCTGTCCAGAGACTGCCTGGCCAAAGCCCGCGAGGGCCTCATCACCTCCGTCTACTTCTTCGAGCTGCAGCAGAATCTGGACAAGCTTCTTAATGACGTGAGTTCAAACGATGTAACGGCAACGTGAGTTAAAGTACGGCTGATATCACACTTCAACGCGGTTCCTTCTGGGTAGCGAGGTAAACCTCAATTTCGATTTCTTAGCAGGTAAAAGGAAAAGTGTATTATGATATTATAGGATTATGATAAGATTCGATATGATATCATGTACCTTCATTGATCCTCCCTTTAGGAAATCAAAAATTAAAAATAAGAATAGAAACAGAATCTAGAATACATCAAATAAAAATATTAAAACACTATATACCATAAAAATATAAATACTGTATACAAGGCTGTTTTTGTAAATGTGCAATACAAAGATAAAGGTTGTGCAGATGTGCAGCAGTGCTTCTTCTTCTTCAGACTGTGGTGCTGGGCCGTCTGATTGGCTGACGGAGCCCTCGAGCGCTTTGAGGCACGTGTCTGAATGTTCTCCAGAGTCGCCTCAGTTCAGCAGAGAGGAGATGAGAGTGATGGCTTTTAGTTTTCCCATCATCCTCTTCTCCGTCACTTTCCACTTCCATCCCCAGCACAGTCTCTCTCTCTCTCTCTCTGTGTCTTCATTGAGAGATGAGATTGAAAAGACTAATTGAGCTCATGATTTGCTCGACTTGATAACAGGCATCGGGGATTTTCATCAGCAGCTCAATGTTTTTGACGGCTTGATTAAACCCGCAGTGATCAGTGGGCGTCGCCAGGTTTGGGTTTGATCGTATCTGAGTCTTTCATCATCAGAAACTCTCAAATCTTTACAGCTTTGTGTCCGTCTCACTCTCTTTGTCTTGAGTCTTTCAGTGAAACAAAATGTTATCGTATATTCATGCACTTCATTAGACTTCTCTCTCTCTCTCTCTCTCTCTCTCTCTCTCTCTCTCTCTCTCTCTCTCTCTCTCTCTCTCTCTGTCAGGCCTTTGAGCGTTCGGAGAGCACTGAGGTCGCCTTCGTCACAGAGCTCGTGAAAAAGCTCCTCATCATCATCTCGCGACCGGCCCGACTTCTGGAGTGTCTGGTGAGATAACACACATTTGTCGGTGCCTCACTGGACGTTGTGTGCAGTTAGAAAACTTTGTGTTCATCCTACCTGGTTTATCTGCACTGAGGATTTTATAGTTGAATGAATGAAACTGAATTTGCTTTATCATTGCTCAGGAGTGTGGTTGATGTATAAGTTTGAATGATGTCCTACCTTACATGTCGTCTTTTTTCGGAAACGTCACAATCATCGGACCCAAGTTTGCAACATTTCAAAATAAAAGACCTGTGATTCTGCATAGTGTAAAGCATTACAGCAACAAAACAAACCTTGTGCTTTTACCTTGTAGACAAATTGCTGAAGAGGAAGTGGTTTTTATGAACTTGTGCTGTTGATACTGAACGTATCTCGTGTCCAGATCGCACCAAATGCAAACCTGCGCTTCCTTTTTCGACAACACACACAAATGTGAGTCCTGACGAGATGAACGGTTCTGGAGATGCACAGTCCGTGTACAGACAGACAGTGTTAGATTTACTGTCACTGACGGAATTATCCTGCAATATTCAAAGATCCTTCATCGCAGAACATCTCACAGTTAATGTTCCTCTTGTACTTTTAAACAAATCGATTCTTCTTCATACAAACTTGAGCACAGTCACTTTTTTTATGAGTATTTAAGCAGCGCGGCGTCTTTTACGCAGCAGGAGCAGAACATCCAAACAAGCAAACACTGATGTGTACGATTTGGTCCAGGTCTGTCTGGGTGGTGAACATATTTGCATATAGATTAAAATTTGCCCTGCCGCACTTTGACTAATACCAGGCAGCGGCCCCCTAAGGCTCGGCTGCCATCCAGCCTGACTCAGACAGACTGAAGCCACGGTGTCGTTTAAAGCAGGAGGATGCCAGCGTGTGTTTGTGTGTAACGCAGTGTGACTGTGTTTTCAACGGGGCATCAATCTTGCGTCCTCCAAGATGAGTCATGCCACCCTGATGTGGGTCTTGATTATAAATGACAGCTGAGACGGCGACGCGGAGAATCAATTCATCGAATCAATCCCACCCTCATTTTCTGCATATCACTGCGTTTGGATCGTGTGCAGGATCCATTTGTTTTTGGCACCGCTGGCGATTCGGTTGGTCTCAGCAGCCTGGGGATGCATTAGAGGTTCAGTGAATGACGTCTTGAAACCGAAGTTGTAACAGTAGAGGGATTTAAATGAGATCCTTCTGGTCTGATTGAATTACCTCAAGCAGATACAGTTTTATGAGGAGCTGAAGAAGCCTGTTCACTTCCACCTTCACCCCTGTTGAATCAGGGGGAAGAGAATGAGGATAAAGTGTTGGTGCCAAATAGCCGAGCCTGAGTTTCTGGTACTTTCGCATTCCCTCCGGACCTATTCGGTGTTCGCTTCCTGCCCCCACCTGCGGTACTTCCTGCTTCCATCAATGGTATCTGACTCCATTATTTCGAGGGCCCCATTGTATAAACTGTTTTTAATTCAGGAGGGAACATGAGTACGAGGTTTAAAAACAGAGTAAATAATAAAGTAATTTAGTAAATGAAAGTGAAAAACTGTTGATTGAATGGTTCACGGCTCATGGGGACTGGGAAAATAAGTAAAACTAAGTGAGGGAGGTTTTAGAAACTATGAAGTGGACACACAACATGAAACGTAGCTTTAAATGGAGGATTTTGTCTGTGACTTCACTGAAGGCTCTTCTGAGGCTGAACAGCACAAACTGCAGTGACGCTGTCGTCCAGAGTCGAATCCTGGAGCCGCTCCAGAGGCAGTGAATCATGAAACGGCTCCTGGAGGCCGACACAGAGCCTCTCAAATCAATCAGCCCCTCAATCTGAGCTAATGTTAATGGAGGAGCCTAAAGAAATTGCCGCTTGACGACATTATCGGTTCTTGACGCTCTGGTTTCCAGGAGTTTAACCCTGAGGAGTTTTACCATCTGCTCGAGGCGGCGGAGGACCACGCCAAGGAGGGTCATCTGATGAAGACGGACATTCCTCGTTACATCATCTGCCAGCTGGGACTGACCAGAGACCCCATTGAAGGTGAGGAGGACACAGAGACGTAGATTTATAAAACATATAATTCAGTCTTTAATTTGATCTGCCATATGTTTGTTTGCAGAAATGGTAAACCTGGATAGTTACGACAGCGAAGGACCTTTAACGCCTGAGACAGACGACTCAACAGAGGTGACACTATTTATTCCTCAGTCTCATCATTTCTTCAATGATTCGTCCTTTTCCACATTCATCCATTAGCTTCCTTCTTCCTGCAGAATGACATTATCAGCTCCAGCCGGCCAATGTCTTCAAACTTCATAGTTATTCTGTCTGCAATGGAGGTTATATTTTCACCCCTGTCCATTTATTTGTTGGTTTGTTGGTTACAAAAAACAACCTAAGGGATTTCCTCAAAACGCTCAGAAAAGAACTGATTGAATTTGGTGCAGATCTGTTTTTTAAATTTTATTTACTTTTATTTTCACCCTTTTTCCCAGGAAATCATTTTTTAACACAACTACAGAACTCCACAACGGAAACACAACAGAAATCAAACAAGGTGCTTGGAGCCTCGCTCCAGTACCGTAACACCACAAATAGACCGGCACCATATTTCAGTGTTGACTGACTCGTGTCGGTTGTCACCAAAGACGCTTGATCGCAGTAAATAAGTTTGTTTCATGGTCAACATCCTTGTCACGTCTGTTGTGACTGTGTATTTGCATTTGTGTTTTCCATTAAAGCGTTGGTGCAGCCTCATTGATTGTAAAGAAGGATTCTGCTGACACTCGTTAAGAGGTGATATTAATCATTAGTTCTGTGATGTATGATGCACAGGGGAAGATCAGAGCAGTGAAACCACCGGAAGAAGCCGACTTCCAGACCATCAAGCTGATTAGTCACGGAGCGTACGGGTGAGTCCTGTTCTCTTTTGCTAACGAGGACGTCATTAATGATTAATTCAGATTTTGTAAAGTGATAATAACTCGTGCACGTGCCTCTCTGTGTGTGTCAGCGCCGTGTACCTGGTGCGTCACCTCGAGACACGGCAGCGCTTCGCCATGAAGAAGATCAACAAGCAAAACCTGATCCTGAGGAACCAAATCCAGCAGGCGTTCGTGGAGAGAGACATCCTCACCTTCGCAGAGAATCCGTTTGTCGTCTCCATGTTCTGTTCGTTCGAAACCCGCCGACACCTCTGCATGGTCATGGAGTACGTGGAAGGTCAGTGTGTGTGTGTGTGGGTGGGTGTGGGTGCAGGTTTTACTGGAGCAGCCTCTGGAGATTATCCAGAGTTCAGTGCACGTCTGAAAGCAGCGTTAGTCAGATCAAGAAGTTAAAATATTATAGAGAACAGTCAAGATACTGAAGGATATCTTTTGTGCCAGATATCCTTGAGCAGAACTGCAGTCACAAAGAGTTCTGTTCGTGAACGTTACCTTCGTCCTAATGGGAATGAAAATGTTCTAGAACAAGAGGAATGAAGAGACATTCCTGTTAATCGCTAACGTCGGCAGTAGGACTAACAGAATTCATCACTGTGCTGTCAGGAGGAGACTGTGCCACTCTGCTGAAGAACATCGGAGCTCTGCCTGTGGAGATGGCACGAATGTACTTCGCAGAAACCGTCCTCGCTCTGGAGTACTTACACAACTATGGCATTGTGCACCGTGACCTCAAGCCCGACAAGTAAGATGGGAGTTAATGTGGTTTTACTTCAAACCTAAACGCTGCACTGGATTCTCTGTTTATAAAGCTCACTCTGCACTTTGCCCTTTCTGTTCCCAGCCTCTTGATCACCTCGATGGGACACATCAAGCTGACGGACTTCGGCCTGTCTAAGATGGGACTGATGAGTCTCACCACCAACTTGTATGAAGGACACATCGAGAAGGATACCCGGGAGTTCCTGGATAAACAGGTATCACAAAGACTGAGCTATGAGGTTTTCTCAAAGAGTGCAGGGATTTAAGTGAAAGCATTAAAAAAATCTGAACGTGAAATAAACAAGTCGAACCCATTAAGAAAAGCTACGAGGAGAATTGGCAGAATTACAGTGCTGATCCGAGCAAAGAAATCCTCTGTCATTGTGAGCCAGCCACATCTGAAGCATGAATCGTTAACGGTTGGCAGAACAAAAGGACTGGGCCTTCCACTCTTATTCTAATCATTTCCCTTTTAGGTTCGTCTTATTTCCTCAGGCCTTTCATTCGCTGGTCATGCTTTGAATCTCAGCCGCATTGTTTCTTGTTTTTCATCATGATGGTCCAGAAATCTATTTGCATTTAGTGCATGTGCACATGAAAAAACGCTCACCGGGGGGGGGGGGGCTTTCATCTTATCTTGGCGTCTGTGACGTGATCCGCTTGGCTCGGCAGACCTGCACACGCTTCACACACGCGTGTTCCTCTCACTCACTGTCTCCTGCTCAGTTTAATACTTTTACAGTAGGTGTAGAATAATCTTGAGTGATTTCATTAACAATAGAATTTGAAATTGAAGTATCCGATGGTGGTTAGCACAAAGTGAGAAGGTCCCGTGTCGGCGTGGGTTTTCTTGTGCTTCCTCCCACAGGACAAACACATGCAGTCGGACATAAAATCTAACTGACAGCTAACCAGAAACTGTTTTTTTTAGGTGTGTGGAACTCCGGAGTACATCGCCCCCGAAGTTATTCTTCGTCAAGGTTACGGGAAGCCGGTGGACTGGTGGGCTATGGGCATCATCCTGTACGAGTTCCTGGTGGGCCTTGTGCCTTTCTTTGGAGACACCCCAGAGGAGCTGTTTGGACAAGTCATCACAGGTGAGAGACCAGACGTCCGAGCTGGAGCAGCATGTTCAGGTGGATACATTAAACACTCACTCCTTCCTCTCTGCGGTGTCTCATAGACGACATAGTTTGGCCTGAAGGGGACGAGGCTCTCCCTCTCGATGCCCAGCACCTGATCTCCTCGCTCCTGCAGACGAATCCGCTGGTTCGCCTGGGCACAGGTCCGTCACCGGGGGCCGTTCTTGTTTTCTTGCTTTACTCAAATGCTCCTTCATCAATATTACATATTAAATCTATGTATTTATCTTGAATTGTATGACAGTTACTTATTTTTCATACGACCTACATGCGAGTGTTTTGGTCTGGGCTGTCGGTCCCTTCACTTTCTTCCAGGCTGCAGAAAACACCCGTCTGCCTTTGTCTCTCCTCCTCTTTATTCCTCTCTCTCCCTCCCTCCTCCACCCTGCAGGTGGTACTTTTGAAGTGAAGCAGCACTCGTTCTTCACGGAGGTGGACTGGAACAGCCTGCTGAGACAGAAGGCCGAGTTCATCCCTCACCTGGAGTCAGAGGAGGACACCAGTTATTTCGACAGTAAGTCTACTTCCCGCTCATCCCAGCAGTAAAGTACAAATATTTTGTTACTGTTCTGAAGTAGATTCTTCATTTATCTGTACTTTACTTGTGTATTTATTTGTACTTGCAAAACCTGAACCTCTGTCTCTGAACCATATTAATGTCACATGAGTCTCAGTTTTGCTTTGCACAGTTACAGTCGGGAACTTTTTATACTTTGAGCACATGTCAGAGCCTGTACTTTTACACTTTTACTTGAGAAAAGAATGTGTGAACTTCTGCAGAACACAGATCGTTTTTTGGTTAAAGATTCAACTCGGGGCCGCCTGCCTCTCCTGCGTTACCATGACAACCACTGTAATTGCCGAAGGGTGATTATGTGCATTTTTAGACTCGAGACGCAGCAGCAGGGGGCCGCTCTGACTCTGCAGCTTTTTAGACCAAGCTCTCGTGCACAGTGATGCACGTCTGTGGGCCAGTGTCAGTAGCCAATAATGTGTGTTAGAGTGAGATCATCAGAGATAACGACACAGTTCTCTCATCACCGTCCCTCCTCAGCTCGCTCTGAGCGATATCACCACGTGCAGTCGTACGATGAAGATGATACCAACGACGATGAGCCTGTGGAGATTCACCGCTTCTCCTCCTGCTCCCCTCGCTTCAGCAAGGTCAGACCCGACGCCTCTCGTCTCTTCATAGTAATGTTTGAGTTATTATTCATCAGTACGTAACAATACAATCAGAAAGTGTGACTGACTGGTTGTGTGGGTGTGAAGGTGTACAGCAGTATGGAGCATCTGTCCCAGCTGGAGCACAAACCCCATGGTGTGACTCTACGGGAGCACAAGGTCCCGAGGGAGGAGCGAATGGCCAAGAGAGAAAGTCTGGGAAGCGTCACGCTCAGGGACAAGAGCTGGAGGACTGGATCACCTGAGATGTGAGTGCAGGCTGCAGCCTAATCGTCTTTTTAAACGATGAGCCCCCTGGTTGTATGGTTCTAATCTTTCTTATGTCTTGTTTCTCCAGGAAGCGTTTGTCCTGCTCTGAAACCTCCTTCACCGAGAGTGACTCCAGTCCACCGTCCGGGACACGTAGACGTTTCTCTGCCCTCATGGATACTCACCGCTTGGCCTCCCCTCTGGAAGTTGACTCCGAGCTGCTCGTCTCCTGCAGGCAGTCGACAGTGAAGGCGAGGGGAAGCTCCCTGGAAGGAGCCATGGCTGCCATCTCCTCTCAAGGCGATCTGAGAGCCTACCTGAAAGACAGCAACGGGTTCACAGCTGGAGGTAGGAGGGGACGAGGCAGCGCAGCGTCACTCAAACATCTGTGGTTTCATGTATCTTCTGTGACACAGAAGAGTTTTTGAGACCTGCTGATGCATCATTGTGTTTTCCAGGCAGCGCTACTGTTCTGGGGCTTCCGGATGCCCAGGGGCCCCGCGGGGCCACCACTGACCTGGTGCTGCGGAGAGTTCGCCACCACCAGCTCACGGCCGATGGAGAAAAACGCCACTCACAGCCAGGAACCAAAGTTATCAAGTCTGCCTCTGCCACGGCTCTGTCTGTCATCATTCCTGCAGGTGAAGGATGTCGCACTGTAAAACTGTCAAAACCCTTTTTTTAACGCTGAATCCTGTCACATAACTTAACTCCGTCCCTCCGCCCACAGTGGAGCAGCACGGTGCGTCCCCTCTGGCGAGCCCCATGTCTCCTCGCTCCCTCTCCTCCAACCCCTCGTCCCGTGACTCCTCTCCCAGCAGAGACTTCTCTCCGATGGTCAACGTCCAACATTCTCCGATCACCATCCATCGCTCAGGGAAGAAGTACGGCTTCACTCTCCGAGCCATCCGAGTTTACATGGGAGACAGTGACGTCTACAGCGTGCATCACATGGTCTGGGTGAGAGAGCAGTTCTTGATGACTCTGCTAAGCATGAAAGAATATGTTTACTACCACCAGTACTATGACTTGTACATTATCTCAAGGAACTTTACGTAGAAGGTCACAAGACCTGAGACTCAGATAATCAAATCGGTTCATTAATCATTTCTTTTAATCCCAGCATGTGGAGGATGGAGGCCCGGCCCAGGATGCTGGACTTCGTGCTGGTGACCTGATCACTCATGTGAACGGGGAGTCGGTCCACGGTCTGGTTCACACAGAGGTGGTGGAGCTCATCCTCAAGGTGAGATCGATCCGTCTCTCCGTGTATCTATTTATATTTACATTTTAATGATGTGTCTATAAAATAACATGAATATTGATCCTCAGAGCGGAAATAAAGTGACGGTTACAACTACTCCCTTTGAGAACACCTCGATAAAAGTGGGTCCCGCCCGCAAGTCCAGTTATAAATGTAAGATGGCGCGGCGAAGCAAGAGGACCGGGGCCAAGGAGGGACAGGAGTGAGTTACCTCAAAGCCTCAAAGCAGATGGACTTTATGACACTTTTCTGCTCCCTGTGCGTTTTCTTCTCCTCAACATTTCCTCTTTTGTGTCATTCAGGAAGAAGCGCAGCTCCCTCTTCAGGAAAATCACCAAACAGTCGAATCTGCTCCACACCAGCCGAAGCCTCTCCTCTTTGAATCGCTCGCTGTCGTCTGGGGACAGTCTCCCCGGCTCCCCCACCCACAGCCTCTCCGCCCGCTCGCCCACTCAGACTTACCGCTCCACCCTGGAATCCTCTTACCCGGGTTAGTATGAGGCTCCATCCACACACATGTTTTAGTTTGAAAATGTTTGAAGTTAATTTTCTCCGATCCCCTCAGGCAACTCGTCCCAGAGCAGCTCCCCAGCGACCAGCACCCCGAACTCCCCCGCAGCCTCTCACCACATGAGGCCCAGCTCCCTTCACGGTCTGAGTCCCAAGCTCCACCGCCAGTACCGCTCCGCACGCTGCAAATCAGCTGGCAACATCCCCCTGTCCCCTCTGGCTCACACTCCCTCCCCGACCACCTCCTCCCCTCCGCCTCTCACCGGCCACACGGTGGGGAGTTCCAACACCACACAGATGTTTCCCGTCAAGCTGCACTCCTCTCCTCCTGTCGCCCGCCCTCGTCCCAAGAGCGCAGAGCCGCCCAGATCCCCTCTGCTGCAGCGGGTGCAGTCTGCAGAGAAGCTCGGAGGGCCGATTCTGCCTTCCTCCTCTTCATCATCATCGTCGCCTTCTCCTCTGACAGGCGGGGTATCTTTACGCAAGCATAGCCTGGAGGTGACGCACGGGGACTACAGGAGAGAGTCCTTCCACTGTGAGCACAGCCTGCAAAGTCTGTTAGAGATGGAGGGAGAGAACGGACCTGCTCCACCCTCCCCTTCATCATCTTCCTCCCCTTCTCCTCCCATGGGGGAGATCGGAGTCCTGAAGCCTGGGAGGAGGCTGGGGAGACAGGAGTCACCGCTCAGCCGTGACACACTGATGACAGCCAGGGATAAAGATACTCAAACCACAGCATCTGAGACAGGGAGCGTAGCTACTAAAGCTGAGTCCAAAACCAAAGTTGTCGACTCTAGCAAGACATCGTCCACTGCTGTGGTTCTAAAAAGTAACGTTAGTGCAGCTGCTGCGGAGACCAAGTCTAAACCAGCACCGGTTTCATCCACTGCAGAGACCAAACCGGGCCCCGGGGACAAACCTCCAAGTGCTTCAGCTTCGGACGCAACTGTCCCCAAGAGTAAACTCAGCGAGAAAATCTCAACCCCGGGAACAACAAAGATCGTCCAACAGCAGGTGAGCAAGCAGCCGACAGACGGCGGAGCTGGAACCAAAGCTCAGGAGAAGACTGAGGAGAAAGTGAAAGCTGAAAAACTTCCTGCACAGAGATCCTCGTCTTCAGAGCAGTCCAAGACACGAAAAGGCTCCGAGACAGGAGAGAGAGGAGGCATCAGCGGCTGCGATAAAGCATCTGAGACGACTAAGGTCAAAGGTCCTGCGCCTCCTGTTCCCACTTCAGTTCCAGCCCGCGCTGCAGCTCATGCGCCGGCTGCTGCCAGATCCAAAGCAGAGAAGGTATCGAGCCGTTACTGTGGCGCAAAGGAGGAGAGGGCGCACTTGGAGGTCCTGGAGGAGAATCCCATGTCGCCCTCCTCTAACGCAGCCTCCCCCTGCTCGAGCAAGTCCCGCCCCATGTCTCCGGGGGACAAAGCCAGCTTTGTCACCCAGCTGACGAGTGTGGCCAAAACGGTGCTCGGGCCCATGAAGGTGGGATCGCAAGATGGAGGCAAGTTCAAAGACGCCTCCAAGACGGGCGAGGAGAAGCGGGGAAGCACAGCGGGAAGAGCAGAGGCTGCGACCGGGGGGGGACGCCGCGGGGCTCAGACGGGATCCTCCGCCAGCGGCGGCGGCACGGTCCAGTCCGATCGAGGAACCAGTCGGAGCTCCAAGCATCATTCGTGATAAGGGTCAGAAAGAGTCAGACTCTCCCATGTAATGCCTTTAACTGTAGCATCATACTGACATATCATGAATCAACGTGACCTGGAAAGAAGAGGAGACACAAACGCCTGAAGAAATAACACATGTGACCTGTGGACTCATGTGAACAGAGATGCATCAGCTACTGTTGGAAGATGTGTGCACGTGGTATCATAATGTCAGCCTGTGTGTGCACTGTATGTCCATCCCCATGTCTTGTATATAGGTTAGAAAAAAGTTTATGTCTCAACGCATGTCTTACTCGTGGAAAAATGAAAGCATATTTAAAAAAGAAGGTGAAAAATGTAAAGCAGACCTTGAGGTAGTGAACACTGTGAACAACATTTCAAACGACCACAGCAACCAAACCGTGAGCTGCACGTCAACGAGCAGGATTCTGTTAGAAATGGGCATTACTCATATTTCAGATCAGCTCCAGTGCCGTCATTTAGTTCATTCTGTGTTTCCTTAAACTTAAGTCGCTAAAAGGGACGAGATTGATCTCGTGTCATGCGGTGAACAACAAACAAACTGGAACAAAACGCTAGCAGTGATGGAACCCGAGGGCGAACCAGCCGGTTTTGCATCAGATCAGAGTTTAAGGGCTGAATCCCGTCTGGGATTGAAAGAGGTTAGATTAGATGAACTTGCACAGGGACGCTATGCAATCTGCTTATCACGCCAGTTTCCTTTGGTGTCCCCCGATTACTAAGTTTACATTGTGTGTCAGACAGGAGGAGAGAGACGTGAGGGTCGCAATAAGTCGAGCATTTTTAAAGTTGTCTCCACTGATCGTAGTGAAACGTGTAATTACGCTGGGCTGTATATCGTAGGTATCGTACGATTACATGAATACATGAGTCCGATCAAAGTGTGAGAGCAGCAGTCACAGCAGAGTCGCTCAGAAACGCTCTTTTATCCACTCTTTTCTATTTATGCAGTTTATTGTTACTTGTGAAGGAAAGTGCCAGTGTTTTTATTTACTAGCGATAATGTGATTTATTTTTTGTTTTTTTATTCTAATGTGTAATAATATGCAACCCATCCGTGCCCAGTTCCACAGAGCCGAGCAGGCCTGACACAGCAGTCGACTGAGCACCGAGCCAGGAGCAGATTTTTTTTGTGGAGAGCGTCTTCGTGCTGACGTCTCGTTCGTTCTCGTGTGTTACAGAAAAATCCTCCTGACATGTTTGGGACAGAAGAGTCAGAGCTGTCTGAGACTGCCACCTTGTGGGCGTTATCAAAAGGTCCTGAGGAACAAAAATAGATAGTTTACATCCAATGAGACGTCTGATAACTCCGCCTGTGGATCTTTGCATTTCATACTTCATGAGTCTGATGCATCGTCGTTCTGTTAACAAACACATTTTGCAGCCCGAGCTTGAACACTCTTTATCTTATCACCCAGTGGACACCAGTGATTTTTGTGTGTGATGTGACCAACTTGCACTTTATTTTTGTGACAGATACTTTTAATTTACTTGTGTTACATATTTATTTTAATTATTTTTCTATTTATTAAACCTTTTTTTATTTATTCAAATGTTTTTACGCGTCATGAGGTAGGGAATTTCTGTTCTACCACTGAAATTAGTTATTTATGAATTTAGCATCTGGTGAGAATCTACCAAATCTGTGTGGCTGCCTCATTCTGTGCAGTTTAGACTCATTTGTCATTGTCTCATATGTCATTCCATAAATCTGACATTGTAACATTGCTGTCCTGTCCATCTCTGTCCAAGTGTTTGACTTTTTTACAGCTGCAACTCTCTCCCTGACTCTTGTTGTTCGTTACATCGCTACAGATTTATTAGCCACCGTTGTGAAAAACTGATGCAAAAAAGCCTACAGTGCAGAAATGTAATAAAATGCAGCGAAACCCCAAAACCTTTGTCTGTTTTTAAAGGTATTAAAGAAACATCATGTAAAAAGGACAAATCAGAAACTAGAACAGAACTCGCAAGGCCCAACAGTCCCCCATCAAGCTGCACCCTCGTAGATCAGTTCCCTAAATATTTCTGTTTTTTTTTCCACCTGACAAATCTGGATCTATGTCAAAACCTTTCATTTTCATTTGGATATTCTTCTAGAAAGTAAAGGACTTGTCAAAACTGTTGCTTCTGTCCTGCAGGGACTTAAAATTAGATGCTCGGTTGGTGACAGTTGCTGGTTTCTAGTCCAATGAAAATATTATATTATTACCAGGTCTGGATATTCACTGTAGATCTCAGTCATCGATATCGACCCTCTAAATATATTTGTGTTTAAGAAAGTGAAAATAAATTCTTATACCAGTATTATTATCAATTATAATAATAATAAGAATAACTTTCTTTAGTTTCCTGTGTTCCTGTGAGGTCAAAAATAATGTAATGAGGAATAAAATTATTATTATAATGCAGGGGAACCTCAGTGCTCAATCTGATTGGTCCTCTGTCGACCAATCAGAGCAGCCCCGCATCACGTGACGCGCATAAACAGGAAGTGTGCGCTGCTTGTCGCTTCGCTGCGGATGTTTGAAAGTGACGGAAAATAAACCGAGTTCTCCGGCGGAGCTCAGTCAGGGGCTCGGTCTAAGTCCTGGAGCAGCGATGACGGAGCCTGAGTGGAGGTAAAGATTTTATTAAGATTAAGATTTTATATCATTATTATTATTATCATCCTCCTGAGTTTGTCTGCAGCAGGACGAGCTCTGCGCCCAGTGACTGAACATTTAAAAACAAGATGAGAACTTTGTTTAATTCTCAAATATCTCACATCTGTGGTTTTAAAATGTGTGCTTCGTGTTTTTTTTACAGATATTTCAAGTTGTATGAAATCTAAGTTCTGTGTCAGTAAGTTGGTAAACGTGCTACATGACAAATATATCTTCTGTTTTATATGAGATGTAGAATGTACATGTGTTGGCACTAATTTCCACCACTTTGTCTCATTTAGTTAAACCTGCTGTTTAAAATGTTTTTTAAAAGTCATTTAAAGTTATGTGTTTTGCTTTTGGAATAGAATAGAGATTTAATTGTATTTTTATCTGTCGTGTGCAAGTTAACACCAGATCAACAGCAAAGAAAGGTGTCAGAAAAGAGGAAACCGCTCAGCTCAGCGGTGGAATAGTTCAATTAAAGTAAAAGCAAAGTCATTACTGTAAAACAAGTCAAAAACAAAACTATGCACATTCTATATGCAGTGTGACATTTGTAAAGTAACAACTGTAACTGTGTGCAAACAGGCAGGACATCAGATGTGCAGAGGGTTGCGTAGTTTAGTTAGATATAATAATAATAATAATAACTTCATTTATAGAGCACAAAGTGCAGCTCAGCAGGAAAACAAAAGGTTACAATACAAATGTGTTGTACATAAAATACACATTAAACAGTTTTAATGTTTATACTGTTTTACTTTGGAAAATGATTTTCATTCTTCTGTTGTGTTAAATCAGAGACTGTCCCCTCTTCTTCGTGTCACACTATCATATGGCTGTAATTACCAGTGGTGGAAAGTAACTGTACATTACTTTAAGTACTGTATGAGATGTCATTTACTTTATTATTATTATTACTTTATTGATTATTTCCATTTAGTTACCTCTGCTGAGGAGGTTAGGATTTTAGCAGCAGGATTACACAGAAATGACCGAACAGATAAACTAAACCAGTGCAACAGGAAACAAACGGTTAGAGCACAGAGGGAAGTAAATCAATTATCATGATAATAATAGTAGAGATAAAAGACAGAGCAACCCAAGGAAATTCAGGAATATGTCTAAAATACTGTGTATTTTGAAAGACGACAGCATCTCGGATAGAATTATTTCCTCAGGGCCCTGATGGTAAACGCTCTGTCCCCCTGAGGTTTCAGACTAGATTCAGGAAGTTTATTTCTGAAAATGTCCCCATCAGATTTATCTTGAGGTTTGGAGCGGCTGAGGTTTGGAGATCCTCTGCTAAACTACTGAACTGTGCGTGAAGTAGTTCAAACTATTTCCACCTCAACCAGCCACAACAGGAAAAGGCTGCAGACACACGGATGATCTAATATAAGGGAATTTTCTGCAGAATAAACATGGTCTTTCCTTCAAGTCGCAAAAAAAGTGCTTCATAAGAGTACAGTTGTTAAAACAATAAAAGACAAAAAGGCAGTGACACGCATACATAAAAGTAGGAAAACTAGGAAAAGGCCCACTGATATTATGTCAGTAGGGGGGAGTACTTCTAGTACTTCCTGGTCAGTACACCTTCGTGACGTATAAGATATATATACTGTATGAATCCTTCAACCTGTCAATGTAATATCTTAGAAGGAGCAGAACAAATGTGGGTGAGAATAATTGGACACCTCCTGCGGCAGCTAAACTGACATATCTGAAATTCCTTGAGTCACAGGGTGAAGTCATGTGGTTTGAGTCTTTACTGACTGTCATGGAGAATAATTGACTTTGCTGTGCTTAACATTAACCCGCTTCGAGGTCCAGACCTGGTTTGTCTCAAGAAAAACTCATGGCTACGTCATCTGCGTCTGCTGCTCTGTCGTTGTTTCATTTAGGTTACCCTGGAGATAAGGAGCAACTCTCCTCTCCTCTAGTCTTGGTCATCTCGTATGAATCCCAGCATGGCTACGTCCCGCTGTGATAGTCTGTCCTCTGCAGACCAACAAATGGACGACTGGCTGTTCCTCTCCTCAGAATCTGCCGGGCCTCAGGTCCTGGAAGTGGGCAGTGACGTCCAAGAGGCCGTGGACAGAAGCAAACTCAGGTCCAAGTTGGTCTCAGCATGGAACAGTGTGAAATATGGTCAGTTTGTATGCTTCCACAACTGTTGTGGAAGCCGTAGCTTTGTTTTCTGTTTGGGTGCAAATGTTCACTTGGACTTGAACTAATTTGTTCGATATCTCCAGAACGCCTTGAGGAAATGTGAGATTAAACCGTTTCTCCTTTTCCCCCCTCATATATCAGGCTGGACCTTGAAGCAGAAATCAAAATTCAGCAAGAGCTCTCCTGTGATCTTGCTTGGAAAATCCTACGAGCTCAAGGATCAAGGTGAGGCCTTGAGCATTTGGCCTTTATACCGAAATCTAAAATGATCTCATTCATGTGATAATCGTGGTGGAACTTTAACATTCAAGCTCTGTACGTATGTCAGGGGACAGAGAGCTTTTCCGTCGCACCTTTGTTTCCCTCCTGTGGCTGACGTACAGACGTGGGTTCCCTCCGCTGGCCGGCTCTTCTCTGACGACCGACAGCGGCTGGGGTTGTGTTCTACGTTCGGGGCAGATGCTGTTGGCACAAGGTCTCCTCTTACACCTCATGCCACCAGGTAGAAACAAACACGCCACACGATTTTAAATGATCAAAAGCTGCACAGAACATTTTGTTCCATCCACCGCTTGCACGTCAGATTGTGAGTTTTTCTTTCAGTTTGGAAAACCAGAGGATTTTAATTGTTCACTGCAGCAACAAACAAAATAATCCGTCATGGTCCCATGAGAAACTTTTTCAAGTAGACAGTCACATTCCACAATTCTCATGTTGCTTTTATTGTTTCATCACTTTGAGGTTGGACTTGGTCTGTGAGCCACCATGCGGTCAAAGATGACATGGACCTTGAGAGTTGCTCTCCTGACAGAGGACAGAGTTTCCAGGAGGGGCCTAAAAAAAGGTGTCGAAAACTGAGCTTGGGTTCCCTCCTGGACAGACCCATGGAGGCCACTCACAGAAGGGTGGTGTCGTGGTTTGCAGACCACCCCGCTGCCCCTTTTGGAATCCACCGAATGGTGGAGTTGGGCAAAAGCTCAGGGAAGAAAGCTGGGGACTGGTACGGTCCTTCCATCGCGGCACACATCCTCCAGTGAGACCGGAAGCGGTAGCATACCAGCACAATTATCTGGAGCCAGGTTTTCTCAAGATGTAACTGTGAACGTCATTTTGTTTCAGGAAAGCTGTGGCAGCATCTGCAGACCTTCCCAATCTCGTTGTGTATGTTGCACAGGATTGCACCAGTGAGTCATTTTATTTCAACGCTGTCTTTGCTGTCTGTTCTAAAAGGCAAAATGTCGCTGTGCTCGGAAACAAACCTTGTAGCCCAACAGTTGTGCAAATAGAGAAATGCATCAGCCATAATATTGTGACCATCCAAGTTAGACTCGACACAAGCTAAAAGATTGTGAAACAATGGCATGTGCTCCTGTAGAAGGCACAAGTTCGTATGTTATCAACTGCATTTTTAGAAATTTGTTTCGTTTGCGATGTCAAGGAGAAATACTACACTACCCACAATCCTCAGGTGTAGGAGTTGTGTCTCTGATTGGATGAGTTTGCTGTGAAAATGGAAAACGTTTACCACAACTACGAAAATCATGTCGGCTACGATCTAACTGCACTAAAAAAACCTAAATACAATCATACAAGACAAAACTATTGCAACACTACATTAAAACGATTTTAACTTTCAGAAGAAGCACATGAAATCAATGGAAAGGGTTTATTGGTTGCAAAGGTTTATGGGATGTGTAGTTCCTGAAAAAATGAAGTACACAGTCATGGTTCATCTCGTAGCTTGTCGTCCTGGTTCCTGACTTCATACTGTTTTTATAAGGATTCAAATTAAACGTAAATAGAGAAAAGGAAGGGAAGTTTCCTTCCGGAGCACAAAATGAAAATGATCATCACCGACTCACCTTCTCTAAACATTGTAATTACACACTTAAATAGCCTGAAATGGATTTGAGAGGATTTCGACATCCGTGTGAACATGTCTGTCTGTCTCTGTCGTTCTGTATGTTTCCAGTTTACATGGAGGATGTGAAGCGGTTGTGTGAGCGGCCTCCTCCTCAGTCCTGGAAATCCGTCATCATCCTGGTTCCTGTGCGACTCGGAGGACAAGACCTCAACCCCGCCTACATCACCTATGTCAAAGTATCCAAACATAATTTTCATACAGTCACTACTTTGTGCGTCCTTTGACTTTCCAGCAAAAGTAGAGCAGCTTCAAAGAGATTTACTCTCAGATTCCTCTTTTGAGTGTTTTCAACTCTGGTTCCTTCTCCCTCTCTACTTTGTGTTCGCACTGTTGTGGGTTTCTACACGAAAACAGAGAAATCTTTGCTCTACTGCAAAGCACAAGCAAACATCACTGTGTTGCATGAACAAAGAACAACAGAGCATTCTTTGTTTTCCTAGAAACTCTTGACACTTCAAGGCTGCATCGGAATCATTGGGGGAAAACCAAAACACTCTTTGTTCTTCATCGGCTTCCAAGGTATGTGCAGAGCAGTGAGCATGATAATTAATGTGCACAAGTGTTTGATATCAGGCTTTACACTTTGTTTTTTCCTTCCTCTGGTCCTGCGGTGTTAAAGATGACAATCTGCTGTACCTGGACCCTCACTACTGTCAGCTCACGGTGGATATAACAAAGGAGAATTTTTCCCTGGAGGTAAAAGGAAGTGACGTTTCAATTCTTCAATTTGCTTTCTGTGTGGTTCCTAACGTGTCTACTGGGACACGTAAACTAGTCCCCACAACCTCTTCTTCAGGTGGATTCCCACAGCTCTACACCACCAGTTGGGCTCTGAATGTGTCAGAGCTGGATCCAAATGTTCAATATAAGAAATACTTCACAATCTATTGCTGTTTTTACAGATGAACACAGTAAAATATCTAGAAAAACTGTGTTTGTCTGGACTTCAGTGTATTACTGAAATCAGCTTTTGTCTACCCTTGGTTTACGAGCTGGTTGGGAAATACTGATGTAAACTTTCTAAAAGTAGAAAAGTAAATGACGACATCCACATGAGAACTTGGAGGTATAGAGGAATTTTTGATGGATCCAATGAGATTATTTCTGATGAATATTGTTTTACTTCTTCTTTCAGTCTTTTCACTGCAAATATCCCAGGAAAATGGCCGTCTCACGCATGGACCCCAGCTGTACCATTGGGTTTTATGCTAAAGGTCAAAAAGACTTTGAATCACTATGCACAATTGTTACTGAGGTACGTGACCAGGGTTTTAAATCTTTATTCATGGAACCTTCCTCTGCTGTGTGGCTTTGAATCGTATCGTAACATCTGCGGTGATGTCTCTTAGAAAAATGTCTTATGTATGTGTTGATGTGGATTCTGCCTCTTTGTCCCACAGGCTCTCTCCACATCTACAGAGACGTACCCCATGTTCATCTTTGCAGAGGGACATGGTCAAGAACAGGAGCAAAGCAACACACCCACAAACAACTTCACCTACATCCAGAGGAAAGATGAACTGAGAAGAGTCGACACAAACAACAGCATGGATGAGTTTGTTCTATTATGAACAGAAGAAAATAAAAATCTGCCCCAAGGGGCGTTTGATGATCAATGATCACACGTAGATGTGAGACGGCTGAGCGTGAGAATAATGTCCTGCTGATTTCTATTTCTATTTATTGTTTTAAGATGAAACTGAACTTTGTGACAGAAAGGGTGATTATTTTATTAGTGGTTCTTCATAAATCTCCTTCTTCTTCTTCTTAATCTATTCAAATGAGTTAATATATGATTATAGTAACTAATGTCTCCCAGAGTCAAACGTAAAGAAAGTGTTACTGAGCTTCACAGCCTCCTACTGTCTCATGTCATGTGACAGGATGTGCTGCCTTTGAATAGAGTAAAACATTTGGACACTTGTTATGTGACGCACACTTGAATATAAAGATTATGACTTAACTGGAGAATTAGTCAAAATGATGTGTAATGTTCTCTGAGAAGAAAAGGACTTTAGTTTTCTCATGAGCTGGACTAGTTTTTTGTGGTATTTTATCCAAATAAACGGTTTATAAAGGAACCCGTGCAAAACTCATTTCTGTCTGTGCAGTCAATCAATCGAATTTTAATTGAATAGCTCAAATTCACAAATCACAATTTGTCTCATAGGGTTTAACAAGGAGCCACATCCTCTGCTCTTAATCCTCAACAAGGGTAAAACTACCACATCCCTCTCCCAGGACGGACAGAAGTGAAATAGATGCTGCACGTAACTGAAAACATCTGCAAAATAAAAGTATTTAAAACGTTTAGAAGAAACAGTTTGTTACATAGGGGAAGAGTGTTTTTAAAGTATTTATACATAATTAAATGTCTGCTAGAGATGAAGCAGTTATTGGTATAGTCAGTGAAGGTATGTGAGCAGACTGATGTTTATTTTTGACTACAACACAACATGTTAAAGGATTACCTCATTGTTATTATTATGAATAATAATAACAATAGTAGCAGGGGAAAGAGATGGAGAGACACCAGGAAGTGTTTCACTCATATTAAAGCTCTAATAATAATAATCACAATAATAATAATAATAATGATGCTTATAATATTAATAATTATTATTATTATTATAATAATAATGAGGGGAGGGAAGAGAGATGGAGAGAGCAGGAAGTGTTTCACTCATATTAAAGCTCTAATAATAATAATCATGATGCTTATAATAATATTAATAATTATTATAATGATAATAATAACGGGGGAAAGAGAGATGGAGGAAGGTAATAGATGATGGTGAATATTATTATTCTGATGATATCCACACAGAAACATGGCGCTCCTGCTCCAGCGTGTGAGTCTCCTCCTCGGTCTCTTGTAGCCTCTCTCCCGGGCCTCCCCTCCCCCACGCCGGCTTCTCTCTCCCTCCCTCCCTCCCTCCCTCCCTCCCATAGTCTGTGTTCCTCCCCTGTCCTCACTGGGCATGCGGGAAGTGAGCGAGTCGGTGGATAGGTGGCGCTGGAGAGTCGCACAGGCCGATCCCCGCGATACGATCTCCAGAGAAGAGGAGGAGGAGGAGGGTGAAGGAAAAAAACCGACTGGGTAGGTCGCTCTTTGTTTCTGGTTTGGAGGAAAAAGCGAGAGACGTTGTGACCGGTGAGGACTCGAACATCGCGTTTCACCGCCAGTGTGAGTAAAGTTTAAAGTCCGGGCTCCGCGAGGGGGCTTCCGCCTGCGGCCGGAGCCGAAATCTGCTTTTGTTCCGCGGGTTGTTTCTGTGTTTGAGGGGGGAAAAAAAAAAAAAAAGACGAGCCGCGACATCGCTGTGGCGCGACGCGGAGCAATGAATGAAAAATCGCTGGCGGAGCTGCGCCGAGCCGCGGGTACGGGAGGCGCGATGGATCAATCGGCCCCGGCGGGCACGGACCGTGCTCTCCCCGGTCACACGTCCCCGACTCCGGGGCGAATATTTCCCCGCAAACAACACCCGCTTTCCTGCCTGATTGGCCTCGGACAGCATGGCCCGGCTAGGCTAACCCCACTAGCTCGTTAGCTTCCTCGCCAGCTTGTGTTGTTGTAGGCTTCTCTCTCTCTCTCTCTCTCTCTTTTTAAGCTAGCTAGTCGGCTAGTCTCGAACTCGGCCACTTGTTCTTTGTCGCTTTACTTTTTAATTCCAGATTTCACCGCCGGCTCCGGTTGAATTCAACACAACACGCGAAGCTTTGTGAGAAACGGGAAAAGGTTGAATTGTTGGGTTTTGATTTACGTTATGCGACGGTAACTGCAAAACCCCCGGCTGGGCCCGGCTAACGCTAGCAGGGCTAACTATGCTAATAATAGCTAACCCGATTGTTATTTCCCTGTGACTGTAAACAAAGCGGGCTAACGGCGAGTTTGTAAAACTCGTGTCCAGATGTTCTCTCATCGTTGTGCACACACACACATCTGTCCGGGTTCCGTCTGGTTCGGCAGGGCTCCGTCTGGGAGAGGTTTCACTCGACCACAGTTGGGGCTCGTTAAGTGACAGATCTGAAGCCTCTCGGATTCACACCGTGTTAGAAGTTTAGATCTGGTGGAAACCGTCACATGGCTTCAGTGTGTGACTGGACCGAGTGTTGATCAGTGTTGTGAACAGCCCTGCTCCACCCAGAGCCCGAATCCACACCAACGAGGGAGCAGCGTTGATGGACAATTACAATAATAGTGCTAATGATGATAACCTTAATTTGTTTAGCACCTTTCTCCAAGACACAGCTAGAGAATAGAGGATGAAGAACACCGAGAGAAAACTGTTGATAACACGAGGAGACAGTTAAAAGCATTTAGAGGCTGGCACAGCATTAGAGGACAAATAGAAACAGACAATGATACAAATGAGAAAAGAGTAAAAAGTTTGTCGGATAGTTTTTCTCAGGGAGTTTGTTCCAGATAGTGTGAGCCCCAAGTATTTCCTCCGATCCGTCCACCAGTTGAGGTGTGTTGGTTGTGTTTTGTTATTTTCTTTGCAAAGCTTGAAACACAATGTTTGAAAAACACAACAACTTGGCTTTGCAGGCAAGTGTACAGTGATGCACCCACCTACTGAGAGTTTCATCAACTAATTGTGATGGATTTGATTAATCTGCTACGGATTTGATAATTGTTTTACTCAATTTTAGAGCAGGCCGAGAAACTCATCTCTGATTCCAGCCACTCCAATGTGCGTCTTGACATCTTGTAAAGTTTTGGATTGTTGCTTAACAAGCAATCTGAAAACTTTTTACAGTCGTCTCATATTCAACATTAACGATTTATCAATTGCTCAAATAATTGATAGATACATTTGATGTAAATTCTTGTTGGTTGTTAAACATTTAGTGGAAATCTTGTCTGTGAATTCGTGCTGAAGGAAACTGTCAGATATATTTAAATTTAAATTTATTTTGTAAGATAGCAGAGAACTAGATGTTTATTATTTCGAACCTGCAGCATCTCTGTTACTGTTTTCAATGACTCAACACACTTGTTGCTATATAATCATATTTGACTTGTATAGTATTTTAATATTTGGACTTGCACTGCTCCTGTAAAGTCACACCTTTTCCCTCGTAGTTAAATTAACATGTCAGCTCTGCTGCTCACACATACATTCTGACCATGAACGAAATTCCTGTTGTCGTCTCCCCTCACAGGGGACCTTGCTGCTGCCACACATTCCCAACTTCCCCTGAGAGATGTCCACTCCTGACCCCCCGATGGGAGGGACACCTCGGCCTGGACCCTCCCCAGGCCCAGGGCCATCTCCAGGAGGCATGATGGGCCCTAGTCCGGGTCCCTCACCAGGGTCAGCCCACAGCATGATGGGGCCCAGTCCAGGACCACCTGGATCTGGGCACCCCCACCCTCCACAGGGACCTTCAGGATATCCTCAGGACAACATGCACCAGATGCACAAAGTATGATATATTCTTAATCCGTTGTTTGTTGTGCTTTCATCAATATCCTACCTCTTGGATGTACGCTGATTTAAATTGATAGTGGTAAATGTTTATGCATTAGCAGGTAACTGAGGAAAATGGTCTTAACCTAAATTTCTTTATATCTACACTCTAGAACTGTAAAAATATAAACTTTAATTATGATTATTCTGTGTCTTTTCATCAGCCCATGGAAGCCATGCATGAGAAGGGAATGCCGGATGATCCTCGCTATGGACAGATGAAAGGTATGGGCATGAGACAAGGAGGGCACAGTGGTATGGGACCCCCTCCAAGCCCCATGGACCAACACTCACAAGGTAAAACGTCACAAAATAGTATATGGGTCGTCACAAAAACTGTAGATTCTCATTTTTAGAAAGATGCCAGTTAGTATCCTCAGATTCAGGTGCGTCAACATAAAATGTGTGAAGAAAGGCGGCAATTGACAACCTCCTACTACAGAAAAACTATTCAGGACGAACGGTTGACTTTGTTAAGTTGACCTCGATGTATGAGCAACGAGTACCCATCCAGCCAGTTCCTCTTGTTTTGACTGCTCGTATGGCAGCATGAGCAAACAGCTGTGGGCAGGACAGTGGGAGAGGCGGAGCTACAGGGGGGTTTACCCGGCCGACAAAAAGAATAGCAGCTGCTTCTACAAAACCACACAGCCAGGAAGCAGAAGATAAAAAGAGAGAAACACTCACAGGAGCACTTCAGTGACATGACAGCAGTGTTGAGGTTGACTAGTTCAGTGTCTTAAAAGCTCTTTACGTAAGAATGTGAATCATTTTCCGCATATTAATCACTTTTGTTATTGCCAAGTTTAAAAAAACAAGGCCTCCCTCAATGTTCTCAGTTGCCTTTTGTCTGATTTCTCTGTAATGGACTCAGCATGACTTACAAAACCTTTAAATATCAAATCTGGTTAATATGATGCCTGCATAATTTTTTCCCCATTCCAATCATGCATCGGTTCTGTGTTCCCCAGGTTACCCGTCACCATTGGGTGGTTCAGAGCATGCACCCAGCCCTGTCCCAGCCAATGGCCCTCCCCCTGGCCCCATGATGCCCGGAGGTCCCCCTGGCCCCGTGGCTGGCCCTATGGAAGGCAGTGGTGACCCGGGCATGGGTCAACCTAACCGTGGCGCTCCTCAGGGTCCAGGTGGACCAGTTGTTGCAGGAGCTGGACCTGGCGGTGCAGGTGGGCCCACTCCTTTCAACCAGAACCAGTTGCACCAACTCAGGGCCCAGATAATGGCTTACAAGATGCTGGCCCGCAGTCAGCCTCTACCAGAGCACCTGCAGATGGCTGTGCAGGGGAAGAGGCCCATGCCAGGGATGCAGCAACATCCGATGCCTAACATGCCACCTTCTACAGGAGGTGGGCCTGGGGCTGGACCGGGACCAGCTCAAGCCAACTACAACAGACCACACGGTGAGTTAAAGAAGATTCATGTTAACATGAGCCTTACACAATGAAAACGGAATGTGAGATAGCTCTTCAGAGACCCCTGGTGGCTGAACATAGTTCATATTAATATGTGGCATTGATGTTTCAGGCATGGTTGGCCCTAATATGGTACCTCCTGGACCTGCAGGGGTTCCCCCAGGTATGCAAGGCCCGCCTACCAATGGACCCCCTAAATCATGGCCTGAAGGTAATCGTCGTGTTGATGGTCACTTCAATCCACTCCGTATTTTTATGTGCTCGTGCAGCAAAACTGATGTCTTCTAAATTCTCATCTGTCAGGACCTATGGTGAATGCTGCTGCTCCATCCAATCCTCCCCAGAAGTTGATTCCACCTCAGCCCACTGGCAGACCCTCGCCCGCTCCTCCCTCTGTGCCCCCTGCTGCCTCCCCAGTAATGCCCCCTCAGACACAGTCCCCCGGTCAGCCTGCCCAGCCTTCTCCCATGATGCTCCACCAGAAGCAGAACCGCATAACCCCAATTCAAAAACCCCGCGGGCTGGACCCAGTGGAGATCCTCCAGGAGAGAGAATACAGGTGAGTGTGGAAAAAATCATATGATGACTAATACTTCTGTGAGTCAGTAATTCACATCTCTAAATACAGACCAATGTCTGACATAAACCTTTTAAATATGTCGTCTAGTTATTTATAAATTAAATATCTGTCCTCTGCTAAAGCACGTTGTCTTCTTAATGCTGTGTGTGGAAACCATGCAGGAAATAGAAAGTAACGTATTGCAACACATTAACAGAACATTTAAAACTACTGTGGTTTGGCATGATGTTGGTAAATTATATATATGCACAGTACAGGAAGTGAAGAGAACCATGGGCGTCTGTTTTACTGTTTTTAAGAAAATGTCTCCGTTATTGACACAGTAAAATATTCAGTTAAAATTAAAGTTGGAAGTAGTTGTATTGTGTGTTACATACACTTCTTTTACCGTAGTTAGGATTCTTTCTAATTTGTGATGATCAGCTTGAAGAGGATAAAAAATGTTTTTAAATATTTGGTCATTATTGTAATTTTTTCTGCATTTATGTTGCAGGCTACAGGCCCGTATTGCTCACCGTATCCAGGAGCTGGAGAACCTGCCCGGCTCTTTAGCTGGTGACCTGCGCACCAAGGCCACCATTGAGCTGAAGGCCCTGAGGCTGCTTAACTTCCAGAGACAGGTATGAATGTAGATGTAGATGTATTTAAGAAGTAACACTATTACACTAGTATGCCATTTAAAAAAAAAACAAAAAAAAACGAATTTTGGACTTTGTTTGTGCCTACAGCTGCGTCAGGAGGTGGTGGTTTGCATGCGGCGTGACACCGCGCTGGAAACCGCCCTTAATGCTAAGGCCTACAAGCGCAGCAAACGTCAGTCTCTACGTGAGGCCCGCATCACCGAGAAGCTTGAAAAACAACAGAAGATCGAACAGGAGCGTAAACGTCGTCAGAAGCACCAGGTAAACTGTTGGAAAACACCAGAGAAAAAGAGTTCTAACAGGGCAAAGGGAGAGTGATGATATTTTTTAACAGAGCAAAACACAACAACACCAGTTTATAGTGGAGAGTAGGGATTTAAAAACGATTGATATAGTTCATATTACTTAGTAGATTTAATAATAGTGGTGTATTTGTGTACTCTTCTTCTTGACAGGAATACCTCAACAGCATCCTGCAGCACGCCAAGGACTTTAAGGAGTACCACCGCTCCATCACAGCGAAGATCCAGAAGGCCACCAAAGCTGTCGCCACCTATCACGCCAACACCGAGCGAGAGCAGAAGAAAGAGAACGAGCGCATTGAGAAGGAGAGAATGCGGAGGCTGATGGTGAGACTCAAATCTATTAAGGAGATGCCTGAATGTGGCATTAATCTGTCTTTGCTGTGAGTTTATTAGTCCAGTGGCAGCAGCTGACCCCTGTGTGAATCTTATTCCAGGCTGAAGATGAAGAGGGCTACCGTAAACTTATCGACCAGAAGAAAGACAAGCGTCTGGCCTACCTGCTTCAGCAGACAGACGAATACGTGGCCAACCTCACTGAGCTGGTGCGAGCCCACAAAGCTGTACAAGCTCTCAAAGAGAAGAAAAAGAAGAAGAAAAAGAAGGTAAATGTTGAGAGCGAGCAGTCGTAAAACATCTTTTCTATGTTGAACATCACACATACTTCAATTGTTTGTGTGCTTTCAGAAGCCCGAGGCTACAGAGGGTCGTTCTTCTTCTCTGGGGCCTGATGGAGAGGTGAGTTTAAAATAAGAATCTGACGTCTACAGATCAACTATATTTGAATAAGATGTCACGATTTATCATCTTCATGTGCTTGTCTCAGCCTTTAGATGAGACCAGTCAAATGAGTGACCTGCCTGTGAAGGTCATCCATGTTGACAGTGGAAAGATCCTGACTGGGGTTGAAGCACCTAAGGCTGGTCAGCTGGAGACCTGGCTTGAAATGAACCCAGGGTAAGAGCCACATCTGCTGGTTGCTGGTCATAACATGAAGAAATATGTCGTATATCTAAATGTGTCTGACTTTGTCAAAAACATTTTGTTCCTCCGCAGATATGAAGTAGCACCACGTTCAGACAGTGAAGAAAGTGGTTCAGAAGAAGAGTATGAGGAGGAGGTACGTAACAGCGAACTCAACATCAAATCAAAAAGGTTCGCCTGTAACTGTCTTGCCAACGTTTTTTCCTGACTTCATCTTTGTTTGTGTCAGGAGGAAGAGGAGATGCAGCCTCAGCCCTCTGCAGCTCCAGCAGAGGAGAAGAAGAAGATTCCTGACCCTGATAGTGAAGAAGTATCTGAGGTGGATGTCCTGCACATCATCGAGTAAGATGAAACCTCTGGGAGTTTGGTTTTATTAGTCAATGTTCCACTGTCATCTCTGTTGTAGATAGATGTGTCTAAAATCACCATAAATATTAAAGTTAGGTGATATAGTCATTTTAAGTCATATTGAAGCTTCTCTCTGCATCTTAACTGATTTTATCTGCCGTCTTCTCCGCCCCCCAGACACGCCAAGCAGGATGTCGACGATGAATACGGTAGTGCAAGTTTCAACCGAGGCCTGCAGTCCTACTACGCTGTGGCTCATGCTGTCACAGAGAAAGTGGATAAACAGTCGTCGCTGCTGATCAACGGGCAGCTCAAGCAATACCAGGTACACAACCCGCTGACAAGAGGAGAATCACTTGTTGCTCTCACATGAAGAGAAACCCGACTTTAATGATTTTCAATCAACTGGAACCAACTCCGTGTGTTTGCTCAGATCAAGGGTCTGGAGTGGCTGGTGTCACTTTACAACAACAACTTGAATGGCATCCTGGCCGACGAGATGGGTCTCGGAAAAACGATTCAGACCATCGCCCTCATCACTTACCTCATGGAGAACAAGCGCCTCAACGGGCCCTTCCTCATCATCGTACCTCTCTCGTGAGTCCCAACACGTCTTCCTTAGTTCCCTGTGGGCTCCTCCGTGAAAACACGCGTTTAACAGAAATCTGTGTGAAGTGTGTTTTTGTGTTCATATGTTGAGACAAGAAGCTCTCATAAACCAGAGTTTCTCATTTTCAGAACTCTATCAAACTGGGTCTATGAGTTTGATAAGTGGGCGCCATCTGTCGTCAAGATCTCCTACAAGGTCAGTGGCATCTACTTGGATATTTAATGTGTTCCTGTTTGTCCTGAACAAAAACATTTTGGGTTAACAATTTATTTGTGTTTTTGAAATAAATGAAATAAGTGATCCTGTTCACTTTCAGGGTTCTCCCGCTGCTCGGCGAGCGTTCGTTCCCATCTTGCGCAGCGGCAAGTTTAACGTGCTGCTCACCACATACGAGTACATTATCAAAGACAAACAAGTGCTAGCAAAGGTAAGGAAGCGTCCACATGTTTAGTTTTGAGTTTCACATTAATCCAGGAATTGACCTCAGGCGTTTCTCTTTCTAATCTCTAAACATCCTGTATTTCCTCCCAAAGCTCCGTTGGAAGTACATGATTGTGGACGAGGGCCATCGTATGAAGAACCACCACTGTAAGCTGACCCAGGTCTTGAACACGCACTATTTGGCGCCACGGCGTGTGCTGCTCACAGGCACCCCGCTGCAGAACAAGCTACCTGAGCTCTGGGCCCTGCTCAACTTCCTCCTGCCAACCATCTTCAAGAGCTGCAGCACTTTTGAGCAGTGGTTCAACGCCCCCTTCGCCATGACTGGAGAGAAGGTGATAAACATAGAACGGAGTATTTTGTAAAGAAACATCCACGAGCTGCCACGACATCGGATTCTGAATATATATCCTCATTATCCTTTTTTTCCACCAAGGTTGACCTGAATGAAGAAGAGACCATTCTGATCATTCGTCGTTTGCACAAGGTTCTTCGACCGTTCTTACTGCGCCGACTCAAGAAAGAAGTCGAGGCCCAGCTGCCAGAGAAGGTCAGGCTGCATTTCATTTATTTAACTTGCCTTTTCATGCATTTTCATTGAACTAATGATTCTCACGATTCATGCCTAAATCATTTATTTATAGTCATAATTATAGTTACTGCTAAATATTGTTTTTTGCATTGCGTCTGTTACGATAAACTGTTTTAACTTTGTAGCTACATTTTTATTAGCACGCAAGATTTTCGCTGGCTTGTTTCCTAGTTTACACACACACACACACACACACACACACACACACACACACACACACACACACACACACACACACACACACAGAACAGCTGAACCAGTTGCCGTATTTATGGTTTCTAAGTATGTGACTAACCCACAGTTGCAACGTGTTGTGAGTTTTCTCAGTCTTCCCTTTACGATTGTTTTCCAGGTGGAGTACGTGATCAAGTGCGACATGTCAGCCCTGCAGAGGGTTCTGTACAGACACATGCAGGCCAAGGGAGTCCTGCTCACAGATGGGTCAGAAAAAGACAAGAAGGTAAGAAGATGATTATGTCCTGAATTTTATTTGGACAAAGTAACAATGATGCTAAATAAAATATAAAGCTCTGGAAACTAATGCGTGTTTTCTGTTTTGTCTTTTTGTTTCCTTCTAAATCTTCCAGGGTAAAGGAGGCACGAAGACCTTGATGAACACTATCATGCAACTGAGAAAGATTTGCAACCACCCTTACATGTTCCAGCACATTGAGGTACCAGAAGACACTTGGGCTTAACCACTATTTTCATGCAGAATTCAGAGCAAAATGAATTTACCTAAACTTTTGCTTGTTTGCTTTCCAGGAGTCTTTCTCTGAGCATCTCGGTTATTCTGGTGGAATAGTCTCTGGGTATGTAATGTTTAAAATCGTGGGGGTTTGTACAGCGTGTGTGTAAATGTGGTTATATACGTTGCACATTGGTCCTTTCTCGCTCATGTTCTTCCTCTGCCTGCTCAGGCCTGACCTGTACCGCTCCTCTGGTAAATTTGAGCTGTTGGACCGTATCCTTCCCAAGCTCAGGGCAACCGACCACAAAGTGTTGCTCTTCTGTCAAATGACATCACTCATGACCATCATGGAGGACTACTTTGCGTACCGCAGCTTCAAGTACCTCCGTCTGGACGGTGAGGCTATTTTCTATCAACGTTTTCCCACAAAATAATATAAACTCCCCAAAGTATTTCATGATAGGTTTTTAATTTTAACTCGATTGGAATAATTTGGGATTCACTTTTTAACACACTTTCATCTCCCATAGGAACCACCAAGGCAGAGGACCGTGGCATGCTGCTCAAGACATTCAATGACCCTGCCTCTGAGTACTTTGTGTTCCTGCTCAGTACCAGGGCTGGAGGCCTGGGCCTCAACCTGCAGTCTGCTGACACAGTCATCATCTTTGACAGTGACTGGAACCCACATCAGGTACTCATGCCAATATATGTTAATCAACAATACCTGGACCCCTGGGGAGGATTCTCTAGAAATGTCAATACTGAAACTGATAAAAACACAGAAGTCACCACACACAATCACTCTGCCTCACCTTGTCAAATGTGTTTGTCCTACAGGACTTGCAGGCGCAGGACCGAGCCCATCGTATTGGTCAGCAGAACGAGGTTCGCGTGCTTCGCCTCTGCACCGTCAACAGCGTGGAGGAAAAGATTCTGGCAGCGGCCAAGTACAAACTGAACGTGGACCAAAAGGTCATCCAGGCTGGCATGTTCGACCAGAAGTCGTCAGGCTGCGAACGACGGGCGTTCTTACAGGCCATTCTGGAGCACGAGGAACAGGACGAGGTCGGGGTTCGAGGTGGCTGCCGCACTAGGGGGGCGTGGGTGGGTGTGATCTAATCCTGTTCGTACATCGCCCACCCACCCACATCCGCCTGTGCTCTGCTTCACCTCTTCATTCTCTTTTTTTCTCCTCCTCCTCTGTCTCTTTTCCTTACTTCCCTTTTTTCACAGGATTCATGTATTTCTGCTTCTACACAAACCTTTGATGGTTAATATGATACTGTCTCTCCTACACTAACATTTTTTATTATTAGTCCCTACATATAACAGTTAAAATGCACTTCTGGTGATATCTCAAACTGGTTGATATGCAAAGCTGTAGTTAAGACCTGTACTGATATTTACAATACCTTCATTAAGTTCGGTGTTAATATACATTGAGTTACTTTTATTGCTCTTTGTGAAAATAAGTCATTAGTTCAGAGACTTGGCTCTGAGGTACCACATTAATCTGCCGTTAGCTTCTTCTCACTCCCTCTGTTTCATGTGTGTTCAGGAAGAAGACGAGGTTCCTGATGATGAGACTGTCAACCAGATGATTGCCAGAAGCGAAGAGGAGTTTGAGCAGTTCATGGTTAGTACCATTTCCTTTGCAGTTGTTAGATACTTTGACATTTCAAAATCTGAACCCACTAACCCCCTTGCTGTGCCGTTTTCTTTTTTTATCTCAGCGCATGGATCTAGACCGACGCCGCGAGGACGCTCGCAATCCCAAGAGGAAACCTCGTCTGATGGAGGAAGATGATATGCCCAGCTGGATTCTGAAAGACGACGCTGAGGTTGAGAGGCTAACTTGTGAAGAAGAGGAGGAGAAGATGTTCGGCAGAGGTTCCCGCCAGCGGAAGGAGGTGGACTACAGTGACTCGCTCACTGAGAAACAATGGCTCAAGGTGGGATGTTATCATGTTAGGCTGTTAGAAAATATTATAGTGGCAACATTAAGAGTTTCTGACCTGAGATCTACTCCACACAGGCCATAGAAGAAGGCAATCTAGAGGACATTGAAGAGGAAGTGCGCCACAAAAAGACAACAAGAAAGCGCAAGAGAGACCGCGACCACGACGGCCCGGCCACACCCAGCTCTAGCAGCGGTCGAGGGCGGGACAAGGACGAGGAGGTGAAGAAAGCAAAGAAACGTGGTCGCCCGCCTGCTGAGAAACTCTCTCCCAACCCCCTCTCCCTCACTAAGAAGATGAAGAAGATTGTCGACGCTGTGATCAAATACAAGGACGGGTGAGAACATAACTGCATCTCTGCAGGCACAACAGAAGTTATAGATATATCACGACACATGTGACCGAGCTAGCGGAGCGTACTAACACAGCTTTCCTGTCTCAGCAGTAACGGACGACAGCTGAGTGAAGTCTTCATCCAGCTGCCCTCTCGCAAGGAGCTGCCCGAGTACTATGAGCTCATCCGCAAACCTGTGGACTTCAGGAAGATCAAGGTGTGGTGATGAAATTAGACTCTCCATTTTACATTTTACATCCCGCTATCGAATGTGTGTTTAACTGCTGCCTTCTCTTGTCCCTTCCCTCCATCAGGAAAGGATCAGGAGCCACAAGTATCGCAGCCTGAACGACCTGGAGAAGGACGTGATGCTGCTGTGTCAAAATGCCCAGACGTTTAACCTGGAGGGCTCTTTGGTGAGTTCAGCCCAGACACACACACACACACACACACACACACACACACACACACACACACACACACACACACACACACACACACACACACACACACACACGATGTATGTAGTTGGATTCTTCTTCAGCTGAGTTCACACCACATGATCTCTCACCGTCATGCTCTTTGGTGTCCTCCTACTCTGAATGACACATGAAGCTGGAAGAGTTTGTGTTCCTCTGTCCCACATGGTTATTGCTTGATTACACTGATTACTGACTTGTACCCTGTAAAAAAAAAAATTAGGGGTCACCTCACCACCTTCACCATGTCCTGCTCCCTGATTGGCTGGAGTTGTCACCGATTGATCACGCCTTTGAGGAGTTCACACATAGCCACTATAATGATCTCTCTAACTCTTTTTCAGATCTACGAGGATTCCATTGTGCTGCAGTCTGTCTTCACCAGTGTGAGGCAGAAGATCGAGAAGGAGGACGAGAGCGAAGGAGAGGAAAGTGAAGAAGAGGAGGAGGAGTTGGACGAAGGCTCGGAGTCTGAATGTGAGCATGAGAAATGCAGCATTTCTTCACAGAACAGTGAAGCAGGAGTTGGCATTGTGATGTTTATGTTCTTTGTTTTTCCTTCAGCTCGTTCAGTGAAAGTGAAGATCAAGCTGAGCCGGAAAGAAAAGGGGGACCGCGGAGGAAAAGGACAACGACGAAGGGGCCGCGGGGCTCGAGCTAAGCCTGTGGTGAGCGACGACGACAGTGAGGAGGAACAGGAAGAGGTGAGACGAGTTTTTTTTACTTAATTGTAGTAAATAAAGTTCAAAACTTACAACTCTTAATTAAGATTTTATTAATGAATCACTTCAGCCAAACATTCACTTCTTGCAGCTTCTCAAATCTTCTGCTTCTTGCAAATTTAAAACTTATATAAAACTTTCTGTTTGGAGCTCTGACATCACTTTGGACTAGGTATTTTTCACTATTGTCAAATTATAAATGTTATGAATTGAATGAGCTGCAACCAGCATCACCCCAGGCCAAGAACTCAGACCCATTCCAAACAGACGTTGTGTACTTGTGTTGAATAACGGCAGTAAATCTGTGCTTGCTTTGTGTTTTTTCTCTCAGGAGCGTTCGGCCAGTGGCAGCGATGATGACTGAAGTGAACCACTCCTTATTGGACCAAGGCCCACTGAGCCCCTTACTGGACTTAATATATTTTACTTAGACACAGCAGGGAGACAGTGGAAAGGGCCTAGTTTTACCTAGATGAGCTGATTTTTAGTGAGACAATTGTATTCTCATTAAAGTATACAATGAATTAAAAACCAATTTAAAAAAAAAAATATGAAAGATATGAACTCTCCACTTCCATATTTAAACCATTTTCCCTGTATGAGTAGTAGTGTCTCTTTGCCTTTTTGTTTTCTCCTGTAAGTGGATAATTGACAGAGCCTGAATTATAGACTGATCGTGGGCCATTAAGACAGCTAACTGTTTTTTAAAATGGAATTAATTTTGTCATCTTTTACTTTGAGACAACACGTACATGTGAACCAGGAGTCACTGCGTTCCCCTTTATCCCTTTTTGAATGCATGTCGTGCGTGTCTGTGGAAATGCACCTGGATGTGTCTTTGCTATTATCTCTGTGTTTAATTTAAGACTACAAGCGGGATTGCGGAACATCCCACCCTGCAGCCCCTCCCTCAGGTTGTGTATGTAAGGGGGGAGGGAAGGATAGGACCATTTTCTCGTGTCGGTGTCACTGGATTCCAAAAACTACAATAAAGGCATCTCATAATAAATCTGCTGTGTGCATTTATTTGTGTGACTGCTGACTATAGTAATATTATTTTTTATTGTTCTTGGTTCTTACTTCAACCAATTTCAACCATTCAAATGTCAAAATGTTCTTTCTTGGCCACATTTCTACTTAGAAACAACTTACTTTCAAATATTTACACTAATATTCTGTCTTTTCTGCATTTTTAAAAATGTTGTAATTGTTTAATATGGGAATGGTGTCTGATCGCTGCAGACATTCAGAGACACAGTTGATGTTGGTTGCCGCCAATAATCGGAACAAAGAAGAAGAAAACAGAAAGCGAGAGAGAGACACACCCTCTTCTCAGTACCTTTGATGATAGTTGGTTTCATCACATTCCTTTGATTTAGCTTTGACATTTTTATCAGGTTTACAGAAGTAGCATCATAAATTAGCATCATGAGCTAATTCAACAAAGCGTTTCAGCAGCCCAGCGTTCGTAAACAATTTTCATCAGGTTTGTTAAAAACCATCAAACATTTTCCGATTGATTCAGTTTGTTCTTTTCAAGGTCAATTGGGCTCAACTGTCAATAACTCCTGTGTTAAAATGTATATCTTACCTGTTGCCAGTGGAGGAGCCAGTCAATATGTCCTTCAGAGAAATAAGAAGTAAGTCAGGTTTGCTGTATGCTGCCCATTGTGTGTAATAAACAGTTGTTGCTTGTGTGTGTATTGTCAATAACTGGCCTTACTTCTTCTCTGGCAGATTTCATTGAACAGATGAGGGCCTTGGACTACCCCAGGTTGATCTCTCTGGAGAGCTTCCGGCGACCAAACTTCCCTCTGCTGGCAGACGTCCTCAAATGGCTCGTCAAGAGGTACGACGGAACGTTACACGTCCTGCATCCTCCAAGTTTAAAAAGTCCTGAAACTTGTGATGATTTGTTTCTTGCACTCTGGAGTGGATCCGATGTTTTTACTTGCTGTATGGATGTGGGCCACTTCAGGCTGCGATGCGGCACGACTTGCCTTCTTGTGGCTCGGACAAAATGGTTGTTAGCCTAAAGTTGCCGTTTTGTAAATAGCAAGCGTGACTCAAATATCCCAGACACATGTTGGTAAACAGGCGGTAGGCCTTCTCTGCCCATGAGGTAAATGACAAGTACGGCCCAATAGCACAAAACAAATTCGAGCCACCTTTAAGACTTTGAGTAGACATGCTGTGGCTTACCTGAGGCCCAATTCTGGCAAAAAGGAGCGGACCGTTCCAGTGCCATCATTCCACGCAGTGTGTCGGCTTAATCTTGGCCACAACAATTGTACTATGTGGGTTGGATCAGAGAATAATGTGATAATTCTCGTCTTACTTTGCTCCCCCACGTAGCTTTGAGCCCCACGTGAACATTCCCACCGATGTGGCCTCAGAGACAGCCAGGGTGACGTTCGTCCGAGCTGTGGCCCAGTTCATGGTGACGAAGGCTCAAATACAGCTCAACCTGAAGCATCTCTACCAGGCCAATGGCTATGCGGTGAGAGAGATGTTAAAAATCTCCTCTCAGCTCTACGCTGCTTTGAATAACGAGCACACGACCGCCGAGGACCGGGTCGAAGTGGGTGACAGGGAGTTCAAGTTCGACTGCGGCTCATGGGTGAGATGCAGGTTTCATGCTGCGTAATGTTAACGTCCATGTTTCTTTATCTTCAGTTTAAAAAGCTGTGAGCTGTAAGGAGTCTGAGCAATAACAATTATAAGTAGGTTTTAACTTTTATTTCATTACTTGGTTTAAAAAGTACAAGCATGTTTTTCCCCCATAGAATTTACTGTTAGTGTGACATTATACTCAGGAAATACCACCGTGTGTGCGTCTGACTGTGTCTCACTCTGTCTTCTCTGTAGATGTCTGATCTGAAAGCAGTTCGACAGCTGACGTCCGAGGTCACGGCTTCAGGAGCCTCTCTGTGTGATTTACTGAGAGAAGAGGTGTCTCTCAGGGTGAGGAGTCACAGACATTTACTGACACGCTGGTTTCCACTCTCCTTCACCTGGAGTCCACATTTGGATATTTGAGATAAATCACTTTACTGTTTGAAGAATGTTATAGAAAAGGTAATACGTCTGGTGATCTTTTCACACTTTACTTCTCTGTTGATGTGGGTTTTGTTGCTGCAGTTGATGAGAACAGCAGCACGATGGTGAAGTACAAACACACCAGAGTCTTTCCTGACTCCTTGTTTGCAATGTCCCAACAGAACAAGAGAACAGCGGCCATCACCAGACCTCTGGACATCAACGAGACCCAAAAGGCCTTCAGAGCCGCCATCAAGGAGGTTTTGGTTCGTTTTCATCCAGAAAATCTTCATCTTTTAAGAAATTCAAACATTTCCATGAAATGCCACAACTTGTCTTTGTGTTTATTTCCCAGTCGAGTGCAGAGAAGACCGCAGACTTGCTGCGTAGCGTTGAGTCTGACGCAGCCATTCTGGACGCTAAGATCGAGAGAAAGATGAAGGAGGTGGAGTGGACTCAGATGAGACTTCAGACATGTCAGAGCATCAGGTCAGTTTATGACGGGACAGTTATTTAAACTCTGCTTCATTTAACTTGAGCTTTATCGATGACTTCAGCCGACTTGAAGTTTTCTTTCTTCAACTTGCAGAAAATATTTGGACGTCTATGTTCAGCAGCTTGCTGGTGGCGTGCAAAGTAATTTTTTTGTTCCTCATTATTTTTCAGGCCGGTGTACATGGACGAATATGAGGAGATCGAGGCACAGCTGGAAAAAGCTCATGAGAACTATGCGATTAAGTTCAGGTGCCTCACTCACCTGGATTCTCTGATGGATCAGTACAACAAAGTGGAGCAGCAGAAGCTTCAGGTATGTGAGGTTTGGATTTGAAAACATACAAAAGTAGAAAATCTGGCAGGTTACTCTACGGACGGTTCTAATGAGAGAGTAATTTATCCTTCTCTCATGATCTGAACTGCCTTGAAACATCATTATTCTAGTTACAGCGATCTCTAGACATCCAACAACCATGTGAGCGTGACTTAAAGGAGCGGGAGCACTTGTAAGAGCTGTGACAACTGAGTGTCCCTCTATAATCTGCAGGCTGAGAAAACTATATAGCACAATTCAAATTCAGATGTTCAGACTAGAGATTGACACTGAAAGAACAAAAATTGACGAATGTGTGAAATCTTGTCGTCGCCCCTGCAGGAGGCTGAAAACGCCAGAAGGAGGATGGCGAGTGATAGTTTGTGGGGCGCCGGTGAGTCAGACACACACAAACGAAAAGCTAAAAGTCCTGAGCAAACCTCATCCCTTGTTTTTCAAACCCTTTCTTTCATGATTACGATTCCTGCAGAGGACGACGAGGATATACAGATATTGACGAATGTGTGACATTCGTAACAAGGTTAGTACGCTCACCGTCACATAATGTCGACAATGAAAACACTTATTCTTATATCATGTTATCATGGAAACACACAAACAGTTTGTTATTTATTGTCGCTGTGAGTTGGTGAAGTAATAGAGACACTTTAACTTCTTTTGCTGCAGATCAATCGACATATCTTCATATTAATTTAGATTTTGCTCCGTTAACAGAAAGTACAATTTCCGGTTACGTGCAGAATTAGGTACACACCAGGATCTTTAGGTAATGACACACTGACACATTCATGAGTTGAGCCTTTTCCCTGCTTCTTATTTCCCCGAACATCTCGTCACACATCAGATGAACTTGTATATTTCAATTCAGGAGAGACTTCGTTTGTTCTAAAACATTTCAATGTGCTTCTAATCAGTGTTTTCAGATTGATGAGGAGGAGGAGGAGGAGGAGGAGGAAGAGGAGGAGGAGGAGGAGGAGGTGGTTCTGATGTCCAGGAGTGGTCAAACCTCCACGATGGCCCCGAGTCTGTTTTCCATCAGTGAAGAGTTCTGAAGGAAAAAACAACGCTTCAGCTGTTCCTGTGTTCCAGCTTTAATCACAGCATCTCACTTCCTGTGGTGTTGATCTGTAAAGTTCGTACCTCTCCCTGTTTCTTAATCGACTCAGTCTGAGAGGTATGAGGAACTTCAATATAGAGAAATTATAGTTTACATTCTAACACACAAAAAAAGAAGGGAATAAAAAAGAACTGAAACATAAATCAGTGTGGATGTTTGACAGTAATTCCTTCTTTCTTAGTGTTTGACTGCACGGGACTCGTGTGGACACTAGAGGGCCTACGACACATGCATCTGCAGCCTCTCCACTGTCCTCATGTGACTGTGATGTTTCAGCTGCAGCCTGTAGTTCTTGAATAAGTTCCAGCAATTCTTCTCTTTTACTCCTCATCTCCTGTGTTTTGTTTTTTTTGTGTCTTTTGCTCCAAATCCTCTCGCTGCAGGGGATTTCATCGCACTTCTCCCTCTTTGTTGTTAAACACGGTGGATCTATTGCAGATTTATTTATTTATTTTTGACTCAGATTGACTGAAAACACAATGTAATGTAGTCAGTCCCATGGAGATCACCTGTGTCTCATGATGGGTCTGTTTTCCAGGACAGCTTAAGAAGAACATTTTAGAAAAGTAGCTCAGAGCAGCTGTAAATCACTCTGGAGGCGGCCGTCCTCACATATTTGAGCGAGTGTGTAGGAAGGAGGCGAGTGAGGGGGGAGGCCGAGGCTGAGAGGGGAGACAAATGTTCACGTGAGGTCTCTGCTGCAGTTTGCCAAAAGGCAGATGGGAGAGTGAAGTCAGCTGCAAGAGGCATCGACGCTCTGATGAGAGCAAGAGTGTGGCCGTCAGTTAATAATGTTTCACCTCATGGTCGGTGTGAAGCATGCTGGGGGAAACGAAGGCTGCAATACAGATGAATGTAACTCCTGACGCAGCCACATCCGGCTCAACACCTAAACAAACACGAGAGGAACAAATCTGCTGTGAATCTGCAGGGCCCCCCCCCCGACAGTTTCACCCACTTTCTTTTCCTGTACTACTACTCACTCATATCTGAGTGGCCGGCCTTCGCTCGGCCTTCACTTGATAACTGCTCAGGGCGTCTTCCAACCCTTTCCCCCCCCACGTGGCCTTTTATTGTTTCGTCCCCTTTCATCACCGCGTCCACCTTATCTCCTTTTCCAGGGCCAAGGTGATGACAAACCCGAGAAGTGGGTTATTTATTGAGCCGCACGTGCACAAGACACAGTTAGAGCCGAGCAGTCCAGAAATCTGTCCCCGAGCCGGCAGGGTGGCATTTTGCAGGAGTGAACCCACTCAGCATTATGACTCAAATATCTAACGTCTGAAATATTTCTCTCTCTTATGGTTTCTGAGCCATACCCGCCCACTCTCGCCCCAAAGAATGAGGCCTGTCCGCCCATCCCCCCCCCCCCCCGTCCGCCTGGCTTTGCTGTATGTGTTGAACAGGAGCCAAAAGCTGCATCTGGGAGAACCTGATCTGACCTTCTGTGGAAGACGGAGACAGAGTGAAGCAGTTGCAGCCAACACACAGTTGCCGTTTGTTTTGTCAGGCGAAGCAGCGACTGAGAGAGGGATTGTGCGGGCGGGCGAGCATACTGGAAGAACCAGAAACTGTTTACAGAGGCTGAAGCGGGGGGGGGGGGGGGGGAGATTGTGCATATGGAGAGAGAGAGAAGTTGTAGTAGAGGGGTGTGTTCTCCACTCTCGTGAATAAAAGACAGTGACAGGAATTTAACCTCATCTGAACTCCTTGTTTCTATTAATGCCGCTCTCCGTCCCCGCAGCGCGACCCGTCTGCTCGGTCACCGATTCATAACAGGGTGGACGAGAGGCCGAGGAGGAGGATGCAGGGGCGAGCAGGCCTCACAGTACATCTCATCGAGAGGTCAGAGGTCAACCCTGACGAGCACACGTCTCATGTTTCGTAGCCGCTCACCCAGTTTTAGCAAGAGGCCGGAAAAGTCAGTTCTTATCAAGCGCAGCTCGATGTACAGTCGTACAGTCGGTGTGACACAACTTAAATTATTCCTCGAGTATAAATAAAGGTTTAAAAAATACTTTGCAGTAGTTTAGTACAGTTACTTCTGAAGTAGCCTGACAAACAATGGAAGTAGAGCAAGTACCTTAAATACTGTATTACTGCAGTATCTGATTATAGATCACAGACTGCAATTACTACCTTTGTGTACCCCCACAAATCATTTCATGACCCCTGAGATGTGCCCAGCTGTGAACATCTGGACTAAGCTGCCTGGTTTGTAAAGTAGTTAAAACCACAGCAACTCAAATTCCAGCAGCAACAACAGTAAAATAAATTGACGCCGCAGCATCGGGGGTAATAATAATATACGACCATACGTCAGACACAGGGAGCGACTGTTCAACATAGTTTTGAAAGAAGCCACATTAACTTGTAGTGGAGTATTTCTACATTATTTCTTTAGCAGGTAAACAATCTGTGCGTCACATCTGAGCCACGTTCTCTGCAGCGTGACGACCTCGGCCTCGTTGCTTGACTTTCATCCGCAGCTTGTGTGAAGTGTGAAGTGCAGCAGCAGGGTAACACACTCTATAATCACAGTCCAGACCGCGGAGACACAGACCCAGTGTTGTTGTTTTCTCTGTGAATCCCTCACGTGCTGCGTTCAGCTCCAGACTCCACTCATCTTTGACGTTTCTATTGTTTGTGCACGTTTATCCGAGCGCACATGGTCAAACGGAGCTGGTCAATAAAGACCATGCAAAGGGGGGGGGGCCGGGGGCTCCATGTTATCCGAATCTCTAAACCTTCCTGTGATAGTCGCAGGGTCAATGTATTTACTTATCAATACATCTCCTCTGATGTGCTTCAGCCTCTTGTTGTTTTAAACCTGTGTCAACATTCAAATGATTTCCCTTCGACGTGCGTTCACAGAAACATCTGGATTAATCTGAACTGTGACGTTCCTGAGGCTCTACGCTCTGGCTCGGTTCAAGGTCGTTGTTTTTAAGCTTTATCTCTTCAGATGAGCGTTATCTCCTCCTCTGTCAATGTAAATCTCGTTGTAAACTATCTTACAGAATCACTGGAACCGAGACTTTGAACCTGGTTAAACATGTGTAGGGTTTTTTTTTCATGTTTCGTTTTCAGTGTGAGAGGTGACAAACCGGAGAAGTGGTTATATGAAGATAAACGCTAATGGCTTTGGTTTAGATTTTATTAGGGTTGTTATACTCACTGGTGCAACTACGGCTCTGCATAAACCAAATGATCGGATCTGCTTCAGTTGCTCAAACAATGAACGTTGATCAGATCGGCTGCCGATGGTCTCATACACGGTCAGAGGCCACATCTGTGGACACAGGTTTGGCCTAAAACCAGCGGAGTGGGGAACTTGTGTTTACTTAATGGAACAGTCGGTTTTTATTGTATTTTGATTCAACCCGAGCTGAACTGACGAGGGGCCACATCACCAGAGAGGTGAAGTGATGATTAAACATCAGCAGCCAAACAGAGCCCACACATTTCCAGGATGGATATAAAGTTCATTCGTGCCGTCGCCAAAAATGTGCTGAACTCCCGAACTCCTCATCGTCTCCGGTTCGTAGCTCTTCACTCTGAGTCCTGAGGACACAATGCTTTGAAAGTGGGTCACGGACATTTACTGTCATCTTTGCATTTTTTCAGCTGCAGATTTGAGTCACAGATTCATAGATGTAGTAAATATATACATTTATACTTAACTTTCTCAAGGTGTTCAGAAAGGCGTGGTGAAATGAAATGATGATGATGAAGAAGATGATTTCTTCACATCCTGCACATTTCATTTTAACATATTCAAGATATTAACACTTGTGTTGTATCGATATTCATTGTTGAAATATTTCATGTTTGTATTTGAATATTTAGAATTTATTCTGTTGGTGTCTAATCTTGTGAACTCTAATGCTGCATCACAGGGGCCCCTGAGATAATCACATCCAGGTTGTCAGAATTCCTGGCTACACCCCTGCCAGGCATGTATGCATGTATGTATGAATGAATGAATGAATGAATGAATGAATGAATGTATGTATGGTGGTGGTCAGGTCAGGGTTTGCCTCCAGGGAATGAAACTACCAAACAGTGCGTGTGCACGTGCGCGTCTCTCTGAAAGGGTTAAACTCATAGTAAAAACCATCTTCGCAGAGCTCCGCCTCCCAATTGTTGAGTCTGTGTGCCTCAGGAATCACACCACTCCAGGGCCCGCCTCCCTCCTCCTGGGCCCCTCTCGGTCCCACCCACCGCTGGACCACATTGAAATGGGTCTGATGTTGTCAAACATCACAGAGCATCTCCTCCTCAGAGCCTCCTGCAGGAGCATCCCTGACGCAGCGCAGCACAAGGAGCCGTTGTTACCGCATGTGTGTGGTGTCAAACAGCACAGCATTGATATTAGTGTAGTGCTTTAACACACACAGACACACACAGACACACACACACTCATCAGAGACCTGACAGAGGGTGAATCAGTAGATGCGTCTTCCAGTGCGTCTGAAAACCATGACACGGCCGTTTTACGCGCCCCTGCTGCTCCTCCTCTGCGCCCTGCTCCAAACGCGTAAGTTCCATTTCGTTGTGTTTTCATCTCAGTAATTATGTGATAATTAATCTGCCACATTCTGTGGAACCCTGAGCTGCTTCAGCTTCATTTTGCTTGTTGGAAAAACGTTTCTGCACTTGTTTTAAATTACAGTGTCTGGTTAGAATCTTTGTCCATGTATTCAGTGTGTGTTGGTTTAAATTGCCCACTTCTGTGACAGCACCGGATGCAAGGTGATGGGGGGGGAGGGCACAGTTAGCCCCAGAATGTAGGTCAGATCTCCTCTATGCTTCTCTCCTCTCTCTCTCTCTCTCTCTCTCTCTCTCTCTCTCCCCCCCCCCCCCTCTCTATGGAAGAAAAAAGCAGAACCTCATCGATTCTCTCCCGTGCGTAATGCGTCTTTTTTTTTTTTTTTTTTAATGGCACCGACTTTCAGCCATCGCGCTTATTATTGTAATCATTTTATTCTCACTGTTTTTTTTGTTTTTTTTAAATGGTGCTTCTATGGTTTTCGTTTACTGGCGCTGCAGGTCCGACAGCCAATCAGGTTTCAGCAGAGTGAACACAGGCTGTGCGTAAAAAGCCGGTTTTTGAAGCTGGAAAAATGGAAATGTGGCACCACTTGCTTTTCAATCACTGAACCAAAAAAAAAAAAAGCATGAGAGTGAATGTGTGTTTTACAGGCGTGTGTTTTATATCCCACATGATGCAACACCCAGCCTGTTTGCAGGAGGCTTCAGTCTCTTTTACCTCAGACGCCCCTGCGCTGTGGGAAGGAGTGTGCGCGCCCTCCAACTTTATCCTCCAATACAAACACTGACATTGTCCCAGAGCAGCATTCCTTTACTTTTAGATTGCACACTGGGTTGGATGGGAAGCAACTGTCTGACCAGTTTGTTGGTTCTGGGAACTGGTTCGTGGCGAACATGTTGGAACTGGTTGTCGCCTATTTCCTCACCAGCCACAGAGACACACGTGTCATTGTTCCCCCGTGTTGTGAAATAGTTGTCTCTCACCTGTGACTGCACAGAGAAGTGTCATTAGGAGGAATCCTTACTTCTTGAAGTGTTAGACTCTGTTGTAATGGTTTCATTTTATGAAAGTTTCAAGTTCAATTTCAAATCTGTAAAAGATACAGTGGAAGGAAATGTGTGCAAAAACAAAGAGGACAGTTAAAAAAAAGTACTTTTAAAAGACAGAGTGCAACGCTTCAGTGAAAATGATTCAAAAAAACAAAACAAGAATTCAGTTAAAATAGATACTGATCAACAAACAGGTGTTTTTATCGTAAACCACGTAGAAGAGCTGAAGCAGCCACACGATCTGTTTCTCATCCAGTAAAACACAGCAGACAGATCCTCAGGGAATCAACCACTAAACCAGAGGATTGTTATTCTCCAGCTCTGATCTGCACCTGATCAATCATGGGGCCATTTAGTCCAGTTCGTCCCTCAAGGTCTGAACTTTAAGCCCTTTGAGTAAACAGTCAGCGTGAACCTGGATTCTGTGTCATCAGTTTCAGAGAATACGAGCTGATCAATGAAGTGAAAACAATCCACCGCATTCATGAGAGTTTCAGATCCACCTCCAAGTTTTTTCTCCCCCTGCATTTCTTCGGCGTGTGTGTGATCTGATCTTTATGGCAAAGGCAATAACGCACCTCCTCTCACATGGAGTCATAAAGAAATTATTAATGTTCGCCCCAGTGACTGTTTGTAATTACCGAGTCATAAAAAATACTACAACAGTGGCGTGAACTATTTCTTCAGGCCGCTGCTGCTGAAACATCAGCCGTGACCGACGGCACCAGATGTTTGACTCTACTCAGAAGCTGTTATGATTTACTGTGCTGTAAAAACTTTATCACGCACATCACGTGTGATTTATCTGTTTTCCTCCCATTCACGTGCAGGCCCCCCAAGTATGAATATTTCATCAGATTACATTTTTAATTCGTGGTAGTAACACATGCTGGATGCTCCCGGTGGTGTTGTGGTGGAACACCTCTCCTCTCTCGGGCCCCTGTCCGAAACAGGTGGTCCTGCGAGGGTTCGAACCCACGTGTCCAGCTGGAGGAACGACCCGCAGTAGCCTCTCGTACACGCTGCTCCACTCAACATGTTGATGTACAGTCTAATGGCTTCTTCCAGTTCACTGGTCTCACTGGGCCCAGTAAAGATGGGGGTTGGGCGAGCGAGAGCGACACTGTCTCAAGTATTTTATGCTGGCGGGGACATTGGACGGCGGATCAAGAGACTTCCTATGTGATTATCTTCTTGTCCTATCAGCAGCTCCCTGCCGGCGATGAGAGCTGCAGCTTGTTAGCGTAGGTGCGGCGAGGATCTGTGTTTGACTTGTAGTTTATCTGCCCTATTCAAACAAGCAGAAACATGCATGTGTGTGTGTGTTTGATCACGTGTGTGTCATGTACACACTTCCCAGCCCCCCAACTCCTGTGGCAGCGTGTTCACCACAATAAGACGTAGTTTCCCCCCAAGTGGGGAAGTGAATTATAATTATAACACTGATTTATGTATTACTCCTTTGCAGCCACGTCTGTGTGTATGAATCTTGCTTCGGGCCTTCAGACTGAGCCGTGTGTCGATATGTTTCTGTCACAGATGCACTGACAACGTGTGGAACCAACCAGTTCCAGTGTGGGAATGGGAAATGCATCACGGTCAGATGGGTGTGCGACGCCGCCGACGACTGCGGTGACGGCACAGATGAACTTCCTGCCACCTGTTGTGAGTGAAATGGGTTTAATACCAATCCCACAATCCTTTGCTCTCATTATATTCTCTTATAGTTCCAGTGACATTTTTCTGCGTGTTTCACTTTCAGTGGCTAAAACATGCCGGCCGACCGAATTCAGCTGCCAGGACCGTCTGAACCAGTGTATACCCAGCACCTGGCGCTGCGATGGAAAAGCTGACTGTGAGAATGGAGCCGATGAGGAGAGCTGTGGTGAGTTTACCGACCTCAGACGGTCAACGCCACTAACTCACCATTTGCTGCTTCCTCTTCTTCTTCTTCTTCTTCTTCTGCTGCTCTAAAGTTTTCCAGGTCGCTCTTTCCTCTGATCTGTCACATTTACCTCCTCAGCCCCAAAGCGGTGCACAAACACAGAGTTCCGGTGCAGGAGCGGCCAGTGTGTGTCTTCCTCCTTCGTGTGTGACGACGAGGCGGACTGCGACGACGGCAGCGACGAGGCCTCCTGTCCACCCACCACCTGCAGCGCCACGGCCTTCCAGTGCAACAACAGCATTTGCTTGCCACGCCTTTGGGCCTGCGACGGCGACGTCGACTGCCCCGACGGCTCAGACGAGTGGCCTCAGAACTGCGGCACGAATCGTCCCGCCTCCCCTGGCGCTCATCAGTGCACCTCCCTGGAGTTCCACTGCGGCAGTGGCGAGTGCATCCACGGCAGCTGGAAGTGTGACGGAGGGGCCGACTGCCTCGATCGATCGGATGAAGCCAACTGTGGTGAGTACGGTTACAACATTCTGTGCCTGTCGTTCACACACTGTCATTGGTTTCGATCCTTAGTTTCTGCCCCTTGGTTTCCTCCAGATCGTCCGACCTGTCGTCCTGATGAGTTTGAATGCGGTGATGGAACTTGCATCCATGGGAGCCGTCAGTGCAACCATCAATACGACTGCAGGGACCGGAGCGATGAAACCGGCTGTGTCAATGGTCAGTATCAACTTTCCTACGTCAAATCTCAAGCCTGTGTCTGTGATCGGTGATCCCATATATTCCATTTTCATGCTTCCCGCACAGCGACCCAGTGTGACGGCCCAACCAGGTTCAAGTGCCGCAGCGGGGAGTGTATCCTCGTATCGAAGGTGTGCGACAAGAACCGTGATTGCAGGGATTGGTCAGATGAGCCTCTGAGGGAATGTGGTGAGTACAGAGGCGCCTCGTTCATTGCTGTTAATCACTACCTCTGTGTTTTTAATGAGGGTGCAGCTCAAGAATGACACATCCTGAGAAAAAAAAAACCTTTTCTTCTCCTTCCCTCCGCAGGCTTTAACGAGTGCCTGTTCAACAACGGCGGCTGCTCTCATATCTGCAAAGACCTGAAAATTGGCTACGAGTGCCGGTGTCCTGCTGGATTCAGCCTGGTGGACCAAAAACGCTGCGAAGGTAACGGCCTCCGATCCAGTTACCATCGGAAACAGTCAGATATCCGTGTGCGCAGTCATTTTTCTAAATGTCACATTGTTTCTCCTCGTTGGATCAGATATTGATGAGTGTGCCAACCCGGACACCTGCAGCCAGATCTGCATCAACCAGATCGGCAGTTACAAATGCGACTGCGAGGAGGGTTACCAAGTCGACCCAGCGACCAAAGCCTGCAAGGCCATCGGTAAATATGAGCTCACAGTGTTCTTTCTAGTTTGTTGTTGTGTAGCCTCGTCCAATGTTATTGTATCTTCACTTTAACTCCCTCTTATGTCCCAGTGAGACTTGTCACTTTGTCTTCAGGCCGAAATCTCATAGTAGCTGTTGTGCATTTTGTAAAATTTCACATCTTTCTTTGTAGAAACGGATAAATCAGATCCAGAATTAGACTCTGGAAGACTTTTGTTAGTTGTATTAACGGACCCATCTACTCTTATTTTGTAGGAACGATAGCCTACCTTTTCTTTACCAACCGCCATGAGGTCAGGAAGATGACCCTGGACAAAAGTGAGTACGCCAGAGTGATCCCCCGTCTCAAGAATGTCGTCGCTCTGGACATGAACATCGCCACCAAAGAGATCTACTGGTCGGACATCTCCCAGAAGAAAATATACAGGTGAGTTAAAAAAAACGACGATCAGAATTGAAATCAGAGCCTGCGTCTGTTGCTCCTGTCTGACGCTGGTCGTCACTTTCACCAGAGCCCAGATGGACGTGGCCGAAGACTCCACTCGTCACAGCACGGTCATCGGCAGCGGCATCGATGCTCCTGAAGGCATCGCCTTTGACTGGATCCATGGTAACCTGTACTGGACTGACAGCATCCGCAGCACCGTCTCCGTGGTGACCGCGGACGGCAGCCGTCGCAAAACTCTGTTCAGTCGAGGGTTGTCGAAGCCCCGGGCTATAGTGGTTGACCCCCACAGCAAGTGAGTCTGACAACATTAACAAACAGACATTTTCTTTACGTGCTCGCAAACCAAAGACTCATCGTGTCGGATCATTTTTACGCCTCTCAGCTTCGTCTACTGGACGGACTGGGGAACTCCGGCTAAGATTGAAAAGGGGGGTCTCAATGGAGGAGACCGCACCGCTCTGGTCACTGACAACATCGAGTGGCCCAACGGCATCACACTGGGTAAACTCCAGCGTTCACGCTTCTCTGGTTTCAAGTCTTCTATTAAAAAATCTATGCACGTGAATGTCCGTGGTCACTCTGGTGTGACCTGTCGACCCTCCGCCTGCTTCCCCCACAGACCTGTTGAACCAGCGGCTCTACTGGGTGGACTCCAAGCTGCACACGCTCTCCAGTATCGACGTGCAGGGCGGCGGCAGACACACCCTCATCATTGACGAACACAAGCTGGCTCACCCACTGGGACTCACTGTGTTTGAGGTAATTATTTACCATCTGATAAATCCACCTCCAGATGGCAGACAGGATGTGGGCAATGACGCAACACCTCTGGCCTCCCTGTGTCCCGGACAAAATGGATGTGGCCAAAATATCCCGAAACAAATGTGGGCCTTTTTCTCTTTCACCTTCAATCATTCAACCTCTGTCGTGTTGTGTTTCCAGGAGAGAGTTTTCTGGACGGACGTCAGTAACAATGCCATCCTCAGTGCAAACAGACTGACGGGCGAGGACATCGCACCAGTGGCGGAGCACCTATCATCCCCGGAAGACATTATTCTTTACCACAACCTCAAACAACCTGCTGGTAAGAGAGCTCCTACACCTGTATCACACACAATGGATAAAGATTATCTCGATTTGGTGACTGAGGTAGTGACTCACGGAGCCAGTGAGTCACACTCATGATAAAAATCCTACACAAGTGTTTTTATCTTTGCTCATTAGATGAATTATATCCGTTTCTTTTTATCAGTCTATGTTGACATCCAAAGCTAATTTAAGTTTAGCTTATTAACTTACTTTTTCACACATACCTGATACAAACACACTATTTTTATTCAACACATTATTGTTTATATTATATTCATCTTATTATTAATTTGTATTGGCTCAAACTGTAAAACTGTGTCATCCATATCCACCATTTACCACATGATCCACTTTAGGTTCACATCCATTGATTGACCTTCTAATGTTTAAATGAGTTGAACTCAAATCTTAAATGTGTGTTTTTGTTACAGGGAGGAACTGGTGCCAGGTTTCCAACGGCGGCTGTGAGTTCATGTGCTTGGCCGCTCCTCAAGTGGGACGACATCCGCCCAAATATACCTGCGTCTGTCCGGACAACATGATGCTCGCCAGAGATATGAGGACGTGTGTGCCTGGTGCGTAAAGTCGCTAAAAAAAGAAAATTGATGACGAAGAAGCAAAGCCATGATCTCACCCTTTACCTTCTGTTCTCCACCAGCTGTTCCTACATCTGCAGCTCCTGCGCAGCCTCAGATTCCACCTACCGTTCCTGCCCGTCTGCCGCCAGCGCCACCTCGGACCACGCCCAGAACCACGCCCAGAACCACACCCAGAGCCACGCCCAAACCCCAGGTCCACACCACCACCGCGGTGCCTGTCGTAATCACCAGCTCTGCAGCCAAGCCAGCACCGAGCACCACCAAGCCTTTGGTCAGGACCACCACACCCCAGCCGAGGACCACCACACCCCAGCCAGTGAAGCCTAAGATCCTGCAGACCACCACAGAGGCTCCGGCCACCTCTCCAGGTAAGAGCCATCGTGGTGTTTGGTTGTTGGTTTTCACGTTGCACCGTCCTGGCGTGAAGCAGGCGCATCATTCACTGTGTTTACTTTTCCTTCAGACGTGCGACCTGTTTTTGCTACAGCCGTACCCAAGACGGCCTCCCCCACTCCGATAGCTCTGTACATTGTCCTCCCTCTGGGTGAGTCCATGAGTTTCCTCATGGAAAAAATACCAAATATTTGAAGTATCACCTCCCACGTCTCACCTCTCTCTGGATTTCTTTCCCTCGTGCAGCGATCGTCTGTCTCGTGGCGGTTGGCGGCGTGCTGCTGTGGAGGAACTACAGGCTGAAGAACACCAACACGATTCACTTTGACAACCCCGTCTACCAGAAAACCACCGAGGACCAGGTGCACATTTGGAGGAGCAACAGCCCCGATGGTTACTCCTACCCGAAGGTGAGTTTGACACGAGTCGCTTAAGTTCTCGCTGCATTTTAGCCAAAGTTTCCGTTTTAGAAGTCGACGACAATTCAATCATGGTTTGTTTTAATCTGGTCTGAATCAGATGACTCGTTTTTTTAAACTTGGAGTTTTTTCTCAGCAAAACAAAACATCACTGCAACACCTGTGAGAAAGTTTACTCTCGGTCAAATCGCTCGATGCATATTTCTGTGACAGAAACATCGCTTAGCAATTTACCCCGGAGCCGCCCACTACTATTACACAGGCTGCTGCGGTGCGTTCGCTCCGCTGTCCGCAGGAGTCGTGTCGCTCAAACTTGCAGACATCACCAGGTGGTTGGATTTGATCGAGGTCAGATCACGATCACAACAAACGGTTTTTTCCAGGGGTTTGGTTCTTGGGTGCAGCCGATCCAGAGCAAAACAAACCACAGTGCGATTTTAACCGGACTAAAACCCGAAGGTGTTAAAACACAGATTTTTAAATGTTTTGTTTTCATTTGCTCTCCCATCAGAGACAAGTTGTGAGTTTGGACGAAGAGGCAGACAATCCAGCCTTCACGGAAAACTGAGCGACGTGGAGAGAAGACGTCGACGATAAGCTAACCCTGGACGTCCCTTTTTTAGTGTATTTCTGTTTTTTTTACCTCACTCAGCACAACTATATGGAAGTCAAAGCCAGTTCCAGACAAGCTTGAACCACTAAATCCTCACAGATGAACCGGCGCTCCGCAGCGGAGAAACTTTCTTATCCGAACTGTGATGAGTCACCTGGAGAACTGTGATCGTTGCAGCCACATCACTGCGTCAGTTTGACTGAACCCAACCGGACACAACCCTCTAACTCATGTTACATAGATTTCACAGATGAGTGTTTGTAAATATCACATATTATTATTTTTGTATTCCGCCGCCGATGAAACTTTATCACATCTTGAACTATTTATAGTTTAAAGCATCAGTCGAACACTTGGGGTGAATTGTGCGGATTCGCTTCCTCGGCTCAGAATGAAGGCACCTCCACCTGCAGCGTTCAGCTCGGTTTAGCACGAGGAAACTGCAAACGTGGCTCTGTCCGCAAGTTTGAAAAGCCGCCAACATGCATCTGAGGAGTCTGGACACAGAACCTGCAGAACCAAGTCATTTTTACTGTTGTACAGATTAAATGATGAAATTGTTCATAATTAAGCTTTCGAGTTGGTGAAAGGCAGATTTTTTTGATTTGTATTTTAATATTAGGACAGAGCCGGGTCGCCTGATAATGGCCTTTATGCACAATCTTCTAATATAACGTCTCAAACTTTTATTGTTTGACTGGAAACTGGTTTTTAATCCCAAGACATTGTTCATGTTATTGTTATTGAAGTCACTGCTGTAGGTAACCTCACAGAAACCTCCACACCTTGAATACTGTACCCTCACTTTAATTTACTGACCGTTAGCAGCTGTCTGTGATTTCACACTGCTCCTGCTCCGTTCTAATGATTTGTGGTCGACCGTCTATCCACAGGAGAGACGTCTTTAAATTCCCTCTCCCTCTCAGGAGGACCAGAGCATTCCTCAAAGTCGGAGGAGCTTTTGATGCAGTCACGTGTGACCGCCGGGGCCTCGCCTCGTGCCCTGCACCAGGCCACGTGTGTGTATATTTACATCCTGCCTTAAAAAAAAAAACCAGAACCTCCGTTTGCCTTATTCCAGCATTCCTGACGGAAACAGAGCCAGGGGCCCCATCGTGGCTTTTTCTATTTTTTTGAGCTGATTTATATGTTTTTTTTGATAAACGTGTGCCTTTTTAAATTTCTTTATTTGTTGTGGATGTGCGTACAATCAATGTGTCTGCCTGTTTACAAAGGACTGTGCGAGGGAAGTGGCAGCGTTAACGTGCACCCAACAAAGATGTCGTTGTGATGTGGGCCCGGGGGGCCCTCGGAGAAATAATTCACAAAAATCAAATCCACTGACCGACGAGCAGATCAACTGTGTAAATATCATGTTCATAAATGTAAATATCTCTCGTGCGATATGTTTTTGGTAAGAATGTCAGCGGTTTAGTCTTCGTTGTGAACTTTCAACATCAGCTGTACATAAATAAATGCTTCTATTTATTATAGAATCACTTTTCTCCGAGTTGTTTTTTTTTGTGCCTGAATGTTCATGGATGCATTAGAAGCCATTTCACCTTTTTCACTTCTCCCTTCATGGGATCCAGTAGAAAATATTAAATATATATAAACAAAACATGAATATGAATACAAACAACTTCATCTCTTAACTTCTTTATTCATCTTGCGGCTCCATATTGTGTTTATCTGTTTTAGTAGTAACATCAGTTGTAACATTAGTTTTTGCAATTTTAACAATTTATTAATTCTTAGCTATTTTTTATTGAATCATCTGTTTAAGTTCGTTGAACATTTTCAGCAGTTTATATTAGATTTATCCGATAGCTTCAGTTGTTTATCCACCAGTTTCTTTCAGCGGTTTATTTGATAAATTTCCACAAACTAAAAAGCAATGGATACTCAAAACTATTTTATATATTATCTCTATCAAACGGTTTCAACTGTTCATAAACCAGTTTTAGTTTATTTCAATTGTTTATCCATTGGAGTTGAGTTATTTTTACTGTCTGTGTTTGGGAATCACTTCCTGTACGACGGTCGTCCACAACATGAACTTTTCTATTTCTCCTTGATGTAGTCACTTCCTCCTGTTTTCTCTCCTGGTGTAAAATCTTTTACACTGTACGATCTTCTCCACTTTACTTTCCATCCCCGTGTTGTTGCCGAACCGAACTTGAGGTACGTGGCAGAGGAGAAGTTTTGAAAAATGTGAACGTTTGACTGTTTAATGGCTCTGGTATGCACACATGGCGGAGAACACGGAGGGAGGCCTTTATTTCTTCCCTGTGCTCCCCTCCCTCTTTCTCTTGGGGGGCCTGCTGGTGTTTTTGTGTAGTTTTTTTTTTTTTTTTTTCTTTTTGTGGAATGCGAGACTTTCCTGGAAAGTCCAGACGTCACAGTGAAGAAGAGACACGGTTTCTTAGAATCCTCCAACGCTGTGAGATCATGTGTCGGAAAAATAACATCACTACTTGTGGGAAAGTCTCTCCAGTTCATTTTTAACTTTCCCCTCTTGAAATCAAAAGATTTGATGACGTGGAACAAAGTCTGGACGCATGAATCCTTTGGTGATTTACTTTTTCACCATTAATGTGATTTTCAAGGAGCAGTTTCAACTTCACAAACATGGTCGAGGTCTTTCTGAGCCAACAGAGCAGTTTATTGAACTGATTTGTGTTTGCACAAGCAGGACGAGCGGTCTGTGGACACGTTCGTGATGCGTTTGTGATGCATTTATTTTGCGCTTTAGGACGACTTGACAGCAGCAGCTACCGCAGAAGAGAACTGTGGAAGCAAACATCTGTGTGACCCCAAACATCTGCATCTCTGGACTCCTCGTGTGCAAAGCTCAAGGTTTTGAGTGGAAGTGATGAGCTGATGCAAGTCACGGAAAAGAGCAGTGACGCATCCACAGACTCACAACACGCAGATAAGAAACAAACCAGTTGATGCTGACTTTCAATCCATACTCTCCAGTGAAACATAAACTGTAGACAAACATTAACACAACTCATCCTGGGACTCTCAGCACTTGTTGCCAAATCAAGAACTGGATACGATATGTTTTTGTTTGCTCATCCGACAGAAAAAGTCTTTTTTTCGAAGAAAGGTTTAACCCGAATCTTTTGACGTCATTGATCGTTCATTTAAACGCAGAAGGTCAAGCGTGACCGTCAGGATCTTTCCAGGTTTGACTTGTGAATGGAATAAACACAGCTGAGGTCACCGACGGTTTTCTACTTCTACATTTAATGTTTTTTTTATCTCAGGTTCATCACAAACACTCGAACACGTTTACATTTCTGTGCAGGTTCCAGTGAATGTCACCAGATATTGAGACATGTTCTCTCTCTGGGTGGAAGTGGCCTACATAAACAAATACACCCAGCTGGATGCTCCGTCCCTGGATAATCTCTGACCTTTGCTCAGGCCTTGTTTTGCTGGAGAGAGAGAGTGAGAGAAGCAAACACGCCTCTGCAGCTTGACCAACGATTCCTCTGATCACATTTTATCCAACTTGTTCAGAGAGAATAAGATTCTTTTATTTGTCTTTAGGTTTCAGAGAGAGATGGGAAACAACATGCAACAAAGTTAAGAACTGAAACCGTGATGATGGTTTTTATTTGTTTCTCCCAAAGGATCATAGCACGAAAATATATACTGCTTGCATCCAGAGAGAGATTTTTAAGTGTGTCTTTCTTTTAAATTATAATTCTCATCATCATTATTATTCTTGTTGTGTTCCTGACGAGCAGCTAAGATCAAGTCAGTAGGTTTTCGTTGGTTTTAGCCTCTCAGATATGAGTAATTACTGATTTATACACTTGATACTCAGAACTGGTGTCTTTAATATTTCCCTTAAAAAGAAATTCTCACTACAACCACGTTGAACCTTACTGTTTTTCATTCTGTGCCACTTGTGTGAGTTGTGCGTCTGTGATCAATATTCGGTGTCATACGTCTGCGCCACCTCACTGACGTCCCAGAATCAGGTCGAGGGTTTGTGTTTACCTGCTGAGATGATTATCGTTCTACTCCAGCGGACATGCTCCATGTTTTTGACCCACATTGATGCTGAGTCATGTCAGGTTTTTTTCTGGAAAAACTGCTCCGATGGGACACAAGAAATTCCTCACAGTAAACATCCTCATCACTAGACATGATTGTGCAAACACTCACTGTTCCGATCCCTGGTGACATTCAGCTTCAGTGGAATATGTTGTTTACCAGAGGAGGTGGTTCACCGATCAACTCACTGACCCTCGATCAGTGTCAGAATTAACCTGGTATTATATTAAAGTCCTTTTACTGAAATGTCCTGAATGTAAACGTGAAGTCAATATAACACAGGTGACAAACAGTTGTTCTCTGTGAATCCTCCTCTACGTCGCATTGTGTTTATATTTTATTTAAATAACTATTTTATACATATCATCCTTATACGTACACAGTATTATACAGTTTATAAACATATACCATATTATACTATAGTGCAGTATAGCTTATTTTCTATATTTGTGTATTTTCTTTGTAAATATTTATCATAGGCACAACGTGATTATACAATGAGAAATAAAATCTTTATTTATTTGCTGTTATTACTTTTAAAAGCAACGTCTTCATGTTGATAGACGCCTGTAGACAAACAGTTGTTCTCTGTGAATCCTCTACATCACATTGTGTTTATATATTTTATTTAAATAACTTTATCTTATATATATCAGCCTTATATTTACACAGTATTATATAGTTTATAAATATATACTATTCTATTCTTCTTCTATATTTGTATATGTCATTTGTAAATATTTATTATAACACAAATAACATCTTTATTTATTTACTGTTATTACTTCTTAAAATAAAAAATCTAAATCTTTATTTCTCTGGAGGAAATGAAACTGTCGTCATCGCGCCCCCTACAGGTCGTCGTGTGCAGCGCGCTCACCGGAAGCCACGTGTGTTCCTCCTCCCACGTGTGTTCCTGAGATGTCTCCTCGTCTCTAGCCTCGTTTTCGTTGCTTCGCGTGTTTCTCTCCTCCGGGTTCCGACATGTCGGGGAAGTCTGAGCTGAAAATCAACTCGCAGTTTGCGCAGAAATACGAGAAATACCGACAGAGAGAAGAATTACAGCGGCGTAAGTGTGTCGATGCTAACGGGGAAGCTAACCTTAGCAACGTGGGGGGGAAGCGTCGTTAGCTTCAGTTGTTTAAATCTGTAGTTTTTAATAAAACCCGGTGAAGAACGTGACGATCTGGTGTTAGATCTAAACAAACGGAGTCAGGAGATAGAGTTTCACTTCATTCTCGTGAAGTAGCTCAAAGTTAAAGACACAATAACAAACACATGACGTTGAATTCACATTAGAAGTGAGCGATCACAGCTCTGCTCAGCCATTGTGCGCTAATGTCATCTTATTTATTCATTTAGATTTGAAAACAAACCGATCACAGCTCCTCACATGTTCACATGTTCATTTATTATTGTGTTGACATTTTAAAGATGAGATGAGATCATTATTCTTATGACAATAAATAGTCACAGCAGCTGTCGCTCCTTTTCAGCCTTTTATAATTTATACTCTATATTTTGTTACATCCCCTTCTAAATTCACATTTTTAAAATCAGTCAAATCTCCGCACTGTGGGACCAGTAAAGGATCATCTTATTTTATCTTATCTCATAAATCCCCTGTTGATTTCTGTCAAGCCTCCAAATATGAAAAGGAAATTAAACACAAGCTTGGGCTGCACACAGGAAGCAGTATTATTGTTTTTAACTGTCAAACCTTAGATACGCTCCACGCTGCAAACACGACTTTCATTATTTATCATTTACTCAAACCTGAAGTATTAACTTAAGAGGCTGCACAGTCGGTTTCCGTCAGACGATCAGTGTTTGGCACAAAAAGAAGGAAACAAAGGAAAAAGAAATGAAAACAAATTCAGCAAAGAATGAAGAGAGAAAGAAAAGAGAACGGTGTGTAACTTGTTGACGTCATCTTTCTGTGTCCTGCAGTGAAGGACAGATACGGAGACCGAGGGGACGACAGTGACTCTGAGACGTCTGAGTCCAGCTCTGATGACAGTGAAGTGGTCGGCATCGATTCTTCCTCCGTCTGTTTGTGGACAAAACTTTCTCACTGATGTTGTCTGACTGTTATCTGCCCCTCCCCCCCCCTTCTCTCAGGAGCTCGACCCCGCAGTCGAAAGAGACTTTTACAGAACGTTGTCACTGCTGAAGAAGAAAGATCCGAAGATCTACGAGAAAGATGCCACGTTCTACTCCGAAGGTAACGGACAGTCGGTGGCGTTGCCTTCACGGTGTGTGGGACGTTTTTTTTTATTTCTGGTGAAGAGATGATGAGAAACAATCTCTCGGTTTCAGGAGCGTCCACCAGTGACGAGAAGCCCTCGACTTCACAGAGAGCAGCGAAGCCCATGTATCTGAAGGACTACGAACGGAAAGTCATACTGGAAAGAGAAGGGTGAGCGAGCTCCATCATTTACAGCGTTCGTCAGGAGCACAACCAGACGGGTCCGATATATAAAATCTGTCCGATCTTCAGGAGTTCCAGCAACTTTTTAATCGCATGAAATCTTTCTGATCTGTGTTGATATTCAGGAGATTTGGAAATTTTGCGTCTTGAAAAAACATCTTATTGTTATTTTACAGAAAATATGAAGACGATGACGACAGCGACGACGAGGAGGCCGCCATGAGAAGAGAGGTAGACAAACCTATACGTTTTTCATTTGGTCATTTCGCTGCCTCTCGATCTTTGCGCGCGTCAGATAGTTCAAAATGTTTTTTCCTCGACAGAGAGCAGCCTCTCCGAGCTACATCCAAGAACAGAAGCACCTGAAGGAAAGGTGAGGCTCAGACCATCTAGAAAGTGTGCTGCAGTATCGCTCACGGGCTATTTACAGAAACTTACACCTCTCGCCAGCTTCCGGAAGTTCATCCAGGACAGTGATGAGGAGGACGAGGCCGTCGAGGGGGACGAAAGATCCCAGCTGCTGACGAGGAGGATCAAAACACAGGAGGAGAAGGTCAGACGCTGGAACTGGCTGCTCCTCTTGAAAATAATACAAAAGCATCACAGCTCAGGTTAAACGTGTTCGTGTCTGTTTGTAGGATGAAGAAGAGGCCGACTACGTGGAATGGCTGAAAGGTCAGGCTGAGTTGGACGGTCCTGAGGAGGTGAAGGACATGGTGAGTGTCTGCGTGTAGACGAGAGAGCGAAAGAACTTCCTGTTGGAACAAATAAACATTTTATCGCTGGTTTGTGTTGGGACAGAAATACCTGAGGGACTACTGGAATGACCCGGAGCTGGATGAGAAGGAGTGCTTCCTGAGAGACTACATGCTTAACAAGGGCTACCTGGAGGATGGGGAGGACGGGGATGATCGGTACGTCTCCGCGTGGATCTGCGTTTGCTTTCTCGGCCTGTGACTTGAAGGTGTGTGTTTAAATCCTCCTGGTACGTTCAGGATCCCAACTTACGACGAGGTGGTCCAGGATGATCTGGATGATTCTGAGGAGGAAGGGGAGACGTTCTTGCAGCGGCAGGAAGACTTTGAGAGAAGCTACAACTTCCGCTTCGAAGAGCCTGACGCCACGCAGATCAAGACCTACCCCCGCACCATCGCCACGTCCGTGCGTTCCAAAGACGACCGGAGAAAACGCAAAAGGGAGGAAGTGAAAGAAAGAAAGCAAAAGGTTTCACATCTAATCAAGCTCTTGATCTCTATATATAAACCTTTTCTGCTTCTCAGCCGCCCTCGGTTATCGCTAACCTCTGTCTCTCAACTATTTCAGGAAAAGGAGCAGAAGCAGCAGCAGCTGAAGCAGCTGAAGAACTTGAAGCGCAACGAGATAGTGGAGAAGCTGAAGAAGCTTCAGGAGCTGACGGGCAACGAGCAGCTGGCCTTCAGTCAGGTCGACCTGGAGGGAGACTTCAACCCACAGCAACACGACCAGCTCATGCAGGTGGGTGTACGCACACACTCGGGCATTAGCAGCCCCTCGTCCTGACTCTCGTCTACGTCAACATGTGTCGTCAAGCAGTCGGGAACTGTTGTGTGTCGATGTCGCAAAACGTTGAAAACTCCGTAAGATGATGTAATTTGTTTTAGATGTTTTCATCAGAATATTAATGTAAAAGTGTCTAATGTGTTTGTTTTGATCCTCCGCTCAGATAACCTCCCTCTGAGGTGACACAGATGCATCATGGGAGTAATTAAACACAGGTGTGTGCTACCTAGCTCACACAGGTGCACTGTGTCGTTGGCTGAGTGCACGAGCAGCTGCTTCCTAATTTTCGAGGTCACGGTGTTAAAGCCTGACTGCTGCCGATCACCACACTGCTCCTCATCAAGAGAGCGCTCCCAAACCTTTCTCCTTTTCCTCGCAGAAATTCTTCGGAGATGAATATTACGGAGGAGAAGAAGAAGAAAAGCCTCAGTTTGATGATGACGATGATGAAGGTAGGCCTTGTGTTTTCTTCACACTGGTTTGTGCAGCATTGTCGAGCTTTGAATGAGGACTCGGGTTCCGTTCGAGGGGGAGCTGGAGATTTAAACATTTGCAAACAATCTGTTGTGGTAAATGTTCGAGTTGTATGAACGTGTCGAGGTGAACTGTGGCGTCTTGTGTGTTCAGAGCACTGGAACTGGGACACGTGGACAGGAGAGGGACAAGAAGACGTCTACGGTGAAGAGGAAGATGGGCAGCAACATGCTGCCTCTGGGCCACACTGCGACGATGATGACTTCATTGTGAGTCTTTCTGAAAAGCTTTTTTTTTTTTTTTTTCATCCTCCGCTCCGCTGCCACGATCACTCACTCAGAGTTCATCCTGTCGCAATAGATGGACGCAGACTTCGACCCGAGTCAGCAGACTGCCTCCAAGAAGAAGAAGAAAAAGGAGAGGAAGAAGATGAAGAAAGAGGATATGCCACAGATGGGCAAAAAGAGGAAGAAGTCTCACTTTGCCGAGGTCATCACCCAAAACAAGCCTGTGTTTGATCCTCGTAAGTGTCCCGTGTCTCCTGCCAGGTAGAATGCGTGCTGTGGTTGTTACCTCACTTACGGCTGCTTGTATTTCAGAGGAGAAGAGCTTTGAGCAGTACCTGGATGAGTACTACAAGCTGGACTATGAGGACATTATAGACGACCTCCCCTGCAGGTTTCGCTACAGACAGGTCCTCGCCAACGACTTCGGTCTCTCCACAGAGGAGGTGAGAGCAGCAGCAGCATTTTCAAGGGATTTGCGAGCAGTCGGGTGTTTTGTGTAGAATGTGGAGAGAATGGATGTTGGTGAATGCTGCAGTGATGAGTCTTGAGGTGAATGAACTGGTATTGCTTCCCTCCGGGGAAAAGCTCTGACCAGGGAATGATCTCACTTTTAATCTTCTCTCTGAGCAGGACACACGCTGATGAGATAAAGCCACAAGAACAGTCTCTAAACATTCTGACCAAATGTGTTTCAGAGAGACGTAAATGATCCGTACTTTTAATAAACGTGGTTCTTTCTTCAGATTTTACATGCAAACGACACGGAGCTGAACCGATGGTGCTCTCTGAAGAAGACCTGCATGTTCAGGTACTGCCAACGTCCTAGAAGGTTTTACAACTTGTTTCTGTTCTCATGTCATTTACCGCACGTGAATCCTTTCCTTCCTCTGTCAGGACTGACCGAGAGGAGGCAAGTGATTTGAAAAACTATAAAATCAAGGCCCAGAATGAAAAGAAGAGGAAAGAAATCCTGAGCTCCGTTTATGCTGAGTGAGTAAAACACAATTAAACCAACTAACCAATAATAAATTCACCTGCTCTGTAATAATTGTGTGAATTTAACCTACAGGGAAGATGAGGAGTCGGCAGACGCTAAAACTAAGGTCGGGAAGAAGAGGAGAGATCGTCTGAAGAACGCTGAGAAGCAAAGTACATCAGCTGAGGACGGTGAGGCAGGCTCCGCCGTGGACTCAGCTGACGAGACACTTGCTCAGGCTCTTGGAGAGGGCGACAGCATGGAAGGAGAAGAGGAGGAGGAGGAAGAGTTCCTGATCCCCAAGAAAAAGACGAAACAGGAAGAGGAACCACAGGCTGCTGCTGCAGATCAAGTCGACGAGGTGAAAAACACGACCGAGAAGCCAAACTGGTCCAAGAAGAAGCACAAGCGCCCGGGTGGACGCCTCATATCCGGGCGCTGCAGGGTGACGATCGGCGGCCGGGAGTTCAGTCGACAGAGACTGAAGGCTTACGGTCTGAACCCCAAGAGACTGCACTTCAGACAGCTCGGCAGACAAAGACGGAAAGAAAGGGAGAAGAGAGAGAAGCAGAAGAACAAAGAGTGATAACGGCTCCTGCTGACACACTCGTTTTTATGATTAAAGAGATAAATACATTTTGGTTCACGTCACTTGTGTGATCACCTCACATGGACCTTTAGATTTCAACACATATTTTTACCTGCAACATTTACTGTTGAAAATTCCTGCACATTCTGGGACCAGTGGTGAGTTCAGCCAGTTGCTTTCATAGTGTGAACGTTTATATTTCATCATCTGTGGTTATCTTGCAGGTGAAGTGTGATTTAGACCTGGTGTGTATTGGTAATATCAAAACATGCTTGTGCTCGTGGTTTGAACCTGATGGATGAAAGCAATAAAATAAGGTCACACTCCCATTGTGTGGTTTAGAGTGGAGTGATGATTGATCCCTGTAGTGTGTGTTCTGCCTCACACTTTATTTTGTGGTTTTACAATATAAGATATTTACTTTCTTTTGGTTTGGTCCAATTTACATTTAAAGATAATTACACAAATACATTAATTCTCTTATTTATTATTCAGTTGTTCACTTTAAATTAATAATTTAACCTTGTGTGCCAACTGACAACACTAATAAAATATGTTGCATATTTATTAAATTAGTAGTTTTCTCAAATTTTTAGTGAAACTGACGTTAACAAAACGATAGCTCTTGTAAATAATGAACAGTCAAACAGTTTGAGGCACTCAGAACAATACGACAGCACGAGAGAGAGAAAACAAAGCACAATAAGACAAGCAAAAGAAAACATTAAAAAAAATAAACGAATATCAAACATACCAGCTCCAGCCTGTTAAAGAACATGTCATGTTCTCACCCCCGTTTAACGAGTTGAGGACGAAGAGGAAAAAAAAGAAAGTGAATTTATTTAAACACAGAAAACGTCAGGTTACATCAAATTTACTTTTAGCTTCTCTCACGTTATTGTGATTAATGGGCTGAAACACTCGACGACACCAAGGTACAGCTGAAGTTATTATTGTCACTGCAACGACCAGTCTGATGGTTAAACTGCTCCGTGGCCGAAAACATTCCACCGACTTGAAAACCTTTTTATCATCATTCATTCTTCTGGACATGGATTGTTTTATTTTTCCTGTGAAGCACTTTGTAACTTCGTTTAGATAAATTCCATACAAACACAATCATTATTATTATTATTAATATTAATATAATTATTATTATCATAGATCACATTAGATCCACAGACTATTATTAGGTCACTTCCCGTACATAACAGCAGGGGGCGGTGTAACGCCGGAGGCTGCTGTGAATTCACCAAAGAAGAAGAGACAGAGCAAAAAATAGGCGCGCACCGGTCTGACGTTTGAATCCCGGAAGTGGCTGCTCGGTAACCGGTCGTGCTGTTTTTCACTTTGTCAACAAAACGTTTGATTCTCACGTGAACTTTGTTCGAATGTTTGCGGAGCGAAGATCGTGAAGTTTCAAGTTTAACACGCGACTCGTTTGATTTCACCGCAGCAGCTTCGTGTTGTTTCCGTGAACGACGTGAGGAAACACAGCGACGCCAACAGCAGAAGTGAGTATTAAAGTACGAGCATTAACAAAATACAACTGAAGTAGAAGTACTCGTCATGCAGAAAGGTACAATTCAGAATAACGAGTAATGAAGTAAAACCTCTAATACTTCTCTAGTTCAGTAAACAACCATGTTCGTGAAAACAGTTTTTAATCAGCTGATTTATGTACCAGGTCTGTTTTATTCTTTTTACTTTGTCTTCTGTTATCTCTCTGTTTTTAAATACTTTGAGTATTAAGTACTCTACTCTACTGCTACCACTTTATTAATGTACTTCAATATCATGAGTGTGTGTTGTGTGAGGAGGTTTAACACTGAATGGATCCGGTTCGTATATTTATAGTTATCTCATCGAAGTATCAGCACTTGTGTGTTTTTACTGATGTGATATTTTCCCTTCAGCGTCTTCGTTGGCTCCCGGCGTCCCCCACGATGGCGAAGGCTCAGAAGTTTCAAGACCTGGAGGAGATGGGGGAGACGTTGTTGGAGTACATCAGCTCCAGCCAGGCTGACAGACTGAAGCGGCTGAAAGCTGGACATCAGTCCCTGTTTGACCAGCACGTGGACACGAAGAGGATTGTGACGCAGATTCTAAAAGGCGAGTGTTCAGACACTCTTGGTTCTGTTGAGCTGTCATTGTTGTCACAGTGCAGCGCAGCATCTGTTGCACCACATTATATTGTTCACCTCCAGATTTGTCTGTCTCGCTTTACGACGTTGACATCCGTCTCATCGCTTTCCTTCACCCACAGAAGAGGCTCAGATCGAGGAGAGTGTGAGTCAGAGGCTGCTGGACATGGAGGAGGAGAAGCAGCAGAGAGACAGGGAGCTGGACAGTCTGGAGGAACAGCTGAGGCAGTGCATCGCCAAGAGCCAGATCACTGACTCGGAATTGCAGTATCTTTTTTTTTTGTGTTTGGAATGTTAAGAGTCTCTTTTAAAGTGTGATTTATAAATTCTGTCTGGCTGCATTCGCTGTTTTCTGTGTTAGCGTCCTTAACCCGCCTCCAGGTTTCTGAAGGGAGAGCTGGAGAGCGTGAGAAACACTGAACACCAGCTTGAGTCTCTTCAGAGCGAAGTGGACGAAGACACCACCGAGGTTATCCCTTCAGCAGTGTGAGTACTTGTGTCCTTTCCGTCTTTTCGTTTGAGATACTGCGAACAGAAATTGAAGGAGGCAGAATCGGGAATTGTTTATTCATAACCGTGTGGAATGTTTAACTGTGTGGATCATCTTCTAATAAAAAAACAGAGGCTTTAGTTTTTATTTCAGTTTGAAGCGTCTCGTAGTAACGGGCGAATCAGCTTTGCACCTGAAGCTACCTCGATATCCGTTAAAGTATTGTTTGATGTATTTTCTACATACCATCTGCTGCAGGTATGTGGCTCAGGTGTACTACCTAATAACCAAGATCAAGTGGGAATATGATGCCCCACCCAACACGTTAAAAGGAGGTATGGTCTTACTCTGTGTGGTTGTGCATGTATTCACAGTATCTTGTGTGTTGTGTCCAACAATGGGGCTTCACTTTGTGCGTTGTCTCTTCTTGCAGTGCACTATGGCGCAGACCTGGCAACCCCCATCAACATTGACACGTCAGCGCAGTCTCGGAGTAACGTAAGCGACCGGTTGTGGGGCTTTGTCAGCACTAAATGGTAGACGGAGGATGGTGGTGTGGTCAGGCACGTTGTGTACACTATGTGTTTGTGTGTTTGTTGAATTCTTATTGTCAGTATAACATGTATATTGTTCTAAAAGATTAAATCTTTCAGACCAATGGTTCAGTAGTTTCTATTGATATCTATCTATCCATTCATTCGTTATAGTCTTTAAAAGTCTTGAAGTTAAATTGTTGAAACCTGCTGTCAGACAAGGCCGAGTGCAGGTCGGTCACTAGGTGGCGCTGCAGAGCTATTCAGGGCTGAAGTGCGATCATGTAAATATGTTTAAATGCCAACATGGTTTCCTCAGAGCAACACAAACTCACATGACTCGAGCTGAAGGCAGAGAGATGAAAGCTCTGTGAGGGTTTTAGAGGCTTTAGTCTTCAGAACCTTTTCTTCACTTCATCATCATCACCAGTCGTGTACCAGATGTCTTCTTATTACTACATTTTAAATGATCTCGACTAATTATATTACAGTTGATGTCTTTGCAATAATACTAATAGTAATATTAGCTTTAATAATCATCTGAGATTGGCTTCAGCCCCACGAGACCCTCAAAGTAGAAGTGGAACAGATAACTCATGGACTGATTTACAATATCTTTCTTCACTCAGTGACCTTTACAATTTTACTACTACAGGCAGAGGTTTACTATTATAACTAATATATTTTTACCTGAATGTTCCTCACTTATACTTCATCTTTTTATCCATCTCCTTTATAACAAACTATTTAAACATTTACTTTTGGTTTATTATTTATTCTGTTTTTATTCCGGCAGTTTATTGATTCAGCGAATTATCAGTAAATGTCACGTTATTATTTATCTTACGTTTAAAGACTGATTATTGCTCCTGAGAGAAGGTTGTGGTTTTAAAACACGTTTTATAAATCTGAGGTGGATCGATCATGTGTTCAACCTCCTCACTGTGACTTCAAGGTCCAGTGTGTAGGATTTAGGTGAACGGGAACTATTGGCAGAAACTTAATGTAGAATAATCCTCATGATGTTTTCACTGGTTCATTTAATCTAAATTATATGAATTGTAGTTTTCTTCACCCCCAGAAAAGACCCTTTATATTAAAATACTTTATATTTACATCGAGGGGACCCTCTCTACGGAGGCATAATAGAAGTGAGCATGAAACCTTATATCAGTAATGAGACAGCGATTCTCTGATACGACTTCATATCTAGATAATGTCCACAAACTTTGTCTGCAATGCAAAGCACTTGATTGGATCTGTTATGATTTGCCCCCCTCTCTACTGAGGTGTGAAACTTTTGCGCCCTCTTCAGAAGCCACGGCTGCACCTCTGCAGCTCGGTGCACGGTGGGCGGGATGACTGTGTCAGAGAGGCTCATAGTCACACGTACCATAACTTGTAAGAACCGCACACCCACGAGTGGTTTCCTTACGATAAACAGCATCGAGGCATCGGGTTTTTTTTTTCCTGCAAATTCGTCGGTTCCTCAACGCGTCAATGTCTAGTGGTTTAACAGGTGGTTTACACTGAGGCGGCGGGTTTGTTATTTAGAATCAAGCGCCTTACGGCTCTGTTTCCTTTGCAACTGAGGCTTGTTTGGACTTTTTTTTAATATCTTTAATATGTTCTAAAAAATGTAATAAGTCAATATACCAAATGAAATGTAGTCACTTTATCTTAATGTGTGAAGAACAAGGACTTAATGTTTTTCCTGTTATTGACATTGAGGTTTCTTCTGCTGTTTATGATGTTTACATTAATATTTTTTATTTTTCTGTAAGGAGAGTCGTCCAGCGAGACATGAAACAAACCTCGAGTTAAACATAATTCACATATGTTTATTCAGTGCACATATAAAACAGACATAACTTAAAATGATTCTTTTTTTCTTTTTTTTTACATTAATGCAGCTCAAACAAAGGTACAGATATTTACAAAGTGTGTTTTAAAAAAAAAAAAAAAAAACTCAGTGAAAATATATTTTATTTCTTTACATTTATATACAGTCATGAAATCAGTCTCCCACTGATCTGAAAGACGAGATTATATTTATCCTCATGTCTCGTCCTAAAAATAGGTGAATCACATCACTTCGTGGTGAGGTGAAGTTTATCCCAACTACAAAGCTCTGGAGACTCGAGCATGTAACTGTGATATTGCAGTTTGTTAAACCAAAAAGGCGTCAGCAAACCTCCACTGTCGGCCTTTATTGCTTTTACTCATTCATCATGTGTCGCTACACATGTCAGGGGACCTCCAGAGCTGCAAACCACCCAGAGCCAGCTCGCCAATATGACGTCTTCAGAGCGTCTCCAGCCCACGGAGCCTCTGATGTCGGTGGGGGAGGACCTCTCCCCAGCATCCGCGCTGACCAACGCTCACATGGTAGAAATTACATGGCTGCAGAGTTTGGGTGTGGATGCTCCGTGTTTGTAACCACGTGTGATTATACGCTGCACAGGGAGCAGAGATAAGGATAAATGGCTCCGGCCCTCGTCTATCAGATGTTCAGCGTGGTGGGCTGCATTTATCCACACACGGTTCTTTAACTTCATAAAGTGAAATGACATTTTTGCCAGATGGAACTTCCTCTGACAAATACTGGCCCTGTTTTGTCCAAAGAGACAAATTTAATACTAGTTTTTCACGAGATTAATGTTTTTCATGATCATACAATAACAGAGAACATGCAAAGAAAATGTTTTTTTTTTTAAAGTTACTCTTTCTCCCAATGTGGACATTTATCACACACGTCTAGCTTATGTTCCTCGTGAAGACCAAAAATAACCGAAACTGTGACGCAGTGCAACATAACGCTTCAGCCCTTCTCAGGTCTGCTCCACCGGAGCACGTGAGTGGCCCAGTTTTTAGTCTGACTGTTTGCTCTCAGGGCGAAGCCGTGTGTCATGTCTTGCTCATCCTGGGATAGATGGCTTTGATCGTTGAGGGTGTCAAGTTACCGGAGGACACCGTCGTCTCCAGCCCCTCCAGCCTGTGAGAGGCCGCGTCGGTCTTACTGGTGCTGCACTCCAGGAAAGGAATCCCGATCTTCTTCACTTGTCCGTCTTTTGTCAGGAGGCAGGGTCGGCAGAGCAGCCTGATGATGGCCTTCCTCATGTCCTTGCTGGTCAGCGTGTAGATGATGGGGTTGAGGAGGGAGTTGAACATGGCGATGCCCAGGAAGTAGTCGGCCTTGAAGAGCACGTCGCAGCTTTTGGCCGGACAGCAGAAGTCGAGCAGCAGGAAGATGAAGAGGGGCAGCCAACATGCGATGAAGACTCCCAGGACGATGGTGACCGTCTTCAGCAGCGCCATGTACTTCTGGGACTTGCGGTAGAGGCCTTTGCGCTGGGGAACCGAAGCCAGGCGCTGAGTGTTGGACTTGACAATGCGGAAGATGCGGACGTAGAGCACCACGATGGACATGAGGATGGCGCTGAAGACGGTGATGCAGAAGAGGATGTAGCTTTTGGCGTAGAGCGGCAGGACCGTGGAGCACTGGTCCAGCTGTCCCATACAGTTCCAGCCCAGGACGGGCAGGACCCCCAGGAACACGGACAACACCCAGCTCGCTCCAATCAGAGCAAACATGCGCCCCTGCTTGTCCCCCTGGTACGGCTTCATCCTCACCATGGTGACGTGGCGCTCGATGGCGATGGCCAGCAGGCTGATGACCGAGGCGGCCAACATGATGAACACACCCCCCTCCCTCAGGAACCACAGCACGGGGGTCATCTGTAGCGTTTTGGCCCCTGATGTTATGAGGTTCACCATGTAGGTGAAACCTGCGAGCAGGTCGGAGAGGGTCAAGTTGCCCAGTAAGTAGTACATGGGCACATGGAATTTCTTGTTCTTCCAGATGGCGATTAGCACCACAGCATTTTCTACAACGATGAGCAAGCAGACCAGCAGGAACACGATGGCCTCTGGTTTGAGTCCGTCCTTGTACTTGTTCTCCTTCAGCTTGCCCGTGTAGTTGTAGTGGTCCAAGATGACCTTGTTGCTCTGGTACGCGTGAAACATCGTCATCAGGTATCCTGAGGAGGGGGACGCTGTGATCGCAGACGGGGCCACAGCAGCGTAGGCAGCATGGGAGGACTCTGTCATATTAAGTATTTCCCACAAGTCAGTGCTTTTTTTTTTTTTCCTTCTCTTCCTGTTTCTCAAATCAGATCCACAGATAGTTTGTCATCCAGTCCTCAGGTTGTGCATTATTTCTTCTTTCTTTTGATGTGAAAGTTTCAAAACAGACTCACACAGAAAAGTTCCTTTTGAAGCTGTAAAATAGGATTTCCTGTGGTTTTAAAATTGTCCTCCTTAAAAAAAAAAAAAAAAAAAACACTTTTTTCGATGCCGGGGCAGAAGCACTAGGAGGCGATGAGAGCCAGTCTGCGTAAAACCAGAGGAGAAGAAAGTTAGTGGCAGGAAATAAACACGTCAGGGGAGAATTGAAAAGAAGTAGCAACGGTCTCCAACAGCCGGAGAGTAAAGAGATAATTAACACATAATTGCGATCTTATCAATTTGAATAATGAGGGGGGGAACCCTCTGATAAGGGAAATGGCGACTCCCAGAACTTTTCTTGCACGAGGACAAATGTTCAACATTTAAGCCAGAATGTTCAAACATCAAGTGTAAAACGAAGAAAGTTTAAAATCTGAGCCAAAGTTTAAATCGAACTTTTTCATCAATCTTTAGACTTTAGTGTTTTCCTCCCACTTAAGACTCAAACACCCTTTTTTTTTCTTTTTTTTTACAAATAAACAAGAAATCAACCCGCAGCTTATTAATTATCATTCATGCGTAATTATGCGTAAATACGCATTGCGCATCCAAACCGGTAATTCCATTTCATAAGCGACAGACCTTACCGAATACTTTCTTTATATTTAAGTCCATTTTTGAATTACTCACAGGAAACCGTGAAACGTTTCAGTAAATGTGTGACTATGAAGTAAAACATCACAATTATCCATCCGTGCTCGTGCGTAAAACAATCGCCACTGGCTCTCTGTGAAATCCCTTTAACTGAATCTGCGAGCGGCACCGCCACACTTCACGACCCTGTCCGGATATTACCGGACCAACACGTTAGGAAAGAACTTCAGCACGCACCTGTAAAACTTTGTAAATATCCAGTGAGACTTCGCAGCAGCGGAGGAGGAGAGAGGAGGACGCGGGCTCCGTGGATCAGTGCGCACCGCAGCGACAGTGTGGTGTGCGAGTGGAGCAGGGCAGGACTCGACACGCAGAGGGTTGGTCTTTAATGATTGTGCCCTTCAACGATTTTCTCCCTCCTTCTCCTGCATGACCCTTCAAACACTGTGCCCCCCCTACCTCCCTCCCTCCCTCCCTCCCTCCTTCACCACCCGAGATCTGGCCTCAGGAGGAACTGCAGCTCCATGACAGATCGAGATTGAGATTATGTTTTGTTTCTGAGGAAGAAAGTGAGATCGTCACCTTATCAGTTTTCCCCTCAGGCGCTCGATCCTCCATTGCTTCGTGTTTCTTAAATATGGCAGTGAAGGCTGAACACAGCAGCTGATCATGGCAGCTCCATGCTGTTGATCAGGTTTGTCATGATTATGTGGAATCTCTCTTTCCCAACCATGTTAATATGAGAGAAAACCTCACACCAGCAGAACTGAGCTCAAAACTAAAAGCCACAAGTTAATTTGCCAGTGGAAAAATAGTAATTTGTGAGTGTTTGGTGTGGTCGGGCCTGTCGCACAGAACTAGAAGCCCCACATTTCAGAAAATAGCTTCACTCCTATAGACCTCATCTGTAATTATCTTAAAGCTCCAACATGAAAACAGCAAAAAAAACTTTTCTTTTTCTTTTTTTTTTTTTTGCAGACAGAATTTATTCAACTATGTTTTCTCGGAGGAGTTTTTCAATTAGTAAGAATTACAACATGTACGGTAACAAAAGGTCACATTTCAAAGGGAAACTTTGACGATGATGATGCTTCTCCTCTTCGTCCTGGATTTGTTTTGTATGCGGGTGGTGAAAGGTGTTAAAGAAGTTAGGATAACTAATGTTATAACTCATGTTAATGAGTTTAACGACATCTCACTCTAATACACGATCTCATTAGCAAACAGAACTGGAGGGAGAGATCCAGATCACAGCAAGAGTCTCATCATTTAAACCTCCCAATAACTTTTACCGATTATTCTCTGAGACATTTTGTTGGTTAATCAACAGATGCAGATTTTTAAGTTGTTTTTTTAAAATCTAGATCCATGAATTATTCTCTGAGAAATCAAGGAAAGAGAGAAAAAACTACACCAAACTTTAAATATGTTCCTGCCTCATCCGTCGGTCATGTTTCGCAATAGTTCGTCCAGCTGTTTTTGCATAATCCTAAAAACTAACAATCAAACAAACGCTGCTGGAAACAATCTCCTTGGCGAGTTAAAACTTGTAAATCAAGATTTCTATCTGACAACACGCTATCTGAAAACAAAATCTGGCTTTAAAAATATGGTGGGAAGATTAAACCTTTACCCGTAAGGCCCCACGGTTAAAGTTGTTTCCTGTTACCTGTTACCGATAAATGACACAAACTTTCCTTTTATTCAGTTCAGTTTCTTTTACTCAAGTAGAAACTTGTCCGTGCTTTTCTCCTGAAACAATGACGACTTTCACCACGACAGGGATCATCTCGAGCCGTCCAGGTGACGTTTCTGGGGCAGAACAAACGGGGAAATGACGTGAAGGCGAGGGCGAGTGAGCGAAGCCTGGACGCGGCCTTCTCTAAACAGGAAGCTGCCTCATTGTGCCTCGAGAGGAGAGGGATATCCTTGAGAAAAACACAGATGAAGTCATCGGTCAGAAATTGCCACACACGTATGAAGGAAAACTGAGTCGACACAGGCGAAAGAATTTGAATTTAGCTTTTGGTTGCACGTCTTACTCATTTCCACACCTTGTTCTAATGGCCTGCAGTTGTTTTATGGAGACACTGGTTCTTGTGAGGTCTCGGTGTCTCGCGTCCTGCAGGTTGAACGTTTGAAGTTTATTTCTTTCTCCTAACGTCAACAGATTTGGTCTTATTTTAGCTCCTCTCTCCACACCTGCTGCTCTGGGGTCAGTGTTTCTCCCTTTGTCCTGTTTCACTAAGTGATTTCCAGTTGGCGTCTCAGCTCCAGCGTCCCCTGACTCACCGCGCTCCGTCCTCCCTCTCCTCCCTGACGCCCACCCAAGCGACACCCCAGGTCGGACTGCTCTTCTCTCTGTCCCCCCCCCGCAGTGACACAGTGACAAGTTCTCAGTGTGCAGCCTCTGATTAGTTAACACACAAAGACATGACAGCAGGACTCTTCTCCCCCCCCCCCCCTGCCCCTGTAAGGATCTGCTCCGTCACTGCTCCTTCCCCCTCAGGCCGCGAGCAACACCGAGACCAGTCTGGACCCACCCAATCGGGGGAGGGGGGGAGGGTGGGTCTCTGTGTATGTTCAGTCCAACACTCCCCTCTGGCTCAGGGTGATTTTTTATTTTATTTTCCTGTGACGTTAATGTGGCGACAGAAAGGAAGTCAGTGGCTCTGCTGCTGCCGTTAGCCGCCTGTAGATCGACTCTTGTTTGTGTTGTCCTTGTTTTCGTCTGGCGGCTGTTTGTCAGTGACGGATGAGGTGTGATGATAATGTTTGGGAATATAAATCCATATAAACGTCCAAACACCTCTCTTTCAAATCATTTCATCACACTCAGGCTTCATCCATGTTTATGTTTCAGTATGACAGTGACGTTTCATTCTAACACGCCTGAGAACACACGTCATGTGACCTCTCCACTGGACATGCGTCTCCTCCGGGTGTTAGCAAAGACGACGGGGTCAGAAACGCTTGTATTTGATTATCTGTGTCGTGTTCTACACCGACCACCGTTTGTTTTCCTCCAGACGGACGTCATGTGACGGGAGCCCGACCAATCAACGAAGGCTACGACAGAAGAACGACCCAATCAGCCAGAGCGTGAGTGTTTACCTCATCGTTTCCAAACCTCTCGGTTTCTTTCTGGCAGAGTTTGTGTTTTCAAAAAAAAAAAAAACTAGTAGTGTGAATGTTGCCTGAAACCTGTTGCATTCTGGGGTGTTAGTCGAGGCCCCCACACGCTGCTGACATCACACCTCAATCCTTCATTCTCACCTTTTGCTAACAGTTAAAAATCACACGCGGCCTCCACACACTAGAACTGTATTCTCACCTTTTCTACTCAGACGACCAGTTGTTTTTGGACTCTGTGTGCAGAGTGTAGAGTCACACGCCTCCGAGCCGAGTCGATTGTCTTTGTGTCAAATGAATAATTCGCCTTTGGAGAACTACAATGTTTATTTTCTTCCTCGATCAGAAGTGAAATCCAACCACTGACATCTCGTATGTTTGTATTACATTTCTGGAGAAAGTGATTTCTGGCTTCAGGATTTATTTGTGTTGGTGGCTGCTAATCTGTATTTATTCAATCTGTATTTATTTTGACGTGCTTTTATTGTGAATGTCCAACCTCCCCCTCCGTGCTCTCCTAGCTGCTGCAGTCTACGGCTTTTATTTTGAAAATCCGGCTTCCAAACCTCCAAACCGCTTCTGACTCACACTGGTCACATATTAGAGATCAACACCATCACGTGTGTGCGTTGTATGTAGCGTGTAGTGGTTCAGTATGTAGCAGGGGTCCGATCTTGACGTGAATTTTCACTTCACACCACAATTTTAAGAGGTTCCGGACATTCTCCGGAGATTTTACCGGGGAGAGAAACTCCAGAGAATGTCCGGAGCCTCTCACTCGAAGAGTCACACTCTCACATACATTACCTCCAGAGCTCGGCGCATGTCTGGAAGCAGCTTTATTAAGCACAGGAGACGTCTCTCTTGACAATAACCGTTAAGTTCGGTCATTCGTTTGCCCTGTTTGCTACGACAGCGCTCAGCAAGAAAACAGAGAAAACCTTGTACTGCATAAAAAACTAACGTAGCGTCCAGTGCGACAGCGGCTGCCACAGATTTATGGGAATCCCAGAAATAACTCCCCTTTGTCAAAGTCCAGCTTCTCTGCCTCAGTGTTTCTCATGCAGCTGTGCAGGGCAGCAACCTCGCTCTCAGCTTCTAGTTCAGCGGAAATGAGAAGAACATGTGTAAATGTTGTGGAGCTGCTCTCTTTGCGTCCAGGCCGCCGTACCTGTTTGTTGCATATTGCATGTCACAAAACCCGAGCGTGGCCACGGCACGGACCGTTTGCTCATTCTTCATTTGCTCGGTGTGGAACAAGTTGGATCTTGTCTTTTTTTTTTAAGATCTTGGACTTGAGACCCTGAGACAAATCTTTGTTGTGATCCAGTGATATATAAACACATTTGAATCTGAATTTGAATTTGAATCTGTCATGCAATCAGATGCAAATCTTTCAAACCGGCCTCTGACGGCAGTAAAAAGTGACATTTACATACTTTGCTTTATGCAGCGGTCGTGTGGAATGTGTCGACCCTTTCAACAGAGCTGTCCCTCTAATAGTGTTCAGCTCGGATCCAGGCCTCATGTTTTACAAGCTAAACACACACTCGGAGGTTTTTCTTTTGTGTCGGAGCCAGAGAGCAGTAAAAATACCATCATTTATTTTCTGAAGTAGTTTTTTTTTTTTTTTTTTTTTCCAAAATCTATTCCCAAGTAGATGTTTTAGTCTTGAGGCGGATGGAGATTTGTTGGTCGAAGCTGCTAAAGTCGGAGGGGATTTTCTGGTACAAATAAACACAGGAAGAAGCTGCCACTCAGGACAAACTTAATCAGACGTCCACCCAGTATATGTGAATGTGAGTTGTGTCTATATGCAAACACAAACATCCTCATTTCCTACGTAAACCTCCACCGGTTCTCACCCTCACGAGCTGGCACGCTGCGGCTCGGGCTCTTTCCAAAACGGCACCGAAATGATTGTCTGGTCATTTTCTGCTTATTCATGAATTTGTCTCAGCTCACTTTACAGCTGTGTTTATTAAAATCCACCGTGGCATCGCTCAAACTGAATCCCACAACTCGGCCGAGCTGCGTTTTACGTCCGAGCGCCAAGATTCTTTGGCCCGGAAAGAGAGGAAATCAACATGGTATTTATTATTAAAGGAAGAGAGCTCAGTGAGCGGAGTTGACACCGAGTGTTTGACCCATTAGTCATAAAGCCACTGGTTCTCCTGTTTGAATTAGCTGTGGTCACATTCAGTGGGATGAAGTGTCTTTGTATTTGTGTTTCTTTTTTCAAAAGGCCTCCAGCAGCTTCTCTTTTCTAAAGTTTAAAATTCTTGGAAATACACATTCTCTCTTTTTTTTTTTTTTTTTTTTCACGAGGAGATTATGATCACCCTTTAATTAAGTAAATATGAAGCCAGCAGCCGTTTAGATAAGCTCATGATAAAGAGAAGGCGCCGCCTGAAGTTAGAAATACAATCTGCGAACACACGTGAAGCTCACTGGAGACGTGAACTCTGGGAAAACGTCCAGAAAACTGGAGTTTCTCATAAGCAGCAGGAGATTGTTCGAGGCCGACTCGTTCCCAACAACAGGAAAATGTTGGGAACATTCAGGCGAGGGGCGGAGCCTGGGTAGAGGAGCGGCAGGAGGCCGGAGATGACGTATGAAGTCTGTAATTAAGTTTTTGTTTTGTTTACGGAGCGTCCACATCGGTGACGACCCTTATCACCAAAAGCACATTGGCGTCAACGTCTCCTGAGATATCTGTCTTCTCCAGTTTGAACTTTGTGTCCGTCGTGTGTGGGAAACGTCACGTGCGTCGCTCTGCTTCTGCACGTCCTTCCGGAGAAAGTGCGGAGAATCTCCAGAGTTCAGTGCGTGTCTGAAAAGCAGCTTTACAAGTGGTACAGACTTTCTAATCTTAACGCTTTCCAACGAAGTTAAAGATGAGGTTGTCTGTGGAGACCCCCCCCCAAAAAAAACACGACTGGCCTCAGCCAAGTCCACAGCAACCTTTCCATAAATCTAGAGGTGTGTTTTATGACCCCTCACCCAGAGCCAGGCTGTTTCCCGGTGTTTCCAGTCTCCGTGCTTGGCTCCGCCAACAGCATTTAATGTACGTGACACGAGAGCGGAATCAATCCCCTCATCTCGCGCTCAGCAAAAAAAATGAGTCAGTGGGTAAAATCTTTAACTATTCCTTTCAACCATGCTCCTGTTTTCCTCTACAAACCATGGAAGGCTTTGTTTCCCTTCATGGTTTTTCCCTCATTCCCACATTTTAACATTTAACCCTCCACCCCCTAACCCTCTCCCTGCCCCGCATTCTCTGATAAGCCCCCAGAAGAGGCACAGGGTCGGGTGTGATAAAGAAGCTTTCTCCCCTAATAGGGCGTCTTTGTGAGAGGAGAAACTTTCCGACTCCAGTTTTGTTGGTTTTAAATTAATCTTTATCTAAACTGGAAAAGCCACAAATGTACAATCATCTGAAAACATTCAGTCCTAAGTTTTGAGAGATCCTTCACCAGGTTTGTCGTTTACTATTCTCTGGCTCTCGTGCAGCGGTCGCTCATGACTGAATACATATGTATATTTTTTTCCACGTTTTGCTCTGAGTGAGGTCGAGATGTGAATGGGCAGTTTTATGAAAGCTGGTTTTGTTCGTGAAGCTGTGGTTTGGGATGAGTTCATCTTGGAGGACAGAGTGGAAGAAAAGAGCGAGAGAGAGCATTCCCACATGGGAGACGGGAAAGGGGGGGGGGGGGGGGGGGGGGGGGAGAGCAGCGGGAGTGGGCGGGGGTGGGATGCATGACGGGCTGCGTGGTGGGGGTGAGTCATGAGAATTAGTACCCGGCCTCTGTGAGATTTATTCAAACTTCTTCAATTACAGACGCGCCAACAGCCCACCAGCGCTCCGCCAGGGGTCAGATTCTGGGAAGAGGGGGAGCGGGGGCACGCTGCATACTTCTTTTATACGATGACGATGTCGGGGAAAATCCAACATCGCTTTCAGGGAACTGTTTTGGGTGCTCAAGAGGTCCTGTGTGTGTCTGTAGATGTTCAGTGAGACACCAAAACCCTCATTCACTGGGTTTCATTCGCAGCTTTTCCCAGGAGAGAGTGACGAGTTACTTCCACCAGGGTTTGAGTCCGTGGTTAATAACCTGGATATTTGTATATGAAGGAAACCAGGGCTGCAAACAGGTTTGCAGCAGATTAGCAACACAATAGCTAAACCAATATCTTTTCAGGAAACGTCACATAGAAGCCAAACCGAAGGATAATAAATGAAGTCTATCACTGCCACGGTAAATGAGGTAGAAGGCATTTTTATGGTGCTTAGCATGATGGTGAAAAAAATACCACATGACAACACTCCATTGTTCGATAACTACCTCAACACGACACACATTTCTGTTGTAGGAGCTTTTTAGTTCCTAATAAAAATTAGGAAGTAAAAAGCTGAGTCAGGAGGTAAACTTCCAGTCAAGAAGGATTTTTCTGTGAGAGGAGGCTGATGAAGAGAAATGTGTGACTGTGTTGGGTCGATTGTTCTGCCTAGACTGATTACGTTCATTATCTTTTCTCGAATACAATGGCTTCCCGAATCTTTTGGCTCGTGACCTCTTAAAACAATGCTTTTTTTATTTTTCCTTGTTTTCTCAGGTTGTATTCGTCTACAGATTGAAATAATGATCGCGGTGCATTAAAACGTCTGGATGAACAGTGTTGCAAACAATCTTAAATCCTCCAGTTTTGATCAGTCATCACTGGTTTGTTTATTCCGACTTGTACTTGAACCGAAAGTTTGGGCAACGGCAACCGAGGGCGAGCGGAGGTCAGCGAGCGGTCAGCTGATCTTCCCTCATCCTGGAGTGATGCAGGATGGATTTGCTGCTCCTGGCTCAGACCACCGGCTCGTTTATATGAGAGTCACAGCGTCTTTCCATGTGTTTGTATTCAATCTGGCTTCTCGCTGGATTCTGTGGAATTAATTCCTGCGGCTTTTTATACAACATAGCTGAGATTCTTCACAGTTCAACCCCGTGGATGAACACAGATAATATGAACCTCAATAATTGAGATTATATTTGTTTTACTTGCTGCTGCAGCTAAAACTTGTGAGGAGGATTATGATGTACATCTTTAAATTACAGTGCAGATAAACAGTTTTATTAGGACACGGTAAACCTGTGGAACGTATTTATTCTGACTAAATAAAACCAAAAGACATTCTGTGATGTCACGAAAACAAACAAACTTCCTGGATCCGCGCAGACACTATGACGTCCGAACGTCTCCCCTCCTCCGTGTCGCTCTGCTTTATACTGGGACACGTTTTCTGGAGTAGATGTAATCTGTACATTGTTCCTGTAGCGGCTCCAAAAAAAGCCGAGCAGAAACCCTTCATTACGAGCGATGCTCTGTGAGTGCGGTGTGAGCCCATGCAGGGGAAACCAGGCTCTTTGGCTCACCCAGACCATCAGAGGCCAGGCCCGGGTACGTTTCACTGATCCTGTACTTAACTGACACCAAAAGTATTGTTATTCCCTCTCTGGTTTCATGTGAGTCTGTCATAAAAAAAGCCTGAGAGAAAGGGAGGCACTGGGGATGGATTTTAAACGTCTGTGGGCGTCAGACTTTCACTTCAAGCGTGTGGAGCGTGTTCCATCAGAGGAATCACTGGAGTGAGCAGAAGATAAGGCTGATTGTTCGGAAATTACAGGGTAGTAGATGAGCTCTCTCTGGTTTAAAGGGTTTTACATCAGGGATAGTTTTTTTATTCTACATCCGCACGGCTGCAGTCTTTAGATTGAACCATGGTCTCTGTCCACACCAGCGTTTTAATCCACAACCGTCCTGAACACATCTGAAAACCAGTCACGTAACTTGGGAATGAAACGTCCCAGTCGTCACGGGAATTGTTGCAAATTGCCCAAATAATAGCTCGTCTCCTCCAGATGTAAACACTTACTTATTATTGGAAAATACAGAATGTGACTGCGCAACAGGGTCAATAACACGTGTGATTATTCATCCATGTTGTGTTCGACACTCGGAGCTGCAGCTAAAGCCAGTTGTGTTCTTTTCCCAGGAGGGCGTCGTGTCATAGGAGCCTGACGGATCAGTGGAGGCTTCTTTGTGAAAAGACCAAATCAACAACCGGCTGCGAGCGTCTACGTCTTTGTTTCATCTGCGTTGGTCCCGACAGAGTAAAACCTTGTCCCACAGTTTTCGAACTAAAACGGGAACAGCAGCGTTTCCAAACGTCTTCGTTTCTCTCCGGAGTAGAGTGAACGCATTTTTAAAACAAAATCATAACAGTCTGCATGTGGCCTTCGTTGTGTGTGTTCTGTTGCTCTGACTCTCTTTCCAGACCCTGTGGCTGGAGCGAGGTGTGTGTGTGTGTGTGTATATTCGCAATATGCCCGTGCACGTTACTCACAGAACAGGTCATCTCTCTCTCTCTGGCACTCGTTGTGCCCATAAACCTTTTGCTGCAGGAAGTGGATTGCACAACATTTTGTGGGTTCTTGTGTTTTTATTGGCTGACACAGTTCAACCTCTGGAACCTATTAAAACCAGCTCGGCAGGCGCGCACACACAGTCGCACGTAATTATGAAGCTTGCGTGCACACACAGTTACTTTGTTATTGTGTGTGAGCACGCACACGTTATTCAGAGTGTGTGATTATCACACATACTGTACACACACACACACACACACACACACCTAGACACACCCTGTGTGAAACTCAGGTTTTTGAACTCGTCTGCAGGCTGCACGCTCGAGTCAAACCTCGGAGTGAGTTAGTTCAACACACAGATGTACTTTTACACTTTTATCTTCACTGCACACAAGTTACATCACACACACACACACACACACACACACACACACATGTGATCTCATGTCATTTCTCAGTAATTTGTAGGAAAAGGAAACATAACACAATGCTCATGATGTGTTTGACTTAGATACACGCGATGTGATGTCAACGGTGCAGATCTGATAATATTTATAAAGACGTGCTCTGATCTGCTGACAGTGTCCCGAGGGGCTGGAGGTGAGAACGTGAAAGTCAGAGTCAGTCGCAGAAGTGAAATGTCCAAGTCCATTTTAGAATCCAGCAGGAAAGTGTCCAGAAAATTCAGAGCGAGCGAGTGGACGTGTTGATGAGACACAAGGTCTAATTCAATTCAATTCAATTCTATTTGTGTTCCGCCGAATCATAATAATACACAATACATCAATCAGGAAATACTGTTAACGTGTCTAAATCAGACATTTGTCTCAAAAGTCTTCAAATTGAATCATCTGTGTCCATGTGAATGTGTCTTCTGATAAGAAAGAGACAGTTGTGGGTTCCTTGCTGCTGTGATTGATGGTTGTCTCTGTGACTCCGGCCGGTATCAATGACGGGTTCCTCTGGCCCCATGTGGTCGCCCCCCCCCCCCCCCCCCCCCCCCCGCTGGTCTGAGTCCCAGCTGTGTTACAGTGAGCTGTGGAGTTATGTGAAGTATTCCACTGTAAAAAAACCTGGACCAGGAAACAATGTGTTTATTCTCTCCGGCCTCACGTCTGACCCTCCGGGCTGAGAACCCTCTCTCAAGGATGCCAGCCACTCTCTGTTCCCAGAGACGAGACACAAATCCGTCTCATCTGGACACTTTCACAAGGAAAGACTCGCGGCTCCGAGCGATCGTGTGTGTTTTTTGATATTGCTTGGAAACCGACAGTCTCCTGCCGCTTCTCTGTTTATTATGATGAGATGTATAAAGTGAAAGGAGAGCTGTGTCATCACCGCAGAAGGTAATTTATTTAAACACATGGTTGCTGTTACTATGACCATGATTAGCCTTTGAGATCCAAACCGTCTTTGGTCTGATCTCCGTTGGAAACAGCTCCACCGTCCTCGTCTTGTATCAATTCAAACCAATTATCCCCCCGATCGCTTCCCCACTGTCCTCGCTCTGAGTCACATGTTTATCCATTGTTCCCGCACCAGGTTCAGAGCCGGATCTGAGGCCTAATCACTACAAACGGACCATTGCAGCGTTGCAAGTCGAGTGCGGTTCTGAGGTGGGATGGGAAGGTTTTGTTTCAGGTTTTATTGGAGAGCTCGTGAGGGAGATGATTGGGCATGAGTGGGTTTTTAGCTCTTGTTTGGATACCAGCGGTTTTAACGAGATGATCCTGCCTCCAGCTATCTCAGTCAGTCAGAGGCCCGGCCGCCATGTGTGTGTTGTTAGGATTTAACTCTTCCGAGGGCGTCTGCACGGCACATGTTGCGTCTCCTGGAGAAAACTCTCCCTCTCTATCTGAGCAAGTCAGGATTCTCCCGTATCTGTTCCCCTGATCTCCTCTTCTCCCTCCAGCTATATAGGTATCTGATCCATTAACTTCGCAAGACAAGATGTCACTCGGTGAATGCGGTCAGCAGCTTGGTAATTAATGTTGTACGCTGCGGCTTGTTGAAGGAGTCGTTAAATCCATAAATCACTGAGTGAGTGTAGGTGAGGCAGGAGCTGAATTCATTTATAAATCTTTAAATATCTTCCGTCTGTTCACAGCACAAGTTCTGATCTAAATATAAACCTGAAAGTTAAACTCAGGTTACATGTGTACGTAGTTCAGAGTTGCTGTAATCCTACATCAAGTACACTAATTAATCAAGTAACCCTAATAAACTTCACTGAGTTTATATTCTGGTTAAAGACTTGTTTGTTCCCTTTAGCCATTAACTGTAAACTTTATGGCTTTTTTATTATAACCATGGGTGAAGTCGGAGTAATTTCTCCAGGAAATCAAAACGAGGTAATGTGATGTGATGCCATGAGGAAGCCGGGAACCTTCTGGTCTCAGACCTGTGTCGCATGTTGGGCAGTTTTTCAGATTTCAGTCTGTAAGTATTTCCTGAGGAAGCTGTGGCAAAGAGTGTGAGGGTGGTCGCCTTGTGGTTTGTTGGAAATGGCAGGAAATGCTGAGAATGTCGATGCACCACAGGTTTAACAGAAAGAAGAAAAAAGAAAGTTGGCTGGTTTCCACATATTGAATCACTTTCTCACAGAAAAATTAGAGCGCTTTCACACCTTCAGCAGGAACACCACATATGATTACATATTCCATTTCTTTCCCATGTTCTGAACAACAACTAATTGCACACACACACACACACACATGCCCCAGACGGACTAATTGTAGCTGAGTCACAAACAGCCCAGTGACAAATATTGGACTGTCTGACGGAGCCACACCTGTGAAATGAAAAGGCTGAGAGCAAAGCGAACCGGGCCACTGACAAGAGACAAAGAGAGGATTTGTTTTGTTTTTTTTCCAGCTCGTCTTTGTGCCAGTCATAAAGACGAGGACAGTATTTTGATGACGGGTGAAATATTTGCACTGTGCAGCTGCGTCTGGCCAGGCCACGCTCACCGGTGCGGAGCAGAACAGGCCCGAAGATGACGCCTCTTCTGCTGCAATAATGTTTCGGTTCCGCTGAGAAGGAGATCTGTGTCAGACTCCGGGTCAGATACAACGACCTCACTTCCCTCGTAGCACTAAATTAAGATTCCGGTCCCTGAATGGTTCACACAGAGCAGAACAGGAAAAAAAAAAAGACATTAGTCATCATGTCAACGGAGCAGGTCGACAAAACTCAACTCATTCTTCATAGAACTTTAAAACTAGTGCAGCGTCTGTTCTGTTTGTGTTGATTTCTCCTCATTTTGTCGTACACACGTTACGACAGTCTGTGTTGTGTGTGCATGACGTGATGCTTTCTGCTAAATGCTGAGCCCGGAGTTTCTGGGTGGAGCAGGTGTTTGATAAAACCTCACACTTCGTCCTGCACTTGACTTCTCACTTCTCACTCCTCACTCGTGCTTCTGAAAATGTGTGAACATCTTTTTCCTGCATCGCTCGGGGGAACAGCAGACAAAGACATGGTCTAATAAAATGCAGCTTTCATTTTTGAGTTACTGGTGTTTGAGAGTTTGGAAGTTTCCCTACGTAATCCGTGAGAGCGAGTTCAGAGAAGAAGAACTCGTGGAACTTTGAGCTGTGAGAACTTTTCAAAAAGTGCAAAACAACCACTTTTCCCTCCGGATGGTTTTATGTCTCACGTCAGATGAGATGATATCAAATCCGTCCTGACCTGTGAATCTTGATGTGTTCGGGTCACTAAACACTCAATCACGTCAAGGTTTCCTGTTTTTTTGTGTACTTCCTCTCTGTCCATCATGTTCAGAGCTTTTTCGCATGAAAACCAGTTTCCTGCAGTTCAGCGGTAAATGGACTGAATGTTCCCAGTTCAGCTGTTTTGTCTTCGGGAACAGGGACTGCATCACTGCTCTTGTTTTCACTCTCTTCCAGTTTGCTTTTCTTTCTTTTGCATCGTGATCGAAGTCGCCAATGAGACGCTCTTGTCACGTCGATGATCGAATCCGTTCCCATCGCAGACAGAATCCAGATGTTTGTGGATGTTAGTGGGTTTTTTTGACCAGTGGAAAAGTGTCAGGGTTACATTTCACCATGCGGCTCCTCCGGTTTCTCTAGAAACAAAACAGATCGAACGATGATAAAAAGTAAAAACAGTCTTTTCGTGTGTCTGTGATGCTCAAATACAGATTCACCAGTTGACAGTTCCTCCTTTTATCTTGGTTGTATGTGTGTGTGTGTGTGTGCTTCATGTGATAAACACAGATATCATATTACGCTGTTATTCCATCAGAACCACTTCAGTCCTGCTGCTCCAGAGATCTCAGCTGGAAATAATGACTGTGCTCATGTGAAAGAACCTGAGATGTGAACAGTCAAAGTCGATGCAGAGTCACTAATCGATCACGTCTCTAATCAGAGGACACTTTTCTTTAATTCCTTGATGATGCTTCGATGCACATGTAATAGAAATTAAAGAATCAGTAAACACCTTGTCTCGTCTGTTTCCATTTTCCAGCGGAGGCCGCCCGAGACGTCTCCAGAGGGACCGCTCTGCCATCGCTCCGCTGCTGTCTGAGGTGGGTGTGTTTTGTTTCCCATGACTTCACTGTTTTCGCATGTGGACAACACGTTGCATCACAAAGGAAATGTGGCTGCTCTCCACGACTATATATAGCATGTGAGTGACTGATGGAAATCTACATTTTCTCGTTGATAGGCGTAACATTTATTGTGTAGGAGGCATGACAGTAAATATAGAATTCCAGTGGAGGCCTGCTGGGCGGTTGAAGTTTTTGTTTTTCGCTGCAGGGAATTTCCTCTTGTAATGCCAACTAGTGCGGTGCACATTCTGAACCTGTGTTGATGCTCCGCAGTTCTTCAGAATCATACCTTCCTCTCATCGTTTGCGTGCTGAGCTCAGAGTGAAGTTAGAAAACTCTGCGTTCATCCTGCCCGGTTCATCTGCAATGAAGTCGCATTCCAAGAGCGAAGGTCGATAAGATGAAAACGGTTTCTTGGGATATCCGTTCCACACACATGCAGACGTTTGTGGGATTAGTGGGTGAATGCAAAGAACTTCAAACTTCACCGTATCTTTGCACATCGTTCCACTGCAGCACAACATTTTTACATTTTACTAAATGTTATAAAAAAAACAAATCCAAATGAGGAAAATGTGAACTTTTGCCTAAATTCCACACTTTTCCTTCCCTGTTCTATCAGCTGGTTTGTGTCAAGAGCAGCAGCAGTGGACGTAATGGGTGGTTAACCACATGAGGGTTCTCACTTTGCAAAAGATTATAGTAAAGCACAGGACATTAGAATTACCCACCCTGCACAACACGACTGGAAAGTAACCACTCCTCACAGAGGGCCCACTTTGAAACCTCTCCACTCCTTTTCCTGCCTCCCTCTCTTCTCCTCGCGCCAAAGTGTTCGACCGATCGTGACAGAAAAAAAACCGCTGATCGGCCTGAGACTTTGCACATTGTCCTCTGGGATTCTCCAGAGTCCAACATGAAAGATGAGACGGGAAATGAAGGGAAGTGGTAACAGTTCTTGCGATGCATTTTTCCCAGGAAGTCATTACTTACTAGTTTCGCTCTGACTGTGAAGGTCTGGAATGTCGTGGGTGTCTCTTGAACCGCCAGATTCTGATGCTGATACAAGTATCACCCCCCCAAAAAAAAAATCCCCTTATGACAGAACCTGGCCTCAAGAATTGTGTTTGTTGTAAATGCTCTACCTCCGACAAACATGCGTGGGATCTGATCTGCGTGCAAACACCAGTAATCAGAGGTTCAATCTGCAAATTCTCTTAGACAGTGTTAGAGTTCCCCCGTCTCTGCTCGGCGTTTGTTGTGTTGCCCAGAGTCACTCTAATAGCAATTAACACTGCATTGTTTCAACGAGTGATACCAGCGACGTGTCTTGTGTGTCTAGACAGAGAGATACAGCTATCTAAATGACTTGTAGAGCGGAGAGAGGGATTCCTGAGCCCATTGTTCGGAGGACAGTCCGAGGCCTTGATGTGGGCTCGGGGAGCAGATAAATGCCTGCAGGAGGATACTTGTTTGGCTAATTATTGAAAGTGGGTTCAGGAAACACATGGCCTCGCTGACCACGGATGAGTCCTCTTCCCTTCCTGCGATTGCACGGGAAGCGGGTCGTCCCTGCAGATTGAATAACAGTCGTGGCAGCGATGCGCCCGACTTTGGATTCATGGCGTTTGGGTGTAGAAAACCACACATGCAGTGAGTTTGCAAACCTCTGTGGGCTGAGGTCAACCAGGAGAAAGAGCCGTCCTCACAGGGGAAAAACTCCCTCTAACTGCCAGTGTACGGCTTTATTTTCACTTTGTGTCCAAACAACAGACTGTGCTGTGACTGGGAAAGACATCTGCTCATTTGTATGACGCAGTCCGGTCCACTCTGAGTCCCGTTGGACGAGCGGGATCCTCGTCACCACGGTGAGGGAGGGGCGTCGTTCGCAATGTGAGAGAGAGGCACAAAGAAAACAAGCTCAACAAAAACAGGATACGGTTTATTCTCTCACGTTCAGCTGTGCAGCCTGAGCTATTTCTGTCTCTCGTTGTTACCTCTGACCCTGAAGGTCAGTGTGGCAGACCAGGATCCACCAGGCTCTGGTTAACTGAACTGATCAGCAGCAGTTTAAAGGAAAACTACAGATCTGGGGATTTTTTTTTTTTTTTTTTTAGCCGTGACTCCTCGGAGGGTCACGCAGGATCCTGCTGGGACTGTGACGTGTTTCAAGCCGCATCATCAGTGTGTTTCTGGTAAAACAGTGTTCATCCCTGTAATCGCTGAAAGCCCAAAACATAACAGAGACCTAATCCATCCTGTGGAGCAACAGAGGAAACATAGACAAACTGTAAACTCACCTTCTCATTGTACACAACGACTTCCTGGTTCAGCTTTGACTCACGGGACTCGTCCTTGAAAAATGTGTGCACATTCATGACTGGTGACATGAACATCTACGCATTCAATATCTTATGTGCGATCCTGTTACTGTCTATATTTAAATTGTTTATTATATTATTATTATATTCTATTTTTACTCATTTATTAATTTTATTTGTGTTTCTATTCTTACTATCCCGTCGTAGTGGGACCGATAAAGGATTGTATTTTATTTTATCTCATCTTGTGACGCTCAAGCAATAAAATAATTAAAACTAGTCTGGATACATGGATAATAGATGATTCACTGATTCTGACTGAACAGAAGAAAGATGTCCTCCACACGCACAGTGTGAATGAGATTCCAAGGCCTTAAAGACGGTGGCAGCGGTCTTGAGAGTAAAAGAAAGATTGGCTGCCCTTGTGCCCAACACACATCCCCCCCCCCCGCACACACAACGCACATAGAGCTCCTTATCAGAAGCTTTCATCAAACACTCATATCCTCACATTGTCCCAGAGGGAAGCCGACCTCCCAGCTGCAGATACAAACTCCAGGAGATTGAGGGAAAAAAAAGGGCGATAAGGCAGAAACACTGCAGTCAAAGGCAAAATAATAATTCTGAAGATCCTCTCATTTATCTAAACGTGGAAGATGTGCCCTCCTCGGCCTTCGCCCTCTCTTTCCTCTCGGATTCTGGGATGCAGCTGCGGCCCTGTGTGACATCTGGGGGTTAGTGGAAGGGTTGAGTGGGTCATGGGGAGTCACAGTCGGGGGTGTTTGTGTAGGCGCGGGGCCAAGTCCGGTGAAAACACCGCAGCACCATGGAGACGGAACAAGAGGCCGCAACTCTCCTCTTGTACAGACTGTACTTTCACTGGCCCTGGCTGACTTTCCTTTGTCCCCTGGACCGTCGCTCTGGCCGCTCGGCTTTATCAAGAAAATTATGAAACGTGTCCTTGTTCACCTCCGGAGTTCGAGCCCCGAGGAATCCCTCATCACGGCTCCGATTGGTCTCTCGTAGCCTGGTCCAAAAAAAATGTTTTCATGGACATTGATATTCTGATATTGACCTGATTATTGTCTGACCAAGAATATTCTGATTAACTAATTTAGATTTAAAGATATAACTAAGTCTCGTTATGTAAAACCTCCTGCTAAAGGAAATATATTATTACTTTTGCTTCATCATTCAGTGCTTGATCCACACACCCTGTGCCTGCGGTGCCTGTGGGTCTCAGCTCAGTGACGTCAGAAGCTATTTCACTGATCTACTTTCTTCAGGCTGATGTTTCGGCCACAGATGTGTGTGTTTGTATGATCGAACCTCAGACGCTCAATAGTTTCCATTACCTGGAGGGTGTTACGAATATCTACCAGGGAAAACCAAGCGTTCACCTCTTTCGGTTTCGGTTTCACTGTAGACGTGTTTCCTTTGTGCATCATGTTCCCAGGATATTCGTTACCCAGAGTGACAGAGTGAAACGGAGGCTCAGACACTAATGCTGTCATCGTTCTATAACCATTACTATGTGTTACTTATTATTAACGACACCTTTCACACTGAAGTTTATTTAAGTCGTTTCCTCTTTGAGGCCTTGACCTCTGCAGTTTTAAAAAGTTTTGACAAAATATCTCGGTTCAAAGAAACGACAACAAACACTTTCACTCGTTGCTCTTTCAAACTGCGCACCTCATCGATCTCTCCTCGGGGCCCCTGAGGCCCCTCAGATTGGGGAATCGCCGTGTTAAGATCCCATTAGAGCAAAGAGGAATGAGCGCGCAGACCTGTGGGACTGTAGACTGTAAACCTGCTCTCTGCATCTCTTGAAGGAGACACTGGAACAGAGCAGGAGATTCCTGATAAGATAAAGTCATCCAACTACAAACAAGTCGTGTTTCTCCTCGTGAACAGAGCCTCTGCCCCCCCCCCGCTATCACGTCTTCTGTCTTATGTCACAGTTAATCACGGCTTGTATAACACGGCAGGAGGAGCACCCCCCCCCTCCTCCTCATGTTCTTTTTAAATAAGCTGAGCTTGATTAATACTGAGTTAAACACTCCGAGGTTACGGTGGGGGGGGGGGGGACGTCTTTATAAGAAGGAACAATGAGGCAACATGTGGGACGAGAAACAGAACACGGGTCTGAATGGCGTCAAAACATGAAATGTGCTCACTGGCTCTCTGAAGTTCTTCTCTGTTGAAGTGATGTAACTGTGTTTGGTTTCCCGTCGTCTCTGCTCTTGACGTTAACAGGCCTCATGTTTCCTCCTTTAAAAAAAAAAAAACTGCCCATAAATACCTCAAGTTCAACCTCGTCGGGGGTGCGTCATGAGCCGCTGGCTGCAGGATTCTCCTGGATTTCTGCTGATATCATTCTCTGAGTTCCAGGTGGAGAAAGTCTGTGATTCCTGTTCACACGAGCACCCCCTCCGGAGAAAACACGGAGCATCCGCGGAGTTCAGTGCACGTCTGAAAGTTGTTTGCAGACACCGTGGAGGCCCGAGCGACACGGGGGGATGAGGTTTGACCCAGATTACTGTTTTTGTCTCAGTCACATACAAACTTTCAGCCACATGTCTCAGAGGCAGCAGACGCAGAGTGTGCCATTTCACCCTGTGGTTTGGATTTGAAGGTGGGAGCCTGATTGTTTTTGCTCTTATGTGCGTTTCATTTTTATGGTCTTTGGTTTTTTTTCTTTGTCTGCATCAGAGCCGGCCTCAGATACTGTATCTACCAGACGTCAGGCTTCAAGCAGGACGCCTCTTTGAAAGAATAAACATTCTCATGTGTCATCCTCATTTCCTCATTAGCTCGTTTGCTGTCTCCCCCAGACGGACGAGTGGGAAGATCATTTTTTCAAGTGTTGGAGTTTTCTGGATCGCATACTTGACTTTTCTATGATGTTTAACAGTTCTGCTGCAGAGGGAGTCTGGGAACTGCTGGGGCAGGAATGTGCGGTCGGCCTGTGGGGTCCACGTTTGAATCCATGTTGGATGGAACCGGAGCTGACTCGGTTTTTATCACTTTACAGAAATAAAAAAGTGGGTCATACTTTCCTAGAACACATTTAGATTGAAGTGGAAAAACCTTCTCCTTTATTAAAATATGTAGTTTTAAGATGAAGTGATGGAAAAGGTTGTTATTATTCCAATGATGCTACAAGAGAGTTTTATTTCTTCTACATGTTGTTTGTACAGAACTGGGAAGCAACTTTATCAACACTGTGTCTGCTACACTTTGAGAACATTGATGAACAGAAGCGATGAATATGTTTTGTGTTTTAATATCATCTCTTAGATTCTTGGTATGATAAAGTTCTGTATCTGTTTAAATCTTCATAATGTCCTCGTCAGCTCTGTCGACTGTTTTGTTCCGTCCTGACTCGGTGGTTCTAGTTCTAGTTCCATTCAAAAGAGCGTTGGTAGTCGGGGAGCGTTTGTTCTGCAGGAGGCATCAGACCGCCAAGTGCAGTCAGCAGAGCTCCAGACTCACGCCTCGTCATTGTGCTGCTGTTGAAGCTTGAGTCCCTCCACTGTGCAGTTTATTCTTCTGTCTCCTTTCAAAGCTTAACGAACCCAAACCTTAAACTGAGTGCATCACAAAGGCCTCTTTTTTTATTTTATCTCCCTCTGTGAGACGGTTCCCTGAGTCTTTACAGAGCGACCCGGGCTAAATGCGGCTCTGTGGTGGGGCCTTCCTTTCAGCGTTTCTGTGGGTGGGAAGCAGGAAGAGACAAAAAAGTGGGAACAAGCGGAAGCGAGGTCGCCAAAGAAAGATCTCAAGACGTATCACGACGTTAGTTCAGACATGAAGTCAGTCCAGTTTGCCTTTCATGCAGAACATGTAGAAAACAACATCTCTGGAGCGTTCAGGTGAGGAGGCCGGACGTTTGTTTACCTCGACGCATAGCAACCTTTTTGGGGACGTGCACGTCTTGGTGCAGCGGAGCTATGGTGCAGATCCGACTCACAAATCCTTCAAAGTTTGACGTGACTGCCTCATGTGTCACGTCGACCTGCATGAGTCCAGACTGAGCTGCAGTGTGTTCACTGTGCGGAGCAGAGAGTGGAGGGTTCAGATCTGTGATAAGCTTTACGAGCTCTCTGGAGTTCTGCTGGGGGCTGCGGAGGCCTGGGGGGGGGGGGGGTGGGGGGTCCTGTGAACCCTCCTGTGGTCACTTGAGAGAGTTGTGTGAAGCGGGCGCCTCCCTCTCCCGTGGTTGTGCGTGGGAGGGAGGTCATGGACCCACCCTCCCTGTTGAGAGCACGGGCTTGATGAGGGGAAAATAACAGGGCGAAGTGGCCTGAAGGGAACAGTGCAGTGCCACCCTCTAATCACAGCCGCCTCATCGCATATGGACAAAAAGAAGCATGTACTGTGCAGACTCACACAATGACACACAACATGTGCAGCTCATTCACTTACAGTTTGTTCCCTGTAAAACGGGAAGAGTTGGGAACACTGAGGCTAACTCAGACTCCAACTCATTTTCTTTTGTTCGGATGATTTATCTCGACAGTGTCGACCTTGAAAAAGAGACGACCGGGATTTATAAACGAGAAAATATTGTGCAGCGACAAACTGCAGGTGATTTATAGACTTCAAGCAGATTTGGTTTATTTGAACTTGAAGCCCGTTTAACTTCCCTTTCACATGACTCTGCTTAAAAAGACAGAAACAAAGAGCCGCTGGTTTTTCACAAAGCTCGGACGCACAAAAGAAAGAATTCAGTTCAGCTCGTGGAGGATTTCTGCATCGTGTGATTGAAGCTTTGTTGCCAAGAGAGGTGTGTGTGTGTGTGTGTGTGTGTGTGTGTGTGTGTGTGTGTGTGTGTGTGTGTGTGTGTGTGTGTGTGTGTGTGTGTGTGTGTGTGTGTGTGTGTGTGTGTGTGTGTGTAGTCTGGGTTGATTTGTGACTTTCACCACTTGCTCTGTGAAATCCCTTTTTCCTCCGTGACCATTTGAGCGAAGTGGACAGCTTCACACACTGTGGACATCATCATTTGTCTCAGCTCCCGTCTGACGTCTTTATCGTCAAACATCTGGTCAAACATCTGGTTTTTTTCTTGGATCAAATTTCCAAAGATATCATCGTGAAAAAAATCATAGTTACAATAAAACACAATTTTCATTTCTGGTGAAGGTTGGACGTCAGATGTGGATTGTGGTCAGGTTGAGGTTTTATTGATGCTGGACATTTCTGAATAGAACAAACCTGGTGTGTGAGACTCTGTATTTACTCAGTAACAGTTTTAATTTATTACTTCTAGAAATAAATATTGTGTTTGATGAGAGGAGACTTGTCAACTCGTCAAAATCTTATTGGAGTCCTGATATTCGGATGATTTAGGTGATGACAAGTTTTGAGACATTTTAGGAAACCTAAGGATTTTATTAGAAATCCTGTGATCTGACAAACAAACAGAATAGTTTATACGCCTGAGGATGACAAATGATTGTGTGTGTGTGTGTGTGTGTGTGCGTCCAACACGGTCAGGTCAGACGAGAGTGAGGTCCAGTGCATCCTCAGGAATTTTCTCCTCTGAACCTCGGGGAAGATTTACGGGTAGCAGGGGTGCAGGGGGATGATGGCTCCGCTCAATGTCTTCATTGTTCTGAGAACACGTGTTCCGTACGTGGTACCGGGTGAAGGGAGGAACACAGGGGGCGACACTCAATCCTCTCTGTAAAGGGATTAGAAGGGCAAAGCAGACACATGAAGGTCTGCAGAGCACCTGCAACACAACAGAACAAAGAAAGAAGAATCAAAAGATGGATTTCAGCATTTTGATGGTTTTAGTCTCCAACGTCACAGACGCAGGATTTATATTATCTGTTTTGATCAACGTTTACTCAGATACATGAAATATTTCTGACTATTTTGAATAATTGTTCAGATTATTGTGTCTCTCTCGTCATAAATAACTCACAAAACACACATGTGCGGATGTGATATCGGTTGTGTACACACTGTGTGTTTTAGTGCAGCAGCTGTGTGATAAATATCATGAGGCTTTTAATCACACAGCTGTCAGAGGAGTGTTGACTCAACACGCAGCTCGTGATCTTATTTTAGGACAAAGTACAACTGCGAGTGGTGAGAATGTTGAAAGTGTTGCAGGTTTGTGGTCATAAAATCTGAAATACTAATATTATTCAAGATAGTACTGCCAAATACTACAAAATGTGCTTTTCATCTGTTCCTGAAAATGAGTCTGATGAGCTGTTTGTCTTTGTTTTATAAATTCTGCATTTTTCAAAAGACACTTTCTCTGGAACTAATGACGCACAGACTTATGTGGCAGACAGGATTTTTTAAAGTGCGTTAAATACACATTTATAAATAAACCTTTCCGATACACCTTCATTGGTTCACAGGTTTAATCTGAGTCTGCGTTTGTTTTAAAGTTGTGAACATTTACCTTATTGAGTTATAAGAAGAAACATCACTTCTCCTTTTTAGACCGACGCCTCACACAGCTCGTTATATTTCACCCTCGCTTTCCCTCCTGGTGCTCGACTGTGAAACTGTCAAGTCATCGCGATAAAGATTGAATCATTTAATCATCAGCTCTGATGCCAGGAGGCAGATCGGACAGGAAGTCGTCTCTTTTGTTCCTGTTTTCTTTGGCCAGTCGGTCGAGCGGATGAGCAACGATAAGCTCGGACACTGGAGCCCTTTGGGAAGTGTGCTTCGTCATTTCTTTGGTCCTCACCATCGCCAAGTTCGGCACTTTTCCCACGTCAGCACTAACGCAGTCGTCAATATTCTGATCATTAATCATTTTCTCCGATGAACCGTTCCTCCTCAAACCAACATGTCAGAACTTGTCAGAACCTGCCCGCCCTTTGTCACTTTTTGAGATCATGACATCAGAATGACGGGTGGATCCACCTGTGACTTCCAGTCAGAGGAACTCAACCAACGACACATCGTGAACATGTTGTGTTCATGCACATACGGAAATTGGCTGCCCAACAGTCGTTAGCAAGAGCAGCTGAGTCAGAACCGCTTGTAATTAGTCATGCAGGTTGTATTCTACACATGAGGCCGAGGATGATGCCGGTGACACTCACAACTTCGTCAGCAGCAGTTGTGAGTGTCACCGTTTCCTAACAGCTCAGTTTCTGCTCGTCCAGACTCAAACACAGCTTTGGAGTTTTCAATACGGAACCAGCTGCATTTCCAAACTTTTAGCTCGTCTAAGACTCCAGAGTAGACGTGTGTAGACGTCCCCTCTGTGTGTCTGTGTGATCTGAAGTGTGTAGTGACGTTAATTGAGTTTTGACGACTTTAAGTACAGAATTACTTTGTGACCCTGACATTTACAAGTAACTGAGGAGCCGTTTCCCTTCTGTGAGAAGTGAACACCTGGTCCTGGAGCAGTGAGCACGATTTACGTCTCACTCTGTCCAAATGGTCTGCACATCCTGCCGCAGAGGGTGAGTTTGGTGCAGCGCTGTACATGTGGGTTTGTGCCGCAGAGCAGGAATGAAAAACTGGAACCCGTCTGTCATCCTGCACGGCTCCACGCGCTTCCAGAGAAAACAGCCATCGTTCCAACAAAAATACATTCTCCAGATATTAGCAATGGAAAAACCAGCGGTGAGGGCACAACGTCCACCACAAATGAAGCCAATCTATTATGTGTCTAAATCAATTCCGCTGTGCGACTGTGTTTCAGCGGCTGTGCCTCTGCTGACGGACGAGGTCAGAGAGGTCAAGCGGTGGCGGCGGAGAGCGGGGACGGTGGAGGCCCCCGGAGCATGTGGCAGCTTAAAGGCACCAGGTGGGTGAGTGGATGCCGTGTCAGTGCAGGAATGTATCTGTCAGCGTTGAACTTGTCCGGTGGGAATCACCCCTGGAATGTGTTTAGAATCACAGCTGAGGGCGTCAGGGATCAGGTGGCCGAGCACGACCGGTGTGAGCTCGAGTGTCCTGCAGGCCTGAGTGTGTGTGTGTGTGTGTGTGTGTGTTAACATGCAAACTGCACATGCAGATATAAAGACATTAGTACAATGTCAAATCTTTGAATAATTGTTTTAAATTTCTAAATAAATTAAAAATATAAAAGAAAGTACACGTGTGACCATACATGAAGATCATGATAATATGTCTGAGATTCTTCAAACAACATTAACACAAATCCCAAATAACCAGAATATTAGAACCAGACCATGAACAAGAAAAACAACAAGAGCTTCGCAGTTAGAAACAGAAATAAAATAGACGTAATGTGTAACAGATCTGTAATTCTATTTCAAACTCATAAATATGTGGATCCGACCCCTGGATTCAGATCTGCACCGACGTTTAACGGGTTTGTCCCTGAACAAGTTTCCGTCAAGTCGTTTCTGCGTCATCCTGCTGAAACAACTCAACTGAAAACAAGACGGAGGCAATAAAATAATATAAACAAAATAAAAAGAATCCCCTCGTGCACATTTGTGTGTGTGTGTGTGTCGGTCGGGTGCTGCTGCTGCTGGATGATGAAGGGACACCGGGCCCTCGCTGTAGCAGCCTGACCTCTAAAAACACACTGCAGCCCCCAGAGGTCGTGACCCCTGGGGGGGGGCGTCCTGGGACCAGTTGCTGTGTGGCCCCTCTCCACTCATGAGAGAGCGGCGGAGTCGGAGCATGTGACCCAACCACTTGCTTCAGACGTCGGGGGATAATTTACTGCGGCCTCTTTGTGCCACGGCAACAGTTCTGACAAATGTTCCGGCACCTTGAGAAAGATTCTGTGTGTGTGTGTGTGTGAGACTCAGAGTTTAAACTTGGAAGATTCTGCAGCTGTGAGAAGATTCTGCTCCGTGAGTGGAGACGTTTGGATTTCCAGCTGAAGAAAAACCATCTTGAAGTGAAGTTTTGACTGAAACCAGGTGGTCTCTTCCCTCAGACCTCTGACATTTCTTACATCCAAACTCGGCAGAAGCCTCATGAAAGAAAGTGTGTGGCTGCAGCTCTGCCGGCTTCAGGAGCAGCATCGCCCACGACTCTCAGATCTTTTCCTTTTCTCAGATCCTCGTCTGAACATGATGTCATCAGCACCACACACGTTTTTTAATACACGATCCCATCGGAGGCAGCAGGTGGAGAATCGCTGGACCAGTCGCCAGCACGTCAACCATCTACTCTCACATTTAAACCTTTTAGATTTCAGTGAACTCAACCGAGGCATGAACCTCCTTTTGAGATTAATTCATTTTAGATTCCTCTGTAATGTTCTTATAAATGTATTTACGCACTAACACAGGATGTAAGCTGCTGGATAAATCATGCAGGACTGGTTTTATAGATGCATTTATCTAAATTACACACACACATAAACACTGGTCCCTCTCGGCCTCTTTCTCCAAAACCAGGATTTGAACCTTTCTGCTATTTTGAGTTCAAGATACACAAGATCACAGAGAAACCCTCATTTATCCGACACTGGGTGACAGTGAAGGGAAACAACTTTTAACAGGACCAGTTGTTATTACGCCAACAACAACTCGTGTCATTGAATCCACCTCCATCCACCTCCGTCACCTGAGAAAACCGAGGCCTCCTCCGTGACCTCTCGTCACTCTCTCTGGCTCATTAGCTCACCGGTTGCCGCAGCCAGCACCCTGACCCCTGACTGGGCTCTAAAACACTTCAAGTGCATTCCTTCCATCCTCGGGCCTCATCCGACAGCAGCTCCAGGGGTGAACACGACACTGTAGACAAACCGCCGCTGTCAGTCCTAATATAAAGTAACGCTGGAAATCTGTGCCGTGCGTTCCAAAGGCGTTTGGCTCAGGGCAGAAAGTTTTCAGCACACAGGAAAATCCTCAGTGAGCTCAGCGCTGTGTTCTGTGTTTCTGTGTCTCACATGTCAAACACTCTATGGTCTGACAGCAGGATGATGTCTGAGAGGAGCAACGTCTCCAGGACTGGAGACCTTGAAGTACCGAGGGCGGATAAATGTGTCTGCGTGAAATCTAGTGTTTCAAAAGCAAGAAATAAAAGTCACTGAAAGTTTCTTTGGAAAGCAGGACGGTATATTTAATGTGGGAGCGCCACCTGCTGGACGAGTGAAGGAGCTATCCACGTCCCTGAGATATTTAGTCGAGCTAAGTTCAGAAAACTTTACTAATTATAAGTTTTAAATCGTTTCCTGTTACATCAACTGATAGATTATTTTCCTGGTGTTAATTGTTTTTTACTCTCACATTAAAAAATAATGATCAGCTCATTGTTCAACATATTCATTTGATTTTTCAAAAACATTAAAAAGGCAAAATGTTCAGTGTGAATAGTTCATGTTATAGTTTAAACTCTGAATTACTTAAATCTTAACCGACGAGGGCCTCACTCCTTCTGATTCGAACTTTCCTCTCGTGTGTGCGTCCCAACAATTTTCTCTCAGCAGACGTTTGTTTTGTTCTTTCAGGAGAAGCACAGAACAACCTGCTCGGAAATATCTGCTCAGTGAAAGAACAGCTCGTAGTCCGGTCTACGTTTGTGTCTGACATCAGCTTTTTATACTCTGTTAATAATTTTTACCAACTGATCCAGTTAGATGTGTTGGTGAGTGTTGTCACATTCAGGAGCTGTTTCATTCTGACAGGTTGAGCTAACTTCATGTTTTACCAGATAAAATTATAATTCTCTCTTTTATTTGCTGTTGAATTCATCTTTATTCCAAATAAATAGTTTTCACACAAATCTAACCAGGTCAATGTTAGTTTGCTTATTTATTGTTTTGTTTACGATCGATAGTTTATAAACAAAAAGATCATTAGAATCAAATCTATATTCTTTTTGATTATGTTTACATCGTCACTAATATTCAGATTATAACCTGATCGAGGAGTTTGAATAATTACACAATACTTTCGATTTTTAAACAATGAAATCCTCAGTTTAATGTTTACAGGCTGATTATTGACCAATAAGCTTCTAAAACAACGGCTCCACAATAAAATCCTCCTTCAGAGAGTTGATGAGTTTGACAAAATGTGTTTTGTTATTTGCCGTCATGTTCTTTATTGTGCTCTTTATTCACTTGTTAATATGCTGTTGTGTTTTATTGCTCCCTGTTGTGTTGTTTTCTTTATTTAATGTGTGTTTTTTTTATTTGTTGTGATCTGCACTTCATTCAGGGCCCCGGCACCGCTCACCGACAACCACCAGATGTCGCCAAACGGTCAGATTACCACTCTCCCGTGATTGACAGGTCCTCAGATCTTCTGCTTCCGTCACTGCTCATAAAAGACTCACACACACACACACACACACACACACACACACACACACACACACACACACACACACACACACACACAGTGAACAGGTTGTATCCGCGTGCACGTGACAGGCTCAGTTTATCAGCTCGTAAACGTGATGTCAGTGTTTTACGTCCCTGAGTGTCTCACATGTGCGTCTGGCTCCTCTGCGTTTGTCTGACTTTTGTTTCTTGCAGTTATGATTCACGATACCTTAAATTACACGTTATATTATTGTCCAGTGCGCTGCCAAGACTGTAAGGGAATCAAGATGAGGGAGGAGGAGGTGGAGGAGGAGGAGGAGGAGGAGGAGGAGGGAGCATGATGTGAAAACAACCTCAGCTCTTTGAAGCAGTTTCAAACTCTCCCGATGAGAAACACTCTTCGTATTATCAGCCTGTGAATCACGCGAGCGGCTTCAGGTTTTCACTGAGATAAGAAAACAGTTCTAACTGAAGGAGCCAGTTGCGGCTTCATCCAGCGCCGGTGTCTGACCTGCGCGGATGTAGGTTCATTTATCCACAATGATCCGGCGAGATCCCCGGGGCCTGTTTAGTTCCTGCCAGATGATGTTATTACACCGAGCCCCTGGTGGCTGCTGCTCGGCCTCCCACTCATTCATCTGCGATACAAAACAAATACGAGCCGCTAACAATGGTGCTTCTTGTGAGATAGTGGATTTATTTATTGGTAAAACGTGCGCGTAAAAGGGGGCCTCGAGAAGAAAAACACCTTAAACTGAACCTAATGCTTCGTGGGTTCTTTTTGTCACGGGAGAGAGAGGGGGGGGGGGGGGGGGGGGGGGTCCTATAAAATTACCAGGAATAAAAAAAAAATTGGAGGCCATATCTGCAAAATGTGCAACATCAGGAAACATTCAGTACCAGCTGCTCGTGCGCGCATGGAGGGTTTTTCTATCTCATTTATCTGGAGAAAAGGAAAAAAAAAAAAAACGCGTCGTCAGTCATCGTTCGTCCCCAGAAATGACTCCAGCACGTGGCACCACACGGTCGAACCCCTCGCCACATTTACCTTCAGCTCCTCGCGGTGATCTGACGCCCCCCTGCTCCGCGTCGGACCTCTTTGGAACCACACAACGCGCACACGGGCCTGTTTCCAATCTGAGGACATGCGTGATGAATTTGGGAAATCATCTGCAGCTTTGCCTGGTACCGTGGAGCCCACCCAGTCCGGACCCAGTCCCACTTCTGCCCCGGGGTATCAATACGATTAGAGGCAGGAAATGTGGGAATCCCCAACAAAGGGCTCCATCATTAAACACAAACAACCAGAGGCCTCCCAACAATACCAAGAGCGCCCTCCTCTCCTCTCTCCTCTTTTATGTCTGCGCAAGTGAAAATCTATTACTTTCATCCCCACATCAGCGTCCTGCTCTCGGCTGCCCATTATTAAAGAAGATAATCTCAGGGGGTTATTGCGGATTTTTAGGTCTGAGCCCAAAATGGAAAACAGAGTGCGCAGAAGTCTCAGCCTCAGAAATCTCAGGTTATGCAGATTAAATATTATCCCTTCTCCATTTCACACATGGGGGGGGTTTATTTTCAGTCTGCGTCTGAAGCGGAGCCGAGGTGTGAGTGAAACCTCTTCACAGTTTACGCAAAGACGCCGCGATGCAGAGCTGCAGGCGACAAATTATTATTTTCGCAGCAGCACAAAATCAGTCATTGCAGTTTTATCCTCTGTTGAACGTCTGAAAACGTGTAATTGTGCGTCAAGTGTGTGCGTAAAGTGCGGCTGCAGGAGGCTTCCAGGGCGGATTAAGGTTTAAGTCCCTGCCTCACGTGGAGAAGTGTTTGGGGATTTCCCCCCTCGGTGTTAAAATTCGTGACGGTGATCTGATGTCCTCAAATAGTCTCTTTTATTTTCCCTGACGCAGAGTTTTTTTTGTTTTGGTCCCCTTCTTCTTTTAAAATACACTTTAAAGTAGTTTTCAACAAAGAAAACATATTTCACTGAACTTTATTTGTGTGTTTGACTCTTGAGACTTCTAAAAATAAAACTTACTTAAAAGTTAAAGCTCCATAAAAGCCGTGGATCATATTGACCAGAAGCTTCTTTTTTTTTTACTCAGGTTGATCAAACTGAACATTTCATCACGACTCTGAAAATAGTTTTATTCCTCTCCAGATAAAATTCCTGCTTTGGGTCGTTGTTCATGCGGATGTTTTTAGTGGCTGGTTTTCCATCGCCCGCGTCCACTTGGCACTGATGCGCGGATGATGATGATGATGAGAGTGCGCTCGGAGGCTGGTATATCGGCCTCCTTGGTACCATTTGCGTCGTTTCCATTGGTCAGGATTCTTTTCCTCGTGCCTCGACGTGACATCACATCCACCCGACCCGCAGGAAAGCAGCGGAGGTTACAGATGATGTTGGACACCTCGGAGAACGAACGCACTTTTACGCGTTACGCACAATCACTCGCCGACTGCACTTTCGCTCTTTGAGGCACCAAAATAAAGGAAATCAGCACCGATGTGTTGCGGTTTGGAGAATCCGGTCCCGGAGAAGTAGGGGGAGGAGTGAATTCGGATTTTCACCGTTGCTTCTTTTTTTTTGTGAATGGAGATGAGTCGTGCGTAAAAACCTTCCCGGTTCAGGAGAAGAGCTGTCACTCTCCCACCTGTTGGCAGGTGGTGTCGGCTTCACCCGCGGAAATCTACTATGACATTGGGTTCGGAAGTCATGGAGGATATTGTTATCGACGTAGTAGGGGAAGGACTCAAAGATAACGGAGAGGAGCAGCCGGAACCTCTGGATGAGAAGGAGCAAGACACGGAGACTTCCTCCAGCAGCCCGAGCAAAGACCGGGACACGTACAGCCCCGTTCCGGTGTGTGGGGCTCCCGCTAAAACCAAAGGTCCCACGTCGGTGAAGCCTCCATACTCGTACATCGCTCTGATTACCATGGCCATCCTGCAGAGTCCGAAGAAGAGACTCACCCTCAGCGAGATCTGCGACTTCATCAGCCACCGCTTCGTTTATTACCGGGAGAAATTCCCCGCGTGGCAGAACTCGATCCGGCACAATCTGTCTCTTAACGACTGCTTTGTAAAGATGCCCCGGGAGCCCGGGAACCCCGGGAAGGGCAACTACTGGACCCTGGACCCTAACTCCTCGGACATGTTCGAGAACGGGAGTTTCCTGCGGCGGAGGAAGCGCTTCAAGCGGCAGCACTTTCGCTTCGACCCGCTGAAGGAGCAGCACCTGGAGCCCAGCGGACTGCACGGCTTCCCGGGCGCGTACGGCCTCGGCACGGCGGCTCTGCAGCTGCCCAGCCTGGAGATCTACCCCTACCTCCATCACCACGCGCCCTCGACGTGCGCCGCCGCCGCCGCCAGCATCCCACCTGTCAGCAGCATCCTGCCGGCTCTGTCCAGCTTCTTCTCCCGCAGCGCGCTCACAGCCAAGGCGTTCCTCCAGTCGCAGCCGGGCATCGAAGCCTTCTCCCCGGCCCAGTGTCCTGCCTACTCCTCCCCTCTGACCTCCGGCGCTGCGTACGGCTCCCCGGCGCTGTTCCACCCGGCGGCGGCTCCACACTTCCTCAGTTTACAGCAGGAGTACCAGAAACTACAGACTCAGCGCGCAGGCACCGTGGCCCTGGTCAAACACATCAACAGTAATAATGAGTGATCACGTTCAGGCCGCTCGTGTTTCCTCAGGTAAAACAGACAATTTAAGAAGCTCCGAGTTTCTGCAGCGATGAAGATGGATGATCTGTTTTTAAAGAATGTTGTAGATAAAAAAAAAAAAACAACTCTTCCCTTAATTCTTCCTCTTTTTTGGATAAACCCGTTTTTTTTATTTGATCTTTAATTATCTTCTTCTTTTAAAAACAAAAACAAAAAAATATTTAAATGACGAGTTTCCTTTACGTTTTTTTTCTGGAAATAAAAAAAGTGAATATTTAAACTTTGCGTTCAGTTGTATTTTGTGCAGATCCGCGCGCTCATGTTTAATTATTTACTCACTTTCAGGTTTGAAGATGTGTTTTATTCCTCTCGTGTTTTCTTGCTGAGCTGAATTAACACTTGGATCAAACTCGTGATTCTGATATTCAAACAAACGATTCTCGAATATTTAAAGTAACTATTTTTTATTGAAAAGTTATTCAAGTGTTGCATTGGCAGTTAAAGAAAATGTATTAATGCAAATATATAAACCTTCCGTTTAAATGAGCTGCAGGTCCATGAGGCCTCACACAATCAATCACAGATCAGTTGCGTAATTATAAATCACAGGGAGTTATTTATTATAATGTGATGATAAAAAAATAAAATAAAACTGCAGTGCAGCTTGTAAAACAATATTTATATTGTAAAATATTAAATTAGTAAAGTGACCTTTTGCACCACGTTGGATAAAATCCTGGTGCGTCAGCGTCAAAGTCAGTTTGGAAACTTCAGGATTAACTTTTAAATTATTACAATAACATTATTTTAATGTTGTATAATGATTTTATATTATACAGTTGTCGTGCAGTTATAATCAAACAGGAGGAAGTGGAGTGTTAATCAGCAGCTGATGATCTTCACACCAAAGATAAGAGCACAGGCCAGTGTGTGTGTGTGTGTGTGTGTGTGTGTGTGTGTGTGTGTGTGTGTGTGTGTGTGTGTGTGTGTGTGTGTGTGTGTGTGTGTTGCTGTCTGATCGTTTATTATGAGGAAGATGAAAATATGTCTTCATCATTTAATTTGAGCACATTAAATATGTTCCTAAAATAAATAGATGAATTCATAATTTTAATAAAATCTTACGTGAGAAATGATAACTTTCAAAATATATTTTATTCTCATTGTGGTTGATTTAATTAGAATTTAGTTTATTCTTCTTCTAAAATAATAATCCATCAGTTAATTTTCACCATCATAAAAGTTGACTTCTTCCTGTTCAGTGACTTTTCACAGTTTGACCTCTTACAGGTTTTTTTTTCTTTCTTGTCTCTATAAAAGGTGAAAACTGAGCTGGTGGAATCAAAGTCAACATGATTAACTCATCATCATCATAATCTATAACAAACTGAAACTAACAGACGTGGTGAGATGAAGCTCCTCCACCCACGGGCCTCCATGTCACTAATTCACATTAACTGATTTATTTTTCCTTTCTTCTTCACTTAAGCGAAAGCAGCGCCTGCTCTGCACCGAGGATGACAGTAGTAAAATAATTCTAGGTTTCCGAGCATGGAAGTATTTATTTAATTCTATTCTGAGTCTGGTTTAGATGGATTACCACGCTGGAGCTGTTGGACGGAGCTGATGGATCCCACCACACGCTCAGTGCTTCAGAGACTTTGGCACAGGGAGACACTGAAACAAATAAAAAGATTGTTACCTGATGCTGAGCTGTGAAGTTGCCCACTCCTGAAAGAGAGAGAGAGAAAGAAGAGCTCCCTCTCATTCTCTCCTTCTCTCACTCAGCCTCCTCTTTTCTTTGTTTTGCTCCATTCAGAGACATCTTCACAAACTGGCCCCTTTTTTTTTTGATGGTTAGATTTAATCCAATCTGTTTTGAGGTTTTCTCCCTTTTTTTTTTATTTCCCCGTAGCCAAATGTCTAATATTTGCACTGCGGATCTTAAACAGTGCGGCACGAGCTGTGGTTGAAATGAGATTCATATCACACACACCACAGTATTTCTGCTATTAGAACTCATCTGATTTAACAAGATAACAAGAAGTTCAGGTCTTGTGTCTGCAAGTCATTGATGCACCTTCTGCACACAATCCCAGCGTGGTGTTGAGCTGCGGTGCTTCTCCTCACTGCTGCCTTTTAACCTCCTGCATCAAACACACTCAGATCCCTGAAATACACTGGAACCTCTGTTTTTACTGAGCTCCAGTTGTTCTCCTCGTGCACCTGCAACATGCAACAACTCCCAAAAATCTAAAGCTCGACTCATTTTCATCTTTCCCTGCGTTTAAAGTTTTTAATCTCACCTTAATTCACCTCCCACTCTTCTTGTGTGAGATGATTCATCTGCTTAAAATTAAATGTTCTGTATTTATTCCTCAGGCTTTTGCTTTTCCTCTTGTTTCTTCTCTGTCTTTTTCCCTTTGAATATGTTGTTTAGTCAGTGAGATCTCCGCCTCAACATATTCAGAGGTAAAGCAAAGTGTGACTGAATCTTTCGTCATTGTAATCTTTCATTATAATGAGCCTGTTTTCTCAGCGAGAAACTAAGAGAAGAGAAAGTGAAGCAGTTGCAGCAGCTGATCAGCAGCCGAGGGGGGGGGGGGGGGGCTGTCTTTTCTTTGGAGGGGGGTGTTGGGAAGCTGGTGCACCTGATAAAATAAGCAAGTCAGACACTCCAGACTCTGTGTGTGTGTGTGTGTGTGTGTGTGTGTGTGTGTGTGTGTGTGTGTGTGTGTGTGTGTGTGTGTGTGTGTGGGGCTATGACTGCACATCAGTTTTCCATCCTGAAGGAGGTAAAAGTTGCCAGTTGCGCCGCCGAAACTCTTTTGACTTTTTCCCTTTTTTCCCCCTTTGTGCGTCATTGAGTGTGACACGGTTTATTAAATCTTCGCCGGTATTAAAAAGGCAAAGCCTCTTTTTAATGATCAGCAGCAAGATTTTCCTGTTTTTTAACTTTTTCTTTTTTTTTCCTTCCTTACTTTATGGCCCTTTTTTCATTTTTGAGACGTCTCAAACTGTAAAATTTAATGTAATCTGCAAAGTCACTCAGAATCTGAAACAAGGGCATTGTGTTTCAAATTGAATTTGTCACCAGAGAACTTTACTCGGTGTCGTATTAAGAAGATTCATGGCCGGAGTGGAAGTCATGAATGTAGGTTTATGTGACAACCTGTCAGTGGTGCACGCCATGTTGCAGCATTTCACTTCCACGTGGATGATCAGCTCCGACTTATCGCAGCTCTGATGTGGACGTCGTCTCTCTGGGAAGAGCGAGACGGTTGAGTCAGATCTGCATTCATGCCTGACAGTGCCGCTCTGCCATGCTTTCACTCTCCACTCACAAAGGCCAAACCAAACAGGCAAGATAAACTCCAACTCCACTGCTCCTGCTTCCAAAGGCCCGCAGAGCGGTGCATTCTGGGATGTAACCCCTGCAAGTTCAGTTTAGGAAAAGAAAAATCAATGAGGCCATGTGTGTTTTTTCCAGAAGAATTTGAAATGCATCATTTGGACTAAATTCCCCTCAAATATTTTTCCTGTCTTGCAGCATGATGGGTTTTTTTCTTTTTTTCTTTTCTAATTTGGAGCAAGCGTAAAAATTCACAAAGATCAGAAAGTTCACCAATTCAGGATCTGACTCAGTGTCAGTGTTCTACATCTTATCTTCAACCCAGAGTGTGTCAAGCAAAAATCACTGGGTTATAATTGAGCACCGAAGCAACACGTTATTGTTTCCTTGTTGATCCAGTGTTAGTGATAATGTTTTTATCAGTATTAATAAGTATAATATAACAGTACAATATATCTATTTTGAGTTTTCACGTCATTATAATCCTTTGTCCCGGGTGAATTTCTGCCCTCGCTCAAGTTTTAACGTTTCATTTAGTTCAAAACTTCAAGTCAGTGTTAGTTATATCTTATATTATTGTAATTTAACACCCAAACTAAAACATAGTAGAGTTGTGAACTGTTGTATCTGATTTAATAACATGTTTACCCAGCAAACAGTAGTGGAGGTCTCATCCACGTGGATTTAAACGACTGAAAATGAATCTGTGACAGTTTCTTATGTTTAACGCTGCGTCAAAATAATCATATTTTCGGATGAGAAATTAAAAAAATAACATTATAAACAAAGCAACTGGTAGAATCGGAGTTTGTGGAATGGAAAGGCAGAATAGGAGTTGTGGTTTTTCAGTTATCATTTGTAAATCTCGCACCTTTCTGCTGAGGCAGATCACAGCTGAGCTTTTCTCTCCTCTCACTTTAATGGCTGACTTCCACAGGCCTCACTCGTTCTTTGGCGTTTGCTTTTCCTGGCAGGGCCAATCCCCTCTGCCCTGCTTCAGGGAGTTATTCAATTATAAATCTTCCACCCTCCTTGCAGCAGTAACCCACACACACACATATATACACACACACACACACACACACACCCCTGCCTTCCCTCTCTCACCGGTCTATGTGTTGCCCTGCCAAGCCCAGTAAAACACACTGCTCCGTTGGTGCACCCCTCTCCAGTCTCGTGCCCAAGAATTTATTATGCTCAGGGTGGTGAGGCGGAGTGCGGTGTGTTTTTGGAAAAGGGACCCCCCCTCTAGCCCCAGTGCCAACAGATGACAGTGACATATAGCAGGAAAGCCACCCAGAAGGAGAATGATCTCACACCTCAGCCACGCGCTCAGAGTGGGGTGGGAGAAAATAGAGAGATCTGCAGCTGGGGGGGGGGGGGGGACAATAAAATCAAGATGAAGGGGGAAATGTTTAGGAGAGGATGAAGGACTGAGAAATAAAAAGGTAGAAAGAAGAAGAAAAAAAAGCAAACACCAGCGACTGAAAACAAACAGCGGATGATCTAATGAACCCAGAAATGACCGAGACGTCTATAAATACTTTAAATGACTTTGCTGAACTTAAACATTTTGTCCCGACGACTTCTTACGTATTCCGTCCTCGCCCTCGGACGGTCTGCAGAGAGTGCACTGCTCCATTAGGCCTCTTAAAATCCACAGTTGCATTTAAGGTTTTACTGCAGATAGATCCTCCTCCATTCCACATCTGTTTCTCCAAAAAGCTTGTGAAGCAGCCAATCTGTAAGTAACTGGCAAACACTTGGTCTTGACACCCCCCCCCCTTGTTTCACTCTATTTTCAACCTCCCTGGTGCCGGTACTGTTCCCCAGCTGGCGACCTCATGCCCTCACGCTGTCCATGGTGCTTGGCATCGCCGCACCGTTCCCCCCGCCAGGTTTCTGCATATCCCCACATGTCTGCGTGCGTGTGCGTCAGCGTGTGCGGTATCCGCTGCAGGTACAAGGTCTCCGAACACCAAGAGAGGTGCTCACCCTTTGCAGGGCCGACATGAAAGGCGGCGGCAGCGTGATGTCACCCACAGCAGCCCCTAAAACACTTATTGCACTAAATGAGAGCCATTAGCCGCACAAACAAAGACTTTAAACGCTGTCATTTAATCATAAGGGGAGCAGGAAGTATAATTAACATCTGGGCCGAGATGTGTCAGCGAGGGGTCACCCCAGCTCTTGTAGCGTCCGAGGCCCCGGCGGTCGATGCGCGGCCTAATGAGAGCAGTAACCCCAGCCTGGCCGTGGGCCGCCCGCTCCCACTGATCTCTGAGGAAGACAAAGTGGTCCGCCTTCCACACCAGGCATCGCCATGAAGCGGAGGATGTTTGAAAAGCAGCCAGTTAATAGTTGGAAACCTCCCTCGCTGCCTCTCTCTCTCTCTCTCCATTTACTCACCCTCCTTGTCTCTCTCTCTCTCTCTCTCTCTCTCTGTCTGTCTGCACTCTCCCTCTCCACCTCTCTCCCCCATTACATTTGGTTTTCTCCCCTCAATAACGTCTGCAGTGGCACATTACAACTTGGAAATGGATTTTAGAAGGGAGTAGAGAGAGGGTGCCAGAATGGGAAAAACATGGATTGGCTCAATGGGAGCAGAATAAGTGGGCATGCCAAACCTCACGCTTTGTAAGAAACAAGAAAAAGACCCCTTTTTACATTAGTGCCCGGAGTTAAGGACCAACCGCATCGTGGGGGGAAATCAAAAATCCCACCCTCTTGGAAAAAGAGAGGATGAAAATTCCAGACGGTGAATTGTCACCTCATACGAAGGAAAATTGTTTCCTCTCCGGTGTCACCAGAGTGAACACGACTGAGGCCGCCGGTGTCAGAGGACAGGCCGTGGTTTCTGTTATCGCTCCTGCAGGTCTGTGTGCTCAGGGAACTGTAAAGCCAATTCATGGGCCTGCAAACATCCTGCAACAGCAACATAAATCCACTAATTCAGGCCTTTGTGTTTGGTAATGGATGTTGTGCCGTACTATGTAGATGTGATATGATAGGATTGATTGCTCTGAGGAACGCCGAGGCTGCTTTCTAGCACCGCCCTGCCACCCAAACTGTCGGCCAACGAGCCGTTCATCCCCATGTTGCCTCTGTTGGTGGTCCCTGGTGTAAGCTATATTTTCCCCTCACTTCTCCCTCTCTCTCTCTCGCTCTTTTTTTTTATAGCTAACACAAAATTGTTCCTAATTCGCTGCTGCTAGAGGGGGGTAATTTGCGGCTTTTGGCTGAGTGTCGCAAGCCCCAAATTTGAAAAAGCTGCTGAGTTGAAGGCGTTCTGTGAGAGGCAGCAGCAGCAGCAACAGTAGGGAGAACAGAGAGGGAGCAGGGTGGCCTCCATTCAATCAGTTGAAAAGGAAAAACAGCAAAACATGATGAGCCTCAAAAGGCAGAGGGCTGTGATGTAATAATAACTGTTGGGTAACGTGAGACTCAGCCACTAATAATTGTGGCTGTTTTAATGAAATTACTGCGATTATGTCTCCTCTGCTTTTCCAAGTTAATATGATTTTCGATTGAGCCGTTAGCGTGAAACACTTCTAATCAGAGTGTTCAGGCCAGAATCATGTGGCTCATATTTCATCTGACTTTAGTTTCTCCGAGATAAAAACTCTCAGCTGACTCTGACAAGAAAAAAAAAACATATTCCTCGAGTCAAAATAAAGAGAAAGCTGGTTTAACAATTATCTCCCAGACTCAGGCCGCATCCACACTTTTCATTTGCCAAACAAAACGAGCTCTGTCCGTATTGCTTTTGAATCAGTTTTAATCCCCGTCCATTCTAACAAACCTTCGTATATCAAACCGATGGGATCGTCTCGTCTCCTCCACATGTAAACATTGTATTTACTGTAAAATGCAGAATTTAACTGCAGCAAGGTCGGTAACGCTTAAAATGAATTATCCACGTTTTGTTATTTGAGGCTAAAGCTGTTTTTTCTTCCGTCATGTGATAAGAGCCTGACGAACCAGCGAAGACTACGTCACGACCGAAATGAGCGTCTATACGTCAAACACTCGTCCAGACTAATATGCAGCCCCGGAGTTTTAAAACTAAAACGCAGAGTTTCTCAGCTTCCGTTCAAACTAGTGGAGTTCCTCAAGCTTCCGTGCTCGGCTCCACTTTGGTTTCCAACCTAATGAACAACTAATAGTTATGCAGACTTTGGCTCTTCCCTCCGATCGCGCCGCAGTTATTCAGTATCTGATACAGCTGTGGTCGAATGTAGCACACGATGGGAATAACTGAAATCAAAACTAAAATAAAACTCTCATAATGTTTTCAGTTATTCTGACCTGAGGGTGACTTCAGTTTCGGGGCCTGCAGACAGTCGCTGCTCGCTGTGCGCTGGAGGGCGTCTGGGTCTCTGCACCCAGAGGACCATGTTCCCACAGCTCCTCTGTGGCCTCGTCAACACCAGGGCCCTGAGAGGTGCTCTTTCATTTTGATTAACAGGCCCCTTCACACTCTCATCCCATCCTCGGTGGTTCGCTCTCTCTTCGGGGGGGAAGCCCACATGGATGTTTTCCTTTTTTATCCCACATGGTTTTTCGCTTCCACAACAGCACATCATTACCCGAGTGTTTAAACACTTAAGAACAGTTTAAAAAAGGAGGGAGAGGAGGAGGAGGAGGAGGAGGAGGAGAAGGAGGAGTGAAAAAACACTCACGAGCAATGAGAAGTTCTACATTAACTCTGTATCACTCGGGGGAGCAGTAAAAGCCGCCCCGCAAGCGAAATGAAGTCAATAAATAAATGTGGCTGTTGTCAGATGTCTGGAAAAGCTTGAGAGGGTTCCAGCGTCGGGGCAGCCCACCATGTTGAAATGAAGGGTGATAAGTTTGGGCGGCCCCCGCAGAATTAGACGCTACAACTTGCTGAGTGCCATTGACTAATGAGGGTGGGTTTGCTGCAGTGATGAATTCAAAAACGAGTTGAACGTTTGATCTGCACCAAACCACAGTTTGTTGAAAGTCACGCCGCCTGCTCCGCTCCAGGGCTGCAGGGAACGCCATCGCAACACAGAGGAGGTGTTTTATTTAATGCAGAGCTCTGATAATCACACACACACACACACACACACACACACACACACACACACACCTCCAGAGGGCTGCAGCAGTCAATCAAAGCACAAGAGACAACAAACAGCAGAAAGAGACAGGAGCTGTCAATGGGCCGAGGACGCCTGCTTCATCTCACCACTTCATTGGATAAAAGTCTGTCCCCAAAACTCTGCTTGCTGGGATGCAACTGCGGCCCTTCCTCCGCAGGTCGGCCCTGAGGGAACACCCACAGAAAATACAAAACACAAGGAAAAGCAGTAGCAGCTGGATGAGTGTTTTTCCAAGTTAGAGCAATTGATCAGTGAGGGTCCGGAGGGTCCGAGGAGGAGGAGGAGGAGGAGGAGGCAGGGAGGAGGGTTCAGAGGAAGCTGCAGGTGTGGGGAAGAGAAAACACAATCACATCTCAAGTCAAACAAATGCGTCGCCCCTGATGGAGATGGATGGAGGGTCAGCATTCCAGTCCACGCTGAAGATCCCCACCGCGTAGCCCCAGGTCTTCCCTCTCACTGCTAACTGCTGTGGCCAAACATCTGGACAGAGAGGGAGAGAGAGGGAGGAAGGAAGCAACAGAGAGGAGTGGAGGAGAGAAAGTGTTCGTGAGGGAGAGGAGAGTGGACAAGCGGGTGGAGGGATGAACTGAGGTCAGGAGAGGAGGTGAAAGATGTTAAACGCACAGCCGTGTTTATCTTGGGGTCCTCTGCGGAGGAGGGGAGCCCACATAAGTGAGCTCGTGTCGGTGGGGGAAAGTTCGCACCCTCGTGCCTGCTCTCTCTCTTCATCTTCATCCGCTTCAGCTCTTCTCCAACATGTTTCTAACGTCTTCCAGGCAGCTGAAGGTCAGAGGCTGAGGTAAATGGGGCAAACATTCTGTCTAATCCTGCAGCCAACGCTCCTTCTCTCCGGCTGCGGGGAGCAGAAGCCCTGAACGGACCGCTGCAAACTTTGCTGCGTTATGTTTTTCTGCCTCCGTCGTGGTGTTTTTCCCAGGAGTCCTGTAAAAGTCTGCTCACGGTCTTGTTTTCTCTGCAAGTCAACAGATGAGCTGCAGCTCATAAAGAGAGAGCTCAGAGGGCACACTGAGGTCCTGGGCTCTGTAAAGAGGCTGCGTCCACAGCTCTGGTGGTGGAAGCAGCGGTGGAGAATATTACACACACACACACACTCACACAAACACACACTCACACACACACTCACACACATTACACCTTGGGAGTATTTGATCCCGGTGAACAGTGCACGGCCCGAGGAGGACACGCTCTGTAAATTTCTCTCCCGTGTGCTGTGTTCTCTGTTACAGCAGCATGAGCTTGTAAAAAGAAAAAAGAAAAACCACACACATGACAGGTGCCAGAGTCAGGAATGTGAAGAGAGTCGATGATGAAATATTATCACGGAGGCCGCTTGTTATTTCCTCTGCTTGTAATTGTTTTTAGAGGTGTGTGTGTGTAAAAAGTACTCTTTATGAGTTTTTATTAATACTTCTACATGCAGTACTGCAGGAAGTACTCAGATCCATTAAGCTAAATGCTGTCTGGGTACCAAAAGTAAAAGTACTGCGTTATAATTTATTATATCATTGGACTCTTAATACTGATGCATCAAAGTGTGTGAGTTGTGTTTTACTAACTTCACTTAACTATTTTATACACTGTTGGATTCAGGTTGGTCAAATCCAGTCGTGACTTTGAATAAACATTTTAAACTTGTTTCCTCAGCTAATGTGTGTTATGACATTACACATGTCTCAGTTTTAAAAATACATTTGTCTTCCTCCTCTTTTCCAAATTAGTTAAAGAAGTTTGTCATTTATCGTATTTTCTAATCTCATCATAAGATGTAGAATCTGAAAACTCATAAATAACTAAAGTTGTTAATGGAGTAAAACAAAAAAAAAAACACTATTCAGCGCCTGCATGCGTGTGTGTGTGTGTGTGTGTGTGTGTGTTTTCACTGCTGATGGCACAGTGGAGGTTTATTTGAACAGATGTGAACTCTCAGTGCCAGGCTGACCTCAGGTCTTACTTGGCTACTCAGCAGCTGATCTCTCCGCCCTGGAAAAAGAACACTCACTTTAACAGACTGACCTGTGCAAAGAGAACGCTCACAAACCCACCGTGTAATAAGTCCGGGAGTAAGGCAACGTTTCCTCTCACGGTGTAATTGAATATCTCGGTGCTGCCTTATCAGTGCACGCCTCGCTGCAATGTGGAGAGCACGTGTCCGGCTGTGTCCTTGTCTTCGGCTACAGTAAAAAGCAGAAGTTATTTTCTTTTCAAAGTCGGATGGACGTACAGCGTTGGATTTACACTCTCATTGATTGAAAATGGACGTTTATACACCAGATGCAGGGCACATTAACAGCACGGAGCGTGAGTTAGGGGAGAGCAGAGGTTGCCGACAAGAGCCATAAAGGAGGTGGATTTATGTGTTGGAGCGATGCAGGCGGGAGGTCAGAGGCAGAGTGAAGTGTGGAGGGTCGACAAGGATGAAGAGACAGCAATGTTTGGAGAGAGGACAGGAGAGAGCAACGCTAATTTATACTCCGCTAATTGGAAACAGCAGAGTCCTGCACCTGAACCGCATTCTGGGCCCTGTGGCAGCGCCGGCCCCGGGCAACGTGGGAGGGTGATGAGGGCCAGGGGGATGGAGGGATGGGATGGAGGTTAGGGTCAGTGTCAATGGCAGCCTTGTTGTTTCTGTCCCTGCAGATGGGACAGAGGCTTGTGGAAAGGCAAGATGTGCGTGTCGGAGCAGAATTAGTGTGTGTGTTAGAGAATTTTCTGGGGGTCATGTTGTTGTGACAGTCTCACACACACACACACACACACACAGACACACACACACCAGGCCGAAGCCAGAGTGAGGACCACCCGGCCTCAACAGAGAGCCAGGACGGGGGGGGGGGGGAAATCAGCTTAATGTGTCATGGTTTCAATCTGACACGATCTAACATACGACATGGCTGGACTTCAGCAGTCTTAGCTTCCCGGTTAAATAAATATGACAGCCTCCTCAGATAATTACCGAGCCGCGACCATGTTGAGTCATAGCATCCGTTAATTATTAGACGTGCGACTGTAAGGATTCATTTCCCAAATCCCTGCTGCCTGTGAGTTTCTGATGTCTGTAATATTTCAGTGAGTGATGGTGTATTCAGATGTTGGCTGTGACTGGGGTCTGGCATCGTGCTAAAAAATGAAGTAATCTTGGAATTTAGATTGAAAAAACATTGGCGTTGCTTGATGTGCTTTCATATCTGCACGATCTGTTTGCACTGTTGAGCCACGAGTCTCGATGATGGCCTATTTAGGCCAGCGAGTCCCGACCTGGGGTGATTGCACCACAGATGGAGGATTCTGCCGTCGCCAAGGAGAACGCAGAGAGATTGTGAGGCAGCTCGACTAATCTGAACGAAATAGAAATGACATTTAATTATTATGAATAACGGTTTATTGTCTCAGCTGTAACACCTGAAGAAGCGATGCAGGAGAAGCTTTATTTAAATATCTCCACTTCCTCCCACTATCCTGAGATGAAGCTGAAATATCCAGATACCAACGCTGCCATCTTGCAGAAATCATGAGTCGATCATGACGTCATTACAGCATCAAATAATTAATCTAATTACGACAAAACACTTGAACATACATCTGTGTGACGAGAACTTCCTCAAGGACAGAAATCATCTCCGAGAAAAAACTATCTGACGGGAATTCTGACCTTTTAGATAGAGGAAGCGGGATTTACGACGAGTTCTGCAGCCAGCCACCAGGGGGCGATCTTTAGGTGCAGTCTGTGGCGCTAATTAGCACGAGAGCAGTATAAACAGATCGCTAGATAAAAGTAATAAACAGTTTAAGTTATCATAGAAAATTATAGGTTGGTTGTTAAAACAGTTAGCTAAAGATTAAAAAAAATGTTTTATAATGTATTAACATTAAATTAAATTAGTTAACAAAAATTGCAAATGTTTAAAATGTATGATTGAGTTATGGATTAAAAATTAAAAATAAAAATAAGGTAAAAACAGTTGAATAAAGTGGTGATGGATTAATATCAATAATTTGTCGGAATACCTAAATAACTGCTCAAATAGACATTTTAAATAATGAATAAGTTTAAAAGAGTCACATGGAATTACTGGATAAATGATGTAAAATGTAAAACATATATGAAAACATCAGAATTCAATAAACAGTTGGAAAAGTTAAGTGAGTAATGGATGGATGTCTGAAAACGTCCAGCTTTAAGAAAAAAAAAAGAAGCTTGTTTTCAATTTCAAAAAATGTTATGATTATTAAAAACTCCAGTTCTATGTATGTCTGGAACATGTGGTGTTGATGAAGAGGTCCTTGAGTTCGTCTGTGGAGAGAACTCAAACAAACCATCAGCTCGGGCTCCCGTTCTTCTCAACACCGTCGAGCGTCATCGATGAAGAGCTTCGTCTGAGTTCCTTTAGTATTCAGGACGCACGGACGCAGAGGAACAGAGGAACGCACGTGGGCCCAAAACGCCAGATTCCTCCAAAAACAAAGGAGCGGACTCGGACATGTGGGGAGCACATTGGTGGCAGAGTTGTGATCACACACGTTTCTTGTGAGGAGAAGAGAATACAACATGATTTAGATGTGGTAGGGGCTGTTTTGTTTCCCTTTAAAGGCGTGTCAGTTGTCTGCTCTGCTCCAGGACATTTGAGAAAAAACCTCTTTCTACTTCATCACTCCTCGTGATTGACATCTCAATAGTCTGCACACATGAATGAGCGTGTGCAAGCCATTTGCGAATTATGGCACCGAAACGTGCACGACACAATCTTCCACTGTAGCGGTCGGCCGAGACATTTGTCCTGTGATATTCCTTTTTTCTTTTCTCTCCACCTAGTATCTATTCTGAGGACCGAGCTTCAAAGCCGCCACAATCTGTCTGTTTCTCTCACGACTCGTCTCTCACACACTCCGTCTCCCTCTGGTCCACGCCTGTGCACAAACCATGCACAAACTAAAACACATTTGTGTAAGAGCTTGTTATGAGAAGGACTCGATGTATTCTTTGATCGCTGGTCGTCTGACAGCGAATCCCCTGCGACACGCTGTCCAGAGACATGACTGATTCCTCTCTCTCGACGTTGAAGCCCTTGATTTTAACACTGGGCCCATTTTTTCCTTTGACATATAATATCGTTTGAGATTTAGAAATGATGAGATGGCACCGGAGTCGATGCCCACGCTTTTTTTGACACCGTATATACGATATCATTTCCACATTGGTTCCGCTGCCCTCTCGGGGTCCAAAGTGAAGCCACCGCTGCTGCTGCACGTCTTAATCTTCTCTCTCCTCCATCCTGCCTGTCATGTTTACTTGATGTTCCCCTCTCTCCTCTCGCTCTTCTGCAGGATGCCTGGTTTCAAAGGGACCACAGAACAAATCAGAGGCCCATTCCTGCGCACCGATGGCCTGTCTCTCATTTCGAATGGAGATTGAAGGGCATGTCTACCCCTGGGGCGTCAGTGGGGATCAGGGGGCCTCAGTAGCACCCGCCGCCCCGGGGCCCCTGTGTTTCCACTGCGTGGGAGCCGGACCGTGACACGCACTAAACGTCGAGCCCACCGCAAGAGCCTGTGCCCAGTGATGCGCCGTCTGGTGCACACTGTCATTGGGAAAGCCCTGAAAGCTTCGCCTGCATCCCTTGTTAGCCCAAGGTTGTGTGTGAGCGGAGTGTGTGTTTTGGGTTTCGCATCCTTTGAAAAGATACGACAATAACAGGCTCTTATTACGTGTTTGGTTGAGTGCAGGAGCTTGTGTTGCCGTGATGGAAGCCGGATGCTTCCCGGTGTTGTTTTGAGGTGCTCTGGGTTTGTTAGTCAGAGCTTACTGTGAAGTGTCTCCTAAGACGCTCCAATTTAGGGATTGTTTTGTGCACCGAGGCTCTGAAGTGGTGCGGCGGGTCAGCTCCTCTGGCTTTCCTGGCAGAGGATGTGTGCGGCTTTCGGATCTGTGAAAACAACAGGGCAACGCAAGATCAATTCCAGGTTGCCGGCGCTCACAGTATCTGTGCACGACGACGTGGCTCCAATCTCCCTGCATGTCTGTCTCTGGCTCTGCTCTCGCTGAGGCCTCCATTAAGCTCCCTCGGCTTTCACATGACACGGTGATACCCATCATAAACTGCATGACAGCATATGGACCTGAGTGACATCTGATGTATGAGGCAGGAGGGAGTGCAGCTCCTCTTTGTGTCTCCCATTCATGTGGCGAGGGCAGGATTAGGACTTGATCCAATAGAGCAGAAGTGGAGAAGAAGGAGCTGGGGTCAGATCTGCGTTGAGTTAAGTCAGTGTTGCAGCAGGAATAATACAATCACCTCCCCCAAAACCCTATAATACTACTGAAGGGGAGCGTACGTGTGTTTGTTTGTGTGTGTGTGTGTGTGTGTGTGTGTGTGCTGAGCTTGGCCTGCGCCGAGGCTACGACCAAACCACAGGGTGGTGTCCTTTACAGAGAAGAGGGGTCTCCACTGACGGTTCAAACACAGCCCACGGCCCCAGCTTCAAAAGGCCCCCAATCATCGCACCCACTTACAGCCAACGGCGCATGTCACTTAATGTGGACCACACTATTCATCAATTATGGTGAGCTCAGGGGCCATCCAACACCCGCACCGCAGCTCCACAAGTAGTGAGTTGTCTTCTTCTCTGACTGGAGCCCCCACCTCACTCCCCTCACCCCCTCCCTCCCTCCCTCCCTCCAACGTGGACTCCTCAAAGCCCATGTGTTGCAGGAGGTGTGGTGCGAGACCGCTAACTCCTCGGAGCTGTCACACTTACAGAATCCAGCCTTTCTCGCTCCTTTCATGCAGCGTTATCTCGCCACATCTCCCCCCTCCCCCAAAAAAACCTCCTCTTCCTCGTGTAACTCCGGCCTCCTGCCGCACACATTCGCAGCCCTCGTCCATCCGCAGCCGTCTACTCATCCCACAGATGCTAATCCGCAGGCCTGTAAGACACGCCGGCCCTTGGCAAGTGAACCGAGTCAAACTGGAACTCATTTAACGTCGTCTGATCCCGACGTGTCCGCGGGCTGTGAGCTAAGCCCGAGTGCTTTCTCTGTGTTCGTCAAGTGACATGTTCAGGTTGTTAAGAGTAAAAAAAATAAGTGACACAAATGTGGCGGCCATGTTTGGAGTTCCCTCTAAAACAAATAGAGCCGTGCAAACCTGAAGCAGACCACACAGCATCGCCGGAGTCCCAGGCCTCCTCATCCTCCTGCATCCACGCGAGAGGAGAGGACTTCCTCCGTCCTCCATCGGCACGAGGAGACGGAGGTGCGACGGTTGTGCACCTCCGCTTGATACGTGCCTCTCCTCTCCACAAAGGCTGCTGGTACATGTGCTGCTGATTGAGTGTGTGTCCACCAGGGCCGTAACCTCAGCAGCTGTGTGTGATTTCGTATTCATGTTGTCTGGGGGCTTCTTTCCTGTTCTGTTTTCCCCCTCGTGTCTGTGCTGACACCTCGCTCCGTGTTCTGGTCAGATTCTGGATGTAATCTGCTGTTTGTCGGCTTTTCACTTCACCTGTGACGCATTAGATCAAACACAGACCACAGACACTCGGGAGGAGAAATGAACGAACACGTGAGAATTAAAAGGAAAAAACTTTTTGAATTTTGAAGTGATTCTTTGTAAGCTGCAAAAATTAGTTCGAAAATTTGAGAGTTTTATCTTTTTAACTTTTTATATTAGTGTTTATTAACTATTAAATTAGCCTATGTACAATTTTAATGCTTATAACTTGTGCAGAAATTGTTGAAATAGCAAAAAGAGCAGTTCAAATACCTGAAAGTTGTGGATGAATAGCTGAACCTTGACTTTTCCAAACTAAACTACACACACAAGGATTTTAATTATATTAAAAAACATAATAATATCCACTCTTATATATTATTAAATGACACTTTAAAATAGCAAGAATCTAAAAAAAAAAAGGTCAAATTAAAATTTTTGATGGAGTTTTTGAGTTTTGGGTCTGAAGAGGATCCATCTGGATTTAGAACCACTGCTTTAAATGAAGCAGCTTTCCTCTTCCAACTGTTTACAATAACACACAGAGTGAAAAATACACGTTGCTGCTCTCGAAAAAGAATTTTAAAAATGTCATAGATAATTCAATGAAAGTTTTTTGTTTTTTTTTCTTTATGAAATTCTGGATCTTTTGCATGAATTTAAGTTGCTCACACACACACACACACACACACACACACACACAGCTTCATAAACAATTGGAGCCACACACACACTCACGCTAGGAAAGAACATGAAAACAGCACTAATGGGAAAAAGATGAGAGGGCTCACAGTGAGCACGACCAGAGAGAGAGGAGAGTCGAGTGTTGGACACCGCTGTCTCACAGACACACACAGACACACACACACACACACGGAGAGACACACACACACACACACACAGAGACACACACACACACAGCCCTGGGATCAGATAGAAAGTTTGCAGCCTGAGGTCACATTGTTAGGAAAAGTCCACAGAATTGCTGGGTGGAAGTTTATGCATTTGATCTGCAGCACATGTGTGTTATTTTAAACCGCTTCTCTCCCATTCTTTCACTGTCTTTTTTTTTTTTTTTTAAATGTATTGTACTGAATTGAATTGTTTTATTTTATATTGTTGCTCTAGTAAATGTATTAGACACACGTGTCGTATAATTATATTTATAACCCAGCCTTTTTCTTTCATTTAAAAATAAAATGTTCTATATTTTACAGTGGTTAGTTGTATTTTGCTCTTTTCAAATAAAATGCAAAAATGTAAAAGTAGCAAGGATCAAATATTTTTCAGATATTTGGCTTTTATCGTCATTTCATCGTTTTATTTTTTGTGTTGCTTGTTTGTGGCTCAACACTGTTTGTTGTTTTTTTTTGTATTTCGTGTGAATTCACGTTGAGGTCATCCAGGGGCTGTTCTGCATAAATCACACGAAACAATCAGTTTTAAATGTTTAAAAGTGTAAAAGTTGAACAACAATAGTTCAGTTGAAAATATGTTTAAATCAAATGCTTCACAGTTTCGTGCAGTCAGTGATAGAGTGTGATGTCTCTGCACTGAGAAAAAGACCTGGTGCTCTCAAGGAAAAACTGTGTCATCTTGTATATTTGACTTTGGTTTGCTGTCTTTTCCAGCCCATAGGGTGCGATGATAACAAGAAAATATTGCGGTGTCCACGTCTCGCAGTGGACCATCCCCCCCCCCCCTCCTCCTTCTCCTCTGCTCCTCAGTCGGTCGAGGGACCACAGGGCCCTTACAACAACATCCAGGCTCCGAGGGAGAGGAGCAGGAGTTACAGCCTGTGTGTTAATGATGGCTCACTGGTGAGTCCCTCACATGTTTGTTCAGATTTTGGCTTTTGCTTATACACACATTCACAAATCAACCCTGCATCCCCCTCTCCTCCCCTCGCCTCCCCTCGCCTCCTCTCTCCTCCTCTCTGACCTGGGGAGGCCTCGTCCTCCGCCTCGGCAGATATCGCCGCCCTTGATTTGTGCTGCGTTTGATCTGTGAGATTTCCTCCAGAAATGAAATTCCCCCTCCGCAAGAAATGTTCTAATTAATTTCCCTTCATAACACCGGACTCTCTCTCCGCGCGTCTCCGCTGAGGCTGGATAATATTTGGACAGGTGCTCCCTCCTGACTTCCAGCCTGTGGTTCGCTGTTTCACTGCAGCCCCGCGAGGAGAAGGGCAGCAGCGGGCCGGTGGATCCCTCAGCTGGTGTGTGTGGCTCTTCGTACTGCACGTGTAATCCCTGACAATAAAAAACTGTTTAGCACCAATTTTCCTTTACTTTTAAAAACCTTTTTTTTTTTTTTCCTCTTTCAGACAAACTGTGGAGGCCACATCTGGAAGACAGATGTGCTCCCAAACGCTTGTTCTCTGCCTTTGACTCTCTCTCTCTCTCTCTCTCTTTTTGCTGCTTCTCACCCACTCTCTCGCCACTCTCTCTTTTTCTCGTGTCTTTCCCTCCCTCCCCTCTCTCTCTCTCTCTCTCCCTTTGGGAAACATGAGAGCAGAGTTAACTCTCTCTCTCTCTCTCTCTCCCACCCTGGCCGGACCACCCACACTCGGAAACGCCTAGCTGCCGCTCCTGAGGCAGAGCCGGCGGCAGCTTGGAGAGACAGAGGGGGGAGAGAGCGGGCCGGGCGAGGGAGAGAGAGAGAGATGTAAGGATGGGTTGTGACTGACGGTTTTAGCAGAGTATCAATTACATCAATGTCAAAGCCGTAACCTGCCATTGTGCGAGCAGGAGAGTCTGGGAGAGACTTCACGCTCAGCTCGGTTCCTCTCACCACAGATTTCTATAAACTTCATCTCTGATGAGAACACATCTCAGGGAACACGTGGCCCCGCGATACAGTTCTCTAAGAACCAATCGCTTCACAATCAAAGGGCTTCAAAGGGAAAGTGACTGATGTTCTGCAAACAGCAGCTTTCGTTCGCCTGGTGAGCAGGAAGTGAAACGTCTCATTCAAACTTCTGCAGTAAAAAGGTCTTTGTCTCCATCTCGTGGTTGGTTCTTAGTTTTGCCTTTTTGTTTTTTCTTACTATTCTTTTATTTTATTACTGTACAAGTAATTTATTTTTTACTAATAAGCCGATCACAGGAACAGCTTGGTAACCAGGTCATGAAGAAAACATCTGGTTGTTGCTCATTTTCATTTATTTTCATTTATTTATTTATTTATTGTAAAAGCTCAATTTTTCCACAATGGACCAAAAAAAACTGTTATTTTAAAAATATTGGTGAAATTGACAAATCAAAAACTTTAAATAAAGATGGATGACATGTTTGCTCCCCCAAAAAACCTTAGTTCAATTTTAATTAAATACATTTTTACATCTTATCACACTGAGACTCACTCTGCAAATATTTTTACTTATAATACCTAAAACTTAATGTGGTACATTTACTTGAGTGAAATGATTGAGTACTTCCTCCACCATTATATTACTCTATAAAGTTTGACTTGTGAGCTGTGAATAAAGTGTTTAGATAATATAGAGAGTGGTAACGTTTCTCAGATATAAATACTTGCAGGATTTCAGTGGTAAATACTATCCTGACACGTGCTAGCTGTTAGCCTGTAGCTCAGTCGCACAGTGAAGTGACTCTAAGGTGCACGTTAATACATTAATACATAAGATTATCTCTTATTTAGTTTTCTGTGTTTTCCGTCTGCCCACCTCGGTGGCCACAGAACCCACAGTGGCCCCCACCATGCCCCCGAACGGCCCCCCCATGAACAGGCCGACCAGGGCCCCAAACAAGGCCTCCCTCCTCACCAGTCGAGGCAGCCACCTCAACCAGTCCATCAGCTTCTCCCACAGGCCCTGGAGGAAGGAGGAGGACGAAGGCGAGACGCTGGTGGAGGGAAAAATATCATCTACATCCACATCCAGATCACCGACGCTCCTCTCCGCTTCGTCTCGGACTGACTCCAGCTCCTCCTCTGTGACGTTTTCCTCTGGTTGTGAATCTGAGGGAGACGCCTCCTCGCTCAGCTCCTCTGCTCTCCTCCGTCTCACCACCTCCACCTGCCGCTGCCTCACTCTTTCCTCAGCCTCGTCGTACAGAGGGCAGCTCAGGTGCTGCGTCCCGCTCTCCTTCACCATCTGCTCTACCATCTGCAGCAGCTCCTCGACAGCGTCCCTCTCCCCTGCCTCTCCTCCGCTGCGGGACTCCAGGGTGTGGTAGCGGCCACCGCATCTTTCCACCAGCTCCCTGAGGTCTTTGCGCCACGTGACCAGGTATTCGTCCAGCTGCTCGTCCTCCTCCAGCTCCTCCGTGTGGGTGAAGAGGACGATAGTGTGTCTGCTGACCACAGAGGGGCCGAACAGCTTCGTCAGGGCGTCCAGCGCCTTGTCCTCTCCGTCGGTCGGCTGGTTCACAGGGACACAGAGCAGGAAGGCGTGCGGCCCAGGGCTGGACAAGGCGACAAAGGAGGAGATTTGTTTTCTTCTGTCCTCGGGGCTGCAGCCGGAGCTGAACCAGGCCGGACTGGAGACGACCACAAGCTACAGAGAAGGAGACACAAGTCAAAGTGTCTGCTTTGTTTGTGGTTGTTGTTTCTGCTTCGAAATTTCATCAGGGCTGAAAGAACATGAGATTCAAACCGTTCAAGCTCAAAATGTGTTGTTGTTCTTATTCATAATAAGGAACCTAAACTACTACTGCCAAAACTACTACTACTGCCAAAACTACAACTACTACCTAAACTACAACTATTGCCAAAACTACTACTACTACCTAAACTACTACTACTACTTCTGTACTACTAGAAGTGTCTGTGTTACCTTTACTGGCCTTATATTGTAAAATGTACATTTCTAAAAGTTATAGTATTATTATTGTTGTAGTTTTCAGCTGTGTGGCCGCCTGTCTGTCTGTCTGTGTGTGTGTCTCACTCTCAGCTGTCTGTCTGTCTGTGTGTGTGTCTCACTCTCACCTGTCTGTCTGTCTGTGTGTCTCACTCTCACCTCTCTGTCTGTCTGTGTGTCTCACTCTCACCTGTCTGTCTGTCTGTCTGTGTGTCTCACTCTCACCTGTCTGTCTGTCTGTCTGTGTGTCTCACTCTCACCTGTCTGTCTGTCTGTGTGTCTCACTCTCACCTGTCTGTCTGTCTGTGTGTCTCACTCTCACCTGTCTGTCTGTCTGTGTGTCTCACTCTCACCTGTCTGTCTGTCTGTGTGTCTCACTCTTACCTCTCTGTCTGTCTGTGTGTCTCACTCTCACCTGTCTGTCTGCATTCTGTCCTCTGTGTTTACACTCCTGGCTCACGGCCTCTCCTGGGCCCTGCTCTGAGTCTTGCAGGCCCAAGATGGTGCAGCCTGCGGGGCTCTGTCCTGGTCCGGTTCGCCCCAGCACCACCAGCCTCAGCTCTGACGGAGCAGGGACAAAAACACAAGGGACAAAGTTCAACAAGACAACCCCACTTTCATTAGGATGTCCTCCTTCTACTTAAAAGCTGCAGATCTAGATTGTTCTGCAGTTTCCAGCCTGTTGTGTTGTTGTTCCTAAGAAGTGACACCGCCCTTTGCTTCTCCTCTGCTCCTCCCGCACTAACCCGCAGCAGGAGGCCGCTCCTCCTCCTCCTCCCTTGTTAAAAAGCTCCATTATTAAAGCTCAGATGTATTTACCTGCCTGTGGAGCAGCAGCGGACATGTCTGCTCCTCTCCTCTGTCGTAGATCTGCAGCTGAAGCAGGATGAAGTCACTTCCTTGTTCCTGCAGACTGACTCACTCCTCTCGCTCCTCCAGAGGTGAACACAGCTCCATCTGTGGCCGAGGCAGAACGACTCCGCCCGGGGCCCGGCCACCGAGAGAGGTCGGTGTTCTCACCACTGCAGCCCAGAGGTTTATTTATGACCCAGGTCCTAGTACTTTTAATTTTAAGTACCCAACACATTATCACCTTTCTTTCTTTCTTTGTTTATAACTTTCAATATAACCCATATTTCAAATCATGTAATTAATCGTATTATTTCATTACCTAGTATTAGGACCATTTGAAGAAAACTATTGTGTATTTTCATATAATATTACAAGAAAATCCAGCAGACCATTGAGCATTAGGTACATCAGCTTATTTTAAATTTAATTATATGGATTTTAGATCCTTTTCAGATTTAGAAAAAGAAAACGCTGAAACTTATCTTGTCTTTGTCTTTTCAGGAAACTCGCCTTGAAGACCAAAGTGTACAAGGTGAACAAGAGAACGAACTTAAGAAGAGAAAGAAGGCAAAGGAAAGAGAGAGAGAGAAGGGAGGAATATAAAACCTGAAGTTGCGGGTGGTTCATCGTCCCTCGAGCTGATAAAAATGTCCGAAGCGGCGTCACATCTGCTCAGATCATGATTTAATGTGGCCACTGTTGTGGGTCTGAAGCTCTGACAGTGAGCTGCTCGAGCAGCTCTTTTTAGAACAAGGTGTTTTCTATCATTTCTGAAACTCTACAGTACAGACAAAACCTAAACACTGTAAGAACAGTAAAATATCAAATCTATAAAACAAGCAAATAAGGCATAACAGTACTTTTTTACATGGTAAAAGAAAAAATAATCAGGTGTTAAATATATTATGTCTGTTGATGATGAGCAAAAGATCAACTACAATGTTCCTGTACATTTCAGTAAAAAAAAAAAAAACAGCTACAAGAAAACTCATCTGTCACACCCACTTTACAGCTACACACATTCAGCACCTTGCATACGTCACACACACATTCATACAACTGTACAGTAACTGTGGAACTAAGACGATACGCCAGGAAGGATTAAGATGTCCAGTAAAATGCTTCATTTAAAAAAATATGACAATTACAAAATTAAAAGAATGATGTTCCTTTTTTTTTTTAAAAATACACTTTAAAAAATATGACACTAGAAATATCCAAGTTTTCAGATGCCGGGCAGCGGCTTTAAATTAAAGTCCGAGGGTCAGTCCTGTAACAGGAACCAATCCTGTCACGACTGCTGGCTCTGGCCGACCAGTCGCTCCACGCTGATTGTCCTCCTTCACTCACAGTCCCGGCATGATGTAGGCGATGTTGTCCAACGTGTTCGACTGATGAGAAAAGAGGAAGCAGTGTTAGAACCCTGTTATAAAAGTTGTTGCTGTATCTCCCGCATGTGGTCCACAGAGTGAAAGTGAAAGTGAAGAAGTTTGGAAACTGAAAACCGTCAAACTGATTTTTCTTTTTTTTCTTCAAGAGTCTTTCAGTTTGAAATTAAACTGACTCTCAAAGATGTAAAGCTAATTTCATTTGTCAACACTTCTCCAGGAATCCTAAAGTACAACAAATAAATAAACAGAGCAGAGGAGAAATCTGAGAGCTGGCGCTGAAGCACAGGAAGTCTGAAGGGACAACCAAATGTCTGAGAGCAAATGCACAGTTTGAGCACAAGCAGAGGTGAGCGCAGGGTTTTGAGTGAAAGCGTAACACAATCTCAAAGTGAAATAAATAAGTCCTGCTCTTAAACTGAATAAAGATAAGAAAAAAAAAAACAACCCATCACGCTTTAACAAATGTCAATACTGTACCAGGACGTTTCGAGGACAGCCGTTTAACTGCGGTATCTGTGCTGTGAGACAGGTCAGCGGCCCCAGCGCACACAAGATGGAGTCCAGAAGTACAGACAGACTCCCGGACACGGCCACCATCCCCTGACACAAACACACATCGGTCATGTGATTCACTTTATCCACTGCATTAATGAAACATCGCAACGTTGGAAATAAAATCAAAAATGTTTCCGTCTGTCGTTAGTTTTTTTTTTCTCATGAGCAGTATTATGCAAAAACACGAGCACGTTGAAACTTACTTCTGTTTCCTGTAGTCGATGCCCGATCAGGGACAGGGACTCTCCTAGTAGCTGCAGGTGAGCTGCTGCATCGATGGGATCAACATCTGGGATTCGTGCAGGGGACAGGGACAAGGTGCCGGGGGCTCTGCTTGGAGACACCATCCCGGTTCCTGGTGCTACAACTTTTATCAAAGGAACAACAGATGAAAGACGTCTGTAACGAGATGCGGCGGTGAAAGGACAAAGAGTCGAGAGCGCCGGGTTAAAAATACCTTTGCTTTTGCTCTCGGTGGAGCTCTTGTGTTTGATCGTTGTGGCCTCAGCTTTGTTCTGTTTGTGCTGCAGATACTGAGCTTTCTGCCTCCAGACCTGCACACAACAACAACAACAACAACACACATTTAGTGCATCGCCACAACTGCAAATACATCAGTGATATTCACTTTAATTAGAAAGAGTTCCAAAGCTTTTTGTTAATTACGAAACACTTACGAGTTTGTCTTTCTCGGGCATCGCCTTCCACACCTCTGCCAACTTCTTGCTCAGCTCGCCAAAGACTGAGGACCAGACACAAACACAAAATGTTTAGCTGGTTCCTTTTAGCAATTTAAAATCTTTTTCGATTTATACACTCATACTTTATTTTACCCACCTAGTCCTGGCTGCTCGGCGTTGATGTTGACCCGGTACTCTTTACAAAACACCTGATAGGCTGTTGTGTTCTTCTTCTTGGGCTGAATGAGGAAGGAAGAAGAGAAACAATATTGTAAGAAAAACACAACAAAGTAAGAGGTGAGGTGACGCCATCAATCCTCAAATAAATAACAACTCCACAGTATCTTACCTTCTCTTTATCTTTCTCATGCTTTTCTCTATCTTTCTCCTCTTTCTTCTTCTTCTTTTCTGTTATTCCGTCACTGCCCTGATGGTGGTGCGGAGGGACGGGTGCGCCCATAGCATACATTGGACCGACAGCACTGTGAGTGACAGTGGGATGGGAGTGGCTGTGGGCGTGGCCCTTTGAGGAGTCTGAAAAAGGTCAGATAAAGCGAAGGGACGACAAGAGTGAGGCTTTGAGAAACTGAAAATGTGTAAAAAGACAGTAAAACATGCAATCAGCAAGATTTTTACAAGGGAAGTGCCAGGTTTAAAGTTTTAAAGTTTTTATTGATTTTCCATCACTCATTGGCACATCACATAAATAATACTGAAAAGTCCTTAAAAGCGAGTACCACTGAATATACTAACCTCCAAATCCCTTGCTGTGCTTCTTGTCTTTCCCACTTTTATCCTTATCTCTGTCCTTCTCCTTGTCTTTTTTCTTCTTGCTTTTCTTGCTCTTCTTCTTCTTTTTTGACAGATGTGTGTATGTGTCATCTATAACCAACTCTCCTGCCTCCAGCTCACCCCCAGATGAAGAACTGTCATCTCCCATGCCACCTCCATAATGACCTGTTTAACAGACAGTAGAGGAACGCAGAACACAAATGAAGAAACTAAAGAAAACATGAAGTTCCAAGAATCAAGTGCCACCAAAAGAAATATGTCTTAATCCAGAAACAACTGCAACTCCTGGGGCATCATTAAGTTTTGTCTTACCTTCCACCTCCACCTCTTTTCCCACCACAGGCAGTGGATCTCGACTCTGCTGCAGCTTCTTCTTGGACGACTTTGAGAGCTGCGTCCTGTCTCTCTCCTTCTCCTTCTTCACGCCTCCTTTGGACGAGTGCGGTGTGAACGGGAAGCTCTCCCCTTCCTCCTTCTCTGGCGACATGATGAGCTTCATCTTCAGCCCGTCTGCCTCCCGCAACGTCAGCGGCTCCTCTTTGGGAGCTCCACCGTGGAACAGAGACGACTTTGAAGAAGAGGAGGAGGAGTGCTTCTTGGAAGAAGAGGACGAGGAAGACACGGGGCGCGAGTGAGAGAGGGAGTGGCTTCCTTTGCTTCCACTACCACTGCTGCCCTCACGTTTGCGGTCCTTGGAGGAATGTGAGGAGAGGGCGGGATAGGAGGGTTTCTTGTGTAAATGGGGGCTGGGGTCCGAACCTGTCGCCAAGGGAGAGGTGATGGCCTGAAGGAGGCCCATCGCTGTGTCTGTCGGGTGGGAGGATGACGGGGAAGACAGGGTCGGAGAACGGTCTGCAGACTTGTGCTTTTTCTTGTGAGGAGGTGGGCCGGAACCATCGTGGTCTGACACGAGAAGAACGTGGAGTTAGAGTCAATTCTTATGAATTAGAAGATTATTACAATATATCAATAACTCACCTCTGTAATAGTACTCATCGCTATGTTTCTTCTTCTTTTTATGCGAGTCCCCTCCCAGCATGAAAAGTTCTGAATCCTAATTAGAAATGACACCAAAAAAAAAAAAAATCAATTGAAATTATAAAAAGATCCACTGGCGATAGATAAAGGAACTGAACTATGATAATTTACCTTGGGTCGTTTCTTGGAAGACTTTCGGACCTGAGCAGCAATCTCCTCCTCCTCCCTCAGAAGATCCTTGTATGACCTCCTCTTCTCTCTCTGGCTCCGACCAGCAACAAGGCCCCTGTCTCCCTCCATCCCCACGTCTAAAACAAGAGCAATGTTATGTTATTGAATACTCGTCAGTGGTGATGGAACTTCACAAAGCATGAGACTACAGCAGGCTCATCACTTTTCTGGGTCCCCTGGAAACATTTCAGTTGTGTTAATTTGCAGAGCGTTTCTGTATTTGCATGTGTCGTAACCTCTCGGGTCGTCAAATTGATGAAGTTAGCACGTGTTTTTTCTATTTGCATGAGTTTTCTTAACTTCTCAACTCGGCCACCGTGAGAAATACTTTAAAACCACATTAAAAGTGGGCATTACCCATTCCTCCTTTACTCTTGATCTCCTCAAAAGCCATAGTTGGTCCTTTTGTCAACACGTTTGCTTGTCACAGGATGTCACTGACACCATGAAGGCAGGATAACGACCTGTCAGGAGAACACAGGGGGAAAGATTCGAGTCAAGGTGAAGAACATCAGTGCATTAGTAGTAAATAGTAACGTGGCCTAAAGGAGTGAGAGGAGTTTGACACTGGAGAAAAACAGAAAACTTTCTCGTGGTGTCACCAGGACATGAGCAGAGGTAACTGCACCTCAGTGTGTTGCTTCAGCTCCTCCTGATCGACACTGGACAACTTCATGCGACATCGAACCGGCGGAACATTTACAAAAACAATGAAGTCTGTGTCCTGCACGAGAGAAAGAAACGCTAAACAACTTCCCGCCTACTTTTGTAAAGATACACAAACACACCCCCTCTCCGTTCACTTTCCCTCCTCTGCTTCCCAGTCCCCAATCTTTCCAGGAGCCCGGATCCGCCCCGCCGAGCGAGCCCTCCGCCGGCCGGCATGAGCAGCCGAGGAAAGCCCGAGGCTGCGCGCCGCAGCTAGGCCGCGGTCCCCTCAACAGGGCTGAAAACAGCGCCGCAGAGACGCGAAAGAGCCGCTCATGTCCCCGGCTGCTCTGAGCTGAAGGACCGTGACGTTTACAAACCCCCAGAGCTCAGGAAATCATGTGTTTGTTAGATTTTACTACCTCTAGGAGATCTCCAATTTACGCGGGTCCGGCCGCCATCTTTTATTATCGGCGAAACAATACGTGTCCGCGTAGGGGAGGGGCTTGGAGAAGGCAGCCAATCGGCGTGGAGGAAAGTAGCTACATTAGCAATACACATGCTAAAGCTAATATTTACTACTAGTATAAAGTTTAAAGTACATGATAACACAAAAAAAATATATATATATATATATATAATATACACAATACAAGGATACATAATATATCACTTTACAAAATAATGTTATTCACATTGTACAAAAGACAATATTTCCTCATTGTAGACAAACATACTGATTTATTGATTCACAAATATCCAAACAACCGAACCAATTTTTACACGTCACAGTTCACGTACAAACATATCGACATGCAACACAAGAGAAAAAGGCATCGTGATGCAAACGTGGTGCTGAACACAAATCCAGAGTAAGTCACCACGGGGGGGAAACTGTTAACTCATTTCTTAAGAACTACACAGTGATCACAGAGCTGTGACTAATAATGGCAGGCAACATGAGAGCATGTCAGAACACACACATCACTGTGAGAGACTAACTCTCACACACACACAAACACACACACACACACACACACACACACACACACACACACACACAATAGAGAGCCGAGGTCCCGCTGCACTGGGTGAGCTTCTGTCTCCAATAGCTTCCTGTTCTGAAAGTATTTTGCCTTTAGGGCCTTCTTTTATCTTTTATCTGAAAAGCTAATGTGAGTAACGTCCATATGCAGAATGGTTGTCAACTCCACTGCAGTGTTGTACACGCTATTGAGATCTGAGCATCTTTTCAATTTAACCAGGGTAACACTACTTTTGTCAGTATTGCTGTTATACACTACGTTCACGAATAAATGAAATGACCAGATGTTTAAATGTTACTGTCCAGTACACTAGTACTGTAGGTTAATATTTAATGTGGAACATGCACAGAAAACTACAGTATCGTGGTCCAGGTGTTCTTGTCTGATGAAGGTTAGTGAAGCAGAGCAGGACCTCAGCTCTCTATAAACTTAGTCTTCTACCTATCCCCCAAATTCTGTTTCTGTAGACTGAGTGATGTAAAACTGGCCAATAAATCCGTCACCTCATCCACCTGTAAAAAAAAAAACAACAAATATCTATGAATTGATGAAAAACTAATGTACAATGAACCATCAATACCTGCAAACTGAAGAATATACACATCAATACACACATTAACTGCATCAGGTCGGGGTCGGAGAGAGAAATGCAGCCTGAGATGCACTCTGGTGTGAATCTGTGAATGTGGGTCTCACCTGCTCTTTGGTGCGCGTGTGCTGCAGCCGCGTGGAAATGTGTTCCAGCCTCTCTTTAGCTTCACTCTGGCCCATTAAGTTCAGGTATTCCCTCAACATTTGTATTATCTAAAAAAGAGAGTCACATCATGATCTGTATGCACCAAAAAGTCCAGTTCTGATTCATTAAGCCAGGGAGGGAACGTTCTGTCTACCTGTGTGACTTCCCCTCTCAGGGTTTCTAAGCTGCGAGAATCTCCCTCCTGCAGAATGTTGAGCTTGGAACGAGCGAGATGCAGCGGGGTCCTGCCTGCTCGGTCGAGCGCGTCCACACGAGCTCCTTCACAGAATCAAACACAAATGTCTCCATTACATACATTACTTAACTGGTGAACCTGAGGCACTGTATAGACACTGCGGAATCTTCAGGAAGTGCAATACTTTTTAGTAAAAGTGTAACAAGTCAAAATACTGTATTTCTATTGGTCACTGTGATATTTATATATGATAATATACTACAAGTAGTAATTTAACTTCTTGGCTATAGACACCTCTTTGAAATTCTCGTTTATGTCTCATATATATTTCAGCTAGAAGGTAAAGATGAGAAGCTGAGCACTATGTATTCACAAAGGATTGAACACTACAGCAGTGGCCTCACCTCCTCTCAGCAATGTGGTGATAACAGGCACATGGTTTGTACAGGCCGCTGCAGAAACACAAAAAGTACATCAACAGAGATACTTAAGTTACTCGTTTCATCGTTAAAAAATACTTTATATCACTCTGCAGTATATGTGTACTTTTCAAAAGGTGTGACCCTGTGAGCTGCACAGCTGTGCGTCGGAGTAAAACCACAGACAGATGCACGACTACACTGCTGCAGGTTTTACATGCCATCAGGGTGATGGTTCTCTTACCCAGATGCAGAGGGGTATTTCCCAGACTGTCTCGCTGGTTGGGGTCAGCGCCGTGGCTCAGCAACAATTGCACTTTTATTCACATGGGGAAAAAAAGAAGGCCGGATAAATAAATTGATGGATGCAGTAATGTTAAAAGTTATTTTTCCTTGGTGATTACTTCTATTATTTATATAAAGGGTAAGCTGTAAAACAGAACAACAATCCTGCAGCATCATGTGTATGTTTTTATGCTACTGTCCTTGCATCTACACAGCTGTCGACAACCTACCGATGCTCTCATTGCCATTGCAGGAAGAGAAATGAAGAGCTGTCCTTCCCTTGTCGTCTGCTGCACATGGGTCTATGTCGTCCTGCAGGAGTTTTCGAACTGCATGAACACAACTTGATTAAGCAAAACTCCCAAAAAGCCTTCTGTTACTGAGCTTGAATAAATTTACAGTATCACCTTCCTGCTTGTACCTGTGTCAATGTCATTGCTGTTCGCTGCTTCCCTCAGTCTTTTCACAGCTGTGGAGATAAGACATTCAAAGTGTATGTAAATATTAGTACTAGTCGGACTGGATCTCATCATGGAAACAATGACAGCATTGACAGTATTGACCGTGACACTGGCTTTACACTATAAAGATAAATTAGTAGCACATACAACTACTGTATACTGCTCATCTGTGTACCACGTGCTTGTACAGAACATTCATACAGGAGTATATTATGATATGAATATTGAAATGTTTAAATGTTACACTCTCATATGTTGAATAACTTTACCTGTTCAGTTAGGTTCATTTCTATTAACATACATTATGTCAAGCACTTAACATTATAGATCTTAGAATTAGAGAGATTATCATGCCTAACATTTTCAAATTGAGTGAAAGCACCATGATAAAAAGCGTACGTTGTGTAACATTCATAAAATGAAGTAGACAAGAGAACACATAAAAGTAGAAAAACAGTAATAAATAGGCAATAAAAAAACATTTAAATACATAATCGATGTACATAATACACACCTAGAGTATACAGTATGAATATGAGAATACAAATGTTGTGTACTGAATTGATGTAGTTTGTACTTTCTAAACTTTCACTGTCTCCATGACTTCAGAGGACATTACATTACCTGGAGATTTACTCTTAACTATAGTCACTACTTGTCTAACTTTAACCTAACTTTAACCTAACCTTACATTAACCTAACTTTAACCTAACCTTACATTAACCTTACATTTACCTAACTTTAACCTAACCTTACATTTACCTAACTTTAACCTAACTTAACATTAACCTTACATTAACCTTACATTTACCTAACTTTAACCTAACCTTACATTAACCTTACATTTACCTAACTTTAACCTAACCTTACATTAACCTTACATTTACCTAACTTTAACCTAACCTTACATTAACCTTACATTTACCTAACTTTAACCTAACTTAACATTAACCTCCTGAGCCTAACTTTAAACTAACCTTACATTAACCTAACTTTAAACTAACCTTACATTAACCTAACTTTAACCTAACTTTAACCTAACCTAACATTAACCTAACTTTAAAACCTGTCTTCACTTTAAAACGTAATGATCCACCCTCTCACCATACACATCTTTCCCGATGGGCCCCAGGCTCCTCGCGGCTCTGTGGTGTCTCCTGGCCCTGCTCCCCGTCATCTTCCCCAGCTTGGCGGCCCCTCCCCCGGGGACACCGAGCTCAGCTCGCCCGGGCTCCCACAACAAGTGCAGGTACCTGAGTTCTTTATCGTCTCTCTGTCCGACTCGACCCAAAACCACTTTGCCCTCCCCGATGCCGCTCATCCCGAAGCCGACAGCGGCGGAGCCCCCGTCCTCCATCCTGTCCGCGGGGCCCCGCAGCTCCCGGTCCGGCGCCTCCCGGGATGCCTCTCCGGGTGCGGGCTCCACCATGTACTCCCCCTCGGAGCTGGACGGGTCATTGTCCGAGGCGGCTGCAACGACAGGGCTCCACCCGTCCATACTTCAGCGACACATACGGAGGCTGACTCTACGACAACACACGGTCCCCGCGGCTCCAGGAAGAAAACTCACCCGACATTAACGCGCTAACACCGGGCATCCATTCCGTTCACAACGTCTGGTGCAGCAGCAGCTTCTGGAGCCATTGTTCGGTCCGTCCTCACACAAACACCCCCGTCACAGCGTCTCCATCCCGGGTGCAGAACTGTGTTTACACGGTTTCCTCCACGGAACCAAAATGTCTCCCTGTCTCACGTTTTCCCCATTTCATCAGGTGGAGGCAGTAACGCTCGCTCCCATTGGACGGTCCACCGCCTCCGTGCGCTGTTGACCAATCGGCGTCCGTCTTCTTCAACCGCTCCGGTCCAATGGGAGCGGTGCAAACTAGGCAGCCAATCAAATTGTCCGAGTGCAGAAAACAACTTAAATAAATTACTGAATATTTGTTTTGTCCTTTTTTTGTGATTATTTCCCAACTAACGCATTTTATTAATTCATTAATTAAATCAAATAAACATTTTAATTAGAATTAAACATCAGACAGTTTGTTTTCCCTCTTTAATATGTATTTATTCAGGTAATGTCACTTAAAATGTATAATGCATAATCGTTGTGTAACACCCACCCTCCACCTATATAGTTTCATACCATCTACATGTACATAAAGTGATAATGGCACATTAATATATATATATATATATATATATATTTGAGGAATACTGATAGGGGACAAGCACACCCTCTCACTGAGGAGCAGTGGTTTCCAGCCTGCAGGTCTGAGGCCACATGATATGTCTGAGGGAGTAAACACACATTCTGCTTATTTATATCAGATTCTCCTCCAATTTTAACTTTGTTCTTTTTGGTAAATTACAGGATGATTTTACTCATTCAGGTCCCTTAAAATATCAAAATAAAGCGAGGTAAAATCACTCTTTGGTTCAAATAGAAAAGTGGTGTAAATCTGGGTGATGACAGGTTGCAAGTAGAGAAGAATTGGGAACCAATAACCTGTGGGATGATAATCTGTGAAAAAGATTTGGTTTTGTGGAGGGAATGATTATTGATGCTGGAGGTAGAAAGTCTGAGGGGCACGTACAGCATCACAGGCTTTAACACGCTTTCGGTAAAACAATCAGAGGTCAAGTTTCAGTCCTGAAGACACAGAGGCTCCAGTATGTGCCAGGTAGTTAGGGAACGCTGGGTCGGCCCCCGACGTGCCTGCGTCCTGCTCGGCGGGCATCAAATCAGCGTCGTGTACGTGCTGCCACAGCCGACTGTTGTGAACGACACCCTGCTGCTTCAAGTATCCATGCTGACAGAACAGCGGCGGCTCGCGGTGGGTGAGGGTCGCACGGAAACATGATTCTAAAAGATGTGATGAAACAAGGGAATGAGTCACCGTCACCCTCGATATACTAGAAAAGCAGTAGATAAATACAACCCACTTCCCATTACTCTGTAAACAGAGGCAGCTGCTAACATGGTTTACCTGCATAGAAGGTCCTGAGGTCGGTCTGGACACAGTGCTCCAGGAAGCGCCGCAGGGGCTGGATGTGAGATATGGGACTGTCCCATTCTGCGAGGAAGTCTTCAACCATGTGATGAAGAGCCTTAGGCCTGGGCAGCGGCCAGCCACTGGGACGGAGCTTCATTTCTTCCTCTGGGATTAAAAAATACAAATTTGAAAGTGGCCTGCCAGTGTCTACTTTGGTATTTTGTGAAGTAATTTCAGTATATTCAAAACTTCATATCACTAAATTCTTTAAACCCAAGCTCAAAGGTTACTTAAGTCATTAAAGTAGTGATTTGTTCTACGAATTAATAAAATACAAAAATCTGGCATGTTTTTTTTTCACAACATACACTGATTCAAAGGATTTCTCTCTCTATATATTATACATATAAACATTACTTTAGATCGATTTAAACAGGATCACATCAGCTTTCAGACGGATACCTTTAAAAAACTGCAGTGATTCTAATCGAGAAGTACATTTACTTTTTAAGAATTCTAACTGACCAGTAGGAAGTTTGTCGTAATAATATAAAACAGGGTGCAGGAAGTTGGATTTCCAAGCTTTGGTCCAGTCGGTTTCTGCCCTGTTAGCCCCCAGGTAGTCGATCTTCTTCTTCCCGTACTGCATGATGAGAACTATCAGTCCCTGGCCGGACACCTCATGACCCGAGAGAGCGGAGAACTGAGGCAACGCCTGGACCGGAAACTCCTCCACATATTGACAGTGAGAGCTGAGGGAGGACGAGAGAGGAGAGGACCGGAATCAAATTAAGAAACTTAGTGGAACGATGCAGTATGGCTCAGGGAAGAACTCCTCAAATTTTGGTGTGGATCCGAATTAGGGGGCAGAATTCTTTTCCCACTTTCTTTGAATTGGATTGGGCCTTTTTTTGTGTTTTCACCAGTTTGAAAAAAGTCTGACATATTCAGACAAATGATATCTATGAGTTTCAGCAGTTTGGTGAAGCCTGGTTGAATATATGGGGAACGTTAGAGATTGAAAGGAATTATTTGAATGACAAAAAACAATCCTTAGTTTGAGTTTAAGAGAAGATACTGTTTCTGTCCGACAGTAAATCAAAAGATTTACTGTCGGACAGAAACAGGGATGAGTACCTGCGACTGTATCTCTGACCAGGACGTGTCACTTTTAAACGGATGGACAGAAAACTTGCACTCACCCTCGAAGAAGTATCACATCCCCGAGCACCTCGAACATTTGGTACGGCCCGGAGGCCTCGCCGGCCCGCTTCAGGATCCATGACTGCAGCTGCGTGGTCAACAGCTTTGTCGATGACCAGGGGTTGCCATGGTAGCGGTGTTCAAGTACACGATGTACAGCTCGTGCTGTGGCAGAAAAAACAACATAACTCCATGATCATTTGTAAAATTGGTAAAAGAATGTAAATAAACATCTGTTCGACTGTCACCTGTGTAGCGGAATCCGTGGATGAAGCCGCCGGCAGACTGGCGGTGGTCTCTGGAGTGAGCAGCAGTTCCCAGCACAAACAAACCGGGGGTGTTCTGCCCTTCATACCAGGCCGTCACCCCCGGCAACCTCCCTTTTGCATTGTCACTGTTTGGTGGGCAGGCAGAGCTAAAGAGAGCGTTATCTAAACACAACATCCGACATGTAACAGGGGCACAATCAATACGTCTGCATAAATCTATACCTGTCAAATACGCTGAAGTTGAATCGAAACCCGAGACAGCGGATCACACGGTCGTAGGGTTTTCTCATGGAGAAGTTGTCGATGTGATAAGCTGGCAGCTCCTCTGCGGTCACGTCCGAGCTGTTCCTCTCCTCCTGGGTTTGAGTGTACTTGTTTAGAGTCAGGTACAAGTGTCTCTTCTTCTTCTTCTCTTTCTTCTTTCCGCCTGATCTCCTCCTGCCCTCCTCCTTTCGTTGAACGATAACCATTTTCTCCAGCTGAGCCTCCACTAACCCATCAAGAGACTTCAGCTGGTATGTGTCCAGCAGCTCATTGTTCACAGCTCTGGAAAACAAAGAACGGTCCGTGTTAAAAATGTAAAATTCCAATTCAGGACTGTTGGGCATAAAAAATAAATTGTGATTTGATTAAAAATGTATATCCACATAGAGAATAAATAAAAGAGATGGGTCCAAGAGACAGAGGACAAAATGTACAAACTTCACCAAAATCCAACACTGACAAATCAAGTGCATTGAAAATACTGGGGATATGCATCTTTGTATAGTTAACAGATATAACACAAAATCCAGTTTGAATATATGTAGAACTGATAAAAATCCTTTAACCCAAAGTTAATGGGTTCTTCATCCTTACACCAAGTTTCGTGGTAATCCATCTATTAATCTTCGCGTAATTACTAACAAAAGAAACCAATAAATAAATGCTCCGTGGTGGACGTGATAAAGTCCAGATCAAACCAGATGGGTGTCCTCCAAAAGTTTGGGAACCGTTGGAGTTAAAAGCTCTACCTGAGGTCTCCAACATAATGCGTCTGCCACGCCAGTCGAACAGGGCTGGAGCTGAGCATGTGCACCCGACTCGCCCGTCCCAAGATGCTCTGGGCCGTTTCAAAAGCAGAGTTCCCCTTCCCCAGAATGAGCACGGCCTGGTCCCTGTAGTCGTCAGGGTCGGTGGAGATGGACTCGTACCCTTCAACCAGTTCGGATCCTACGAACTCCACCTGCTGAGGAACCCACAGACCTGTGGCCACCAGAAGGACGCTGAGGCAGAGAGAGATAGAGAGAGCACAGACCACACGATGCAACTCTCAGTCCAAACAGGAAACGTTCATCATAGGTTCAGTGTGAAGAAAAATACCTGCATTTGTAGTCGGAGGCATGTTGGTCAGTCAGGACGTAGCTCCTGCCAGCGGCCGACTGCATCGCCCTGATCCTTCCGATGTCCACGCCGTACCTCACCCTCAACCCGAGCTCCTTCTCAAACAAGGACAGATACAGCGGGTAGGCGTCGGCTGGCGGGTAAAACTCGCCGCTCACCCGCTTGAACAGGAGGTCACCTTTATCGCTCAGCAGCGAGTTCCAGTCGTGACGCAGGTTGAACTCCAGGTTCTGTCTTCCTGTGTGGATCTTGTTAATGCTTATGAGCTTCCTGTGCCTGGGATACCTGCACACACACACACACACACACACACAACAGAAGCAGAGAGGGGAGACGTCAAAGAAGATTCAGGAGGAAACACAAATGTCCTCCATGTTTTAACAAAGTCTCTCACTTGTGGAAGAAGCTGCCCGGCCCCGCGTTCCTCTCCAGGATGATGTAGTCTCTTTTGGCTTTGGAGAGGAAATGTCCCATCTGCAGTCCCGCAGGCCCGGCTCCGAGCACGCAGTAATCAAAGTGGCGGGTGACATTACCAGAGGAGGATTCGACCCAGCCCACCAACACAAACAGGAGGAAACAAGGGAGGTTCGAATCCATAACCTGAGGAACAAGAAGAAATGTGGTAAAATAAAAATGTGAGCAATGGTTTAACAGGGCGGGGCAATAAAACAATAACAGTAATTGTCCCAATACAAGATAAGAAATACACAAAATAAGAAAAGTCCCACAACTATCACGTGTCACATGTTTAAAACCACGACCTTCACTCAGGAGCAATACTCCGTCTTTAAACTTAACAGAAACAATAATGTGACACTTATCGTGATATCGACTGACGTCAAGACTTTTATCTTGATGCTATTTTTTACCGTATCATCCAGACCTAATATAACACAGTACAAATCACATGATAAATACATATAATAATAAAAAAAACAAGAGTTTAGAGTAAACTGCATAAAATTAATTTAGGATTTTGGGAAACAATGGCAATGAAAATCCACTTTGCTCACATAAGAGCGATGAAGAATTACAGGATCATATTATTATTATTATTATCAACATCATTATGTCTATTATCATCACTCGGTCGGACCAAGTTTAATTTTAACTTTACACCACTGTCCCTGGTCTCTCTCTCTCTCTCTTCTCTCCCACACTTTCCTCTGCTCTCTTCAACCGGACGAGGCACATGTGAGCTCGCTCTCCATCTGGAGGTTCCTGAGGAGTTTATAAGAAGTTTTTTTTCTCCGAGCTCGTTCTTGTGTTAGCTGTTGAAGTCTTCACTTTAACATGTAAAGAGCCTTGAGTTAATGCACGTTGTGTTTTGGGTGATGCACCTTCACTTATTTGTGCAGCGCCAAAAATCCCAGCATGAATAAAATATGCACAGAAATAAACTTGGAATTGAATTAAATGTGTGAAACTCTATCACATGTTGTTTATGAATGCTGCTCTATGGGAATCTGGGCCACGATGAGGCCACTGAGCGTCTCGAAGCTCTGGATCACACCAACAAACACATGATAACATACATGCGCATCACACGTTTCGCAAACTCCAATCTGTGAATGTTAGAATCCTCCTCTTCCTCAGGCAGCCCCCCGGCTCTCCCTCCACTCTGCAGCCGAGCTCGCCTCACTCTGCGGCGGCTGCGGCGGCTGCCATCGACCGCTGAACCAGATGTGAGGTGTTAGAATGAAAAAAAAAACCCAACAGCCCAGCGTTACCTCTTATATCCGTGGATCGGTCCCGCTCAACATCTGTTTCCCAGCGATCATCGGACCTGCTGCGTGTTTACTATCCCGCATTTCAACCCGGGTCAGTGTGAGATTATCAGTCCCCCATGAAAATCCACAAGCTCTGCCCACTTCCCCCTTCAGAGGAGGAGAAAACCAATGGAGGGCTGCTGTCACCAGGGGGCGTGATTAGAAAATACCACAGCACACATAGAGGAGCAGGCCTCTGGAGGAAAAGATGAGACCCCCCACCCTCCCCCCACAAGAAGTGCTCAACACAGATTTAAAATAATAATCCTTGAATATGATATCAAACTGAAGCTCTGCAGAACCAAAGAGGACAGATGTTTTAATCTTGATGTTATCAGAGTCAAAGTCAGCTTTATTGTCAACAAATAAAAATGACAGTTCTTAGTGCAAATGTATGAGATAGCAGCAAAGCTTTATGATATCATATAATATGGTGATGTACAATGAGTTGTGATAGTGCAAAGACAGTCCGTAGCAGCAGCAGAGGTTTTTTCTGTTATCTTACATCTGTCCGATCTGTCCTGAGAAATATTATGTGTAAATGTATTTGCTCGAGGAAAATCTTAAATCGGAGAAGTGACTTCAAGTGTCAGGTCAAAGTGGTGGAGTCAATAAAAACAATAATTTCCAGTGAGAAGTGGAAGCATGAGGTCGTATCAAATTAAAACTTGGCACTTGGTTAAGTTTTTTCTTTCACCAGAGTGAAGATAATGAACAATAATCATCATAATAATTACAGTGATAACAATTATAATAATAATAGCATTTACATAGCATTATATCTAAAGGTTATAGTTAGTGGTTAGTAAAATATATGGGATAAAAACACAGAGCAAAACAAGACAAATCAAATGAAAACATTAAAAAATCAGGTAGAAAGCTTTTCTATACTAATTTAATTTTTAAGTGCTGACAAGTCTAATCTCCTCAGGTAAGTGATTCCAGCCTGAACTGATTTCTGCCTTATCATGTTTTTCTGTTTTTTCATCCACACTTTGCTTTGTCATGTTTAGCAGCGGCAGTGAAGTGAGTCAGCACTCACACTTCCCATCTGACTCAGCATCACTGTGTTTAAAAGAGGCCGCCCGGAGCTGAGAGGCCAGAGAGGGCAGCTCGCTCAGAGGAGGAGACAACCGAACCCGCACCAGCACGAAGGAGACGAGACTCCCGCCTGGATCGCAGGTAAATCAAATCACATAACATCCACCGTTCTGTGGCTTCTCACTCTGATCCAATGTAAAATGAAGTGTTCGTCACAGTCTGCACAGATGGACGACATGAAGAGTGCGAGGAAACATGACACAGGGGAGGTCGGCAGGTAAGAAAGCTGCAGCTGTAAAGAGATTTTAAACCCAGACATTAGCAAATAATAAGAGTTTTCAAGATACAATAAAAGTTCCTCCTGCGTCCTGTCTCGTCTTCAGCGATTTATCAGAGCAGATTAAAGCAGCAACCAAAGACAACCACGTCAGAGCGGAGAACACGCAGCTGATGCTGAGCTACCAGAAGGGTCAGATCACTCTGCCACAGTACAAGGTCGGTTCTAGACTCCCCCAAACCGGATCAGTCAACTCTGGAGAGTCAGTAAACATCTTTTAAAGTGGATTTTTGTTTAATCACGTCTCTCAGGTGCTGCTGTGTTCCCTCTACGAGATCTACAAGGCCCTCGAGGAGGAGCTGGACAGGAACTCCTCTCATCCAGCTGTGGCCCCCATTTACTTCCCTCAGGAACTCGCCCGTCTGGAGTCTCTGGAAAGAGATCTGGAGCACTTCCTGGGCTCGGACTGGAGGAAGAGGGTGATTGTCCCCGCAGCCACGCACACATACAAACAGAGGCTGCGACAGGTGAGGGAGCTGACCTGGAATCATCCATCGATCCAAACAAACACAAAATCTGATTACGTGTTCGCTCTGCAGATAGGTGAGGAGAACCCGACGCTGCTGGTGGCCCACGCCTACACCCGGTACCTCGGGGACCTTTCGGGAGGTCAAGTGCTGGGGAAGATTACCCAGAAGTCCCTCGGGCTGAGCGGCAAAGAGGGGCTGTCGTTTTTCTCCTTCCCCGGTGTGAGCAGCCCCCACCGCTTCAAGCAGCTGTACAGGGGCCGCATGAACAGCATCGAGCTGACGGAGGAGGAGAGGAGGGAGGTGCTGGAGGAGGCCGTGTCCGCATTCGAGTTCAACATCCAGGTGAGGAAACGCAGACTGAAGCAGAGGAGGATTGTGGGGAACATTGGCAGGTTCCCTGAAAGAATGGACATGTGGAGTATTCTGACCCTTCATCTTGACATGTGCACATCTTCTTCACATTGTAACTAAAACAAAAAGGAGATGGATTTAGAAAGAAAAGCCCTAAAATGGTCCAAACATTGGCATCGGACGTTCAGCTTGAGGTTATGAAACTGACGGATTAATGTCGGATGTGAGTCGGAATCAGACTCTAACATGTGAACGGGTATAAAACATGTATATTCTAGTGGAAACATCCTGATGGAAATAATCTTTTTCTGTATGAGGTCAATAGTCAGAATATTATTGTCCATGTAAACAACGACAGCCGGTTCTTCTGGGGAAGAGTTCATGCATTTTCAAACAAAAACACAGGATCAGGATGTGGCTCTAGTTTCTGAGCTGCTGAGATCTCTCAGTCGATGGGGGAGAAGGACGGGGTTAGTTTCCTCTGTCAAGCTGGTCGTTATTCGTATCTCTGAGGTTCTCTTTTTTTTATTTATATATTGAGCTTAATGCTAAACCAGAGTCAAACTCCCCTGCATGTGTGCACATACTGTGTTGTGAATCTGAATAGGCTTTATTAGCCATTACTGAACTGACATTAACTCTGAAGAGGAAGTGAGACTAAGGAATAAAATGCAGAGTCAGCACAGCGACTTAATAACAGTTTCTGCAACTTGTTCTCCTGCAGGTTTTTGACGACTTGCAGAAAATGCTCAGTGTCACAATGGCGACGGTGGACCAATCGAAGAGCAGCTTGCCAGCGGCCGGGCTCCTGTCTCCGCAGATCACACAGTTCACGATGGGACTGTGTGTCGCGCTGGCCTCTGTCTTCAGCGCCACCAGCACGTTACTCATCGTTCTGTACAACAAATGAGACACGTGTGTCCAAGATCTTTATAATCGAATCACAACCGGAGTTTTTACATGTATTTTATTAAACATTTACTAAGTGAAAACTGTCTTCGACTCTGAAACTGAAAACACGAACTGAATCTTAACATTTCAAATACTTTATTATTTGGGGATTTTTTTTTACAAACAATGCAGACACCTCAATCTTTACGTTTACACAAAACATCATCAACATTTTAACAGTAAGAACTGTCTTTATAACAATTTCACTGAATCAGTCAGAAGAAAATTACAGGAAGAGCTTTCACCTTGACTGAGATCAGACACTGACGGTAAACACAGAGATGAGAACTATATACAACAGGTGGGACGTGGACCGGAGCAGCAGGTCGCTCTACTTGACTCTGTAGAGAACCTTCCTCTGCATGCGGTGCTGCATCTCTCCCCTCCTCAGCATCAGGTGCAGGACTTTGTAGATGGCATGCTCCGGATATTTCTGTAGACCAGAGCAGGAGAATATAAATTACTCACCAACACTTGATTATTAAACGTAATGTGTGGGATATAACAGAGTATTACTCCTCTGGCAAAACTAGACAGCTGGCAAGATCCAAACATCTGTGTTTTAATTACAGATGTTCCGTTACTAGAATTGGAAATACCTCCAATGCTGCCAAAAACCCCGGGTGAGGCATCAGCCAGTATGCAAATCTATGTACTGATCCGTCTTCAAAGTTCATCAGTGTCACCCAGATGAATCCTCTAATTGATTTGCTGTGACTGACCTGTTTGGTGAAGTCCTGGACGATGCTGTGCTCCGACACCTGGGAGCCGATGGCGAAGCGTCTCTTCAGCTGCTTCTCGATGCGGGAGATCATTTCCTGGTCCTCCTGAGAAGTGAAGCCCTCCACACCTGAACACAGCACGTGGTCGGAGACAGGTTAGAGCATGAAACTGCTGTGTGCAGTTTAAAAACACATGTTCATCTGAGTGTCAACAATCCTCCATCTTTACTGTTGAGGTGTTGCTTAATCCATATTGCTTTATTGTTATTCTGTAGTGTTTGCCTCCCCCTGGTGGATGGGATTGGAGCAGCAGGTTCTAGATTCATCACACTCAATTGTGTATTAGTTCCAGAGCTACAGCTGAATCAATACATGAAATCTCACTCAAACACGCACCTGACAGGCTGCCGGACAGCGCAGCGTCCAGTGTGGAGACCTGGAAGAGTCTGAGGGCCTCGTCCACCTCCGCCTCTCCAGCCACAGCCTGCAGCTTCATCTTCGCCAGAGACTCTGCGATACGCACGACGGCCTCCAGCTGCCTGAAAAACCGCAAACACAAAGTTTATACTCAAGAACATACGAGTATCAGCGGTGTGAAAACACATGTCCGTGAAAATACCTGACAGTGATGGGGATGGAGGGTCTTTTGTCGCTCTCTCTCTCGTGCTCCCTCGCTCCGCTCCTCATCACCACGTATCTGTTCTTCAGCTTCTCGGCAGCGGCCGTGGAGAGTCGAGGGCCACATTTACTGTGAGCAAACATTCAGGCCAAATTAAAACAAATCCAATTCGGGCTTTCAAAAGTCAAACGCTCTGTTGTCGAGCAGCAAATATGAATCCAGATATACTCACACTCTGGCATAGGCGATGTATTTCTTATAGGTGGCGAGTGGGATCTCTCCCTCAACACCCTCCGTCTGCGTCTGAGCACTGAGGTGAACGTTCATCACGTGACGGGCCAGAGTCTACGAAGAGTCAAACATCAAACGTCACGCTCGGGAATAATGTTTCTGTCGACCTGAGGATTTAAAAACCTGCGGCCTCCTCACCATGTCCCTCTGCTGGTCGTGGTGGTCTTTGATGATGAAGATCATGTCGAAACGGGACAGGATGGTGGGCATGAAGTCGATGTTGTCCTCGCCCTTCGTGTCGTCCCAGCGGCCGAACACCGAGTTGGCTGCAGCCAGGACCGAGCAGCGAGAGTTCAGGGTGGTGGTGATGCCGGCCTGGGAGGAGTCGAGATGTTGAAATGATGAAACTCTCCAGATCGTCAGACATTGTCTGAATCACTAATTTAAAAACCTGATCGCGGACCTAAGAGCTCTAACAAATATTTCCAATAATGCATTTCATCTCTCTCCCTCGTGTATTTCAGTAAAACCACAACGTATTTCATCGGGGAAAAGCAAATGTGCATGTGGGTCATACCTTCGCGATGGAGATGGTCTGCTGCTCCATGGCCTCGTGGATGGCCACTCTGTCATCTTCTCTCATCTGAAGAACAAAAGCAGAGGTTTGTCTTTGATCCACAAACGAAGACGAACAAACAGCTCGAACTCTTCGTACCTTGTCGAACTCATCGATGCACACAACTCCGCCGTCAGCCAGCACCATGGCTCCGCCCTCCATGATGAATCCTCGAGTGTGGGGGTCCCTGAGCACGGAGGCGGTCAGACCCGCCGCACTGCTGCCCTTACCTGAGGTATACACCTGAAGACACAGAGTCAGGACTCAGCATCAGTGGGGGGGGGGGGATTTAAAATCAGAGCAGTTTACAATGAGGACAGATAATGGAGAATTTAAATACCCCGATAGGTGAACATCTCTCCACGAACTTGAGCAGCTGGGACTTGGCCGTACCCGGATCTCCCAGCATCAGCAGGTTGATGTCGCCCCTGCGAGTGAGACCGTCAGGCAGCCTGAGGGACGGGGAGCAGAAGCATCAGTACACCTGATGGAGGAGGTGGATCTACAGCCGCTGGAGAGATTCTGAGTGTTTGTACCTTTTCCTCGAACCTCCGAACAACAGGCAGGTGATGGCCTTTTTCAGATCGTCGCTGCCGTAGATGGAGGGAGCGATGGAGCGCGCCAGAGAGTCGTAGACGTTAGGAGACGCTGCCAGTCCTCTCAGCTCCTCCTCTTCCTGCGGAGTAACTGATCCAGTGGCACCACGTCCTGCACGAGACAAACATCACATTCGCATCTGAAGTCCTCCCAGAATGCATCACGCAGATAAAGAAGAGCTTTAATGCAGAAATTCATCTTCACCTGTTCCTTCCGTGTCCACCTGGATGCCAACCACTCGCAGGTAGGACGCACGAATGCCCACACCGGCGCTCTTCTCTCTGCCCTGGGCCTTGGCAGCAGCCATTTTTTTGATGGAGTAGATGCCCATGATGGTCACCCTGTTGCCCGGGACCACGCGGTCACACAGATACCTGAGGACAGAGAGGACAGACCCACAAGTTAGTTTTTCTCAGCAGCGGGGAGTGTAAGTTGAATAGTTTTCGTGGAGAACGTGCTCCTCACCTGTCACAGTAGAGCTGCAGGTGACGCGGCATCTCTCCATGAGGCACAGCATCCGGAGACTCCTGCAGCCGCAGCGTCTGGAAGTCGACGCAGACGCAGCGGTCGGGGATGATGAAGTACGGGTCGATGGGACACTTAACGCTGCCGGCGCCCTCACTGACAGGAGACAATTTCCAGGGAGTTAAACATGAGGAAAAATCCTCGAATCCCTAAAAATCCTCGCTGTCACACCGATCTGATCAAACTCACTTGTTGCACTTGCGCGGCAGAGCGTAGCCCTGCAGGCCCGGGGGCAGAGGGATGTTGCTGATGAGGTTGCGGCAGCCGCGACACTGCAGACACACCTTGGTGGCCTTCGCCCTCACGGCTGTGGCCGAGATGATGATGCCGTTCACCTTCACCAGACGAGACACCTGCTCGGACTGTGGGGGGAGGGGGGGAGCAACGACAGACAGAGAATGTGACCAAGCTGTTGACGACGATTGGAAGAGGGCGAAACATAAAAGGAGGTGGAGTAAGTCGTTACCTTGAGGCAGCGAATAGACGCGTGATGAGCGTCGCTCTTCACCATGACCTGGATGTCCTGCACGGTCTCCTCCCCCACGGGCCGGGGACGGGTCACTTCATCGGCTACTTCCTTTGCAGCCTCCTCCAGCTGTGAATTACAACAAACTGTCAGAGGAGAACAATCGAGGAAAAAAAAATAAAGTTGTGTGAGGTTTTGGAGCTGAAGAAGCGGAGCGGTGCCGCAGACGCACCAGAGGGAGGTTCTCCGTGGGCAGCTTGTAGAGACAATCGGCCAGATCCTCTTCAAAGCTGGCGAGGTCCTCCATCTCCACCTCCACCCAGTACTCCCCCAGGGTGTAGTGTCTCTTCAGCTCATCTCTGGTCAAAACAAAAACATGTCAGCGATGTTACTGAAGAAGTTTGAACTGTGGTTCCTCGTATCGCTCTGAGGACTCGAAGTGTTCTCACAGGAAACATAACACGTCTCAAAATCATATGCCCACAATGCATCTCTGCATCTCCAGGGTCTATGTGAATAATCTACGTGAGACTCTTGAGATTTGTGCAGAGGTGAGAGCATCAGTCCAGATGTTACTGTTGATTAATGACGTGGGTCTGATAATTATGGACCCTACATTTCCCACAATGCAACTCTCTGTGCATATTTTCTTCGACTCCTCCTCTTACTTTGGCTTAATGACGTGAGTTTTCTACAGAGAAGCTCATCCACGTCATTTATATAATGTGAATTATCATTATATATTTATGTATTCGGCCTTTGCCACAGTGTGAATCCAGATGTTATCACGCGGCCTCCACACAAACACACTGTCCACACGACGCCATCACTGTTGATCCGCATCCGGAGTCTCACCTGTATTTATACGTGAATCCGGTTCGGTCGGTGCCCACTCTGAACTGCCGGAGGAACTCACGGAACCGCTTCTTGATCTGGATCCGCTTCAGTCCGCCTTCGTCCGGGCCGGTTCCCTCTCCGCCTCCGAAGCTGTCGCTGTAGTAAACTCCCGGATCATCGAAGCCAGACATCCCGGAGCAGGTCGATGCGAGCGAAGAGCAAAACTTTAAATTCGGTTCAAATGAAGTGCGACGGACGGAAAGTGGCGGAGCACGAGCTGCTCTGTTCCGCGGCAAATCTCAACTCTTTCCTGTCTGTTTCCCGCGAGCCGATTCTCGCGTCGCCTCCTCTTCTGACATCTGATTGGCTCAGGGCAACGTAAGCCCCCCTGCCATTGGCCGAAGCCACCCAGAGGAGGCGCGGCTTCGAGAAGAAGGCGGGGCTGTGGAGAAATTGGTGGCGCGAAAAAGACAACGGAGCCGGCTGCTATTGGCTGAAGCGACTTCGACGGGGCGTGGTTTGTTCGGTTAGAGGCGGGGTTTGTGAGCAGTGATGGCGCGAAAAGGAGAAGGAAAGCATGAGGAGGAAACATGGAGGAAGTGTTTAAATAACAAGTGAACTGAGAAGATGAAGATGTTTGGTTCTGAAATAAAAAGACAAACTAACCCTGGAACTTAATCACTTTTATAAATTATAATGTTGATGATTGTTTTTGTCTTTTTCTGATCATGAATCTCAACATTTCATCCATGTGTCTGTTTTCAACTTCATCTGAAAAGTAACTGAAGCTGTCACACAAATATAGTAAAAAGTATAAAGTTATATGAAGGGGCAGCGCTAATGTAAAGTACAAGTATCTCAATTGTATACTTAAGAACAGTACTTCAGTAAATGTACTTAGTTACTGACTCACAAAAGACAAATTAAGACGGACGGCAGAGAATAATCTCAGGCTGGATTGTTTTAAAAATGACATCAGCTGTTTCCATTCCATTCAAGAATAATCATAAGCTTTTTTTTAATCACACTTTTGCACTTGCACCAAATCCACCGCTGAAGTTTTGCACAGAAAAATATCAAACATCCAAATAAAGAAACAATAAGAAAAATGCACATTTCGAGAATCTTTAATGTTTTTTCCTTTTTTCTACGACCAGAATTTTGCAGATCTGCTGTCGCATCTCGACAAAGCAGCTCTGCTACTGAGATGATATGAGACACAACATAAGACAAATTCATTGAGATAATTAATTCAAAATATGCATCTTATTTTCAGTCATTTACATTGTCATGTTCTTTCACTAGTTTTAAAGTGTAAGTTCAATGTTTACTATGATAATTGCTGACAATGTAAAGTTATATCTAATAGTACCATTACATTTGTTATGTTCTTAATTATTTAAAGCACAACCTGCACTAAGTATGACTGACTTGTGTAAATAAACTTGTCTATTGTCTTTAATAAACAGCCCTTATATTTTAAATACACACCTACACATGTTAGCAAAAGTGCTTTATTGAGAGAGGCACACACATACACAACATAAACCTCTGTAACCAATATATCCATCACAATCATTCACAGGTCTCTAGTAACAGGCAGCAGGGTCTGCAGGGGCAGACGCTTCATGGTTTCTATGGTAACAGCTGATTCTCGCTCGTCTGTCCATCTCAGGAGACGACGCCGTGCTTCCTGCCCGTCTGGATGAAAGCGTCCACGCAGCGATCGATGTCTTCGTCTGTGTGGGCTGCAGAAATCTGAACACGGATTCTGGCTTTGCCCTTTGGTACGACCGGGTAAGAGAATCCAATCACATACACTCCTGTGGAGGGAAGAGGCGAGTTAGCAGAGCACATTTTCTACAGGGAGGGATCGAACCACCGACCTCCTGGTTGGTGAGTGAACAACCTCCTGTCGCCCACAGGTGTTAATGACGCCACAATTTTATTATGTATGTCACAATGAACCATGTTCAGCGGTCATTTCAGGTTTTCTCCACGGACTCACCCAGCTTCAGCATGTCGTCGGACATCAGAGACGCCAGCCGCGCGTCGCCCAGCATCACAGGACAGATCGGGTGAGCCGAGCCCGAGATGGTGAAACCAGCCTGGGTCATTTTGTTCCTGAACCTGAACAAACAACAGAGAGACACATTTTACAGTCACATTCGTAGATGTTATTTAGTTTAGCCGTCATGAGGTAAAATAACTCATTAATCCTGAACATTTGCTTAAACAACGTGAGGATGAGCCAATAAAAGACAATACATTGAGTTATGCATCCACATAAACAAATCTGTGAATTCTGATTTTGATGATTTTTTTTTTTGCCATTACTGTTTTTATTTACTTTCAATTTATTGAGAGAGAATTCTTAAACCTTTACTGTACCTGAGCATAATGACAATAAGGATCTTTGCTTAATTTAATTTATCCTGAAAAAAGCTTTGTTCAGCAGGTTTTCCACAGTTGCACAATGTGGCCTGAGGGTTGTGTGTGGGAGTTACTGAGCGAGGTTTTGCAACTAGATGATGGGAAATTTATTTGTTCCCTTTTCAGATTAAGCTCATTCGGTTACTAAGATCAGGATGAGGACGTTTCTCTATTTTCTCCACTTGGTTGTTCATGTTAGAATTCCCTCCTTCAGCAAACAGTGCACCGTATAAACTTTTTTACAGACCAGCTGAATAATGAGTTGCTTCTGAATTTCTGAAAATGTTCCGAAGACCTTGACCAACCCTTGACCCTGACCCGTTACCGCCGACACCAGCTGCCACTGGGCTAACAGAAACCAACAATAGCACGCAGCTCCACCCTCCCAACCCCCACTTTTAGAACAAACGCACCTCATGGTTTTGGCCGTCATGCTCTGTGCGATCTCATTGGAGGCGAGCAGCAGCTCCACAGCCCGGGTGGCGCAGCCCACCACAGGAGGGGGGAGGGAGTTGGAGAACAGATACGGCCGTGAGCGCTGCCTCAGCAGGTCAATGAGGGGCTTCGGACCAACTGTGTAGCCACCTGAAAAAAATATATAGAGCAGAGGAGGATTTGATGTGGAACTGTTGCTCTGTTTCTGAAAAACCGTTTGGTGATAATATACCAGATACTGATGAAAACCCACCTGCTGCTCCACCCAGTGCTTTCCCCAGGGTGGAGTTCACAATGTGAACTCTGTCCATCACTCCCAGCAGCTCGTCCGTCCCTCTGCAAATCACAGGAGTCACAAAGGTAACCCATCGTTTCAATATACACTAACATAAAGTGGATTTTTTTGCATTCGGATGAATCAGCATCTTCCTCACCTGCCCCGCGGCCCCAGGAAGCCTGTGGCGTGGCATTCGTCGATGAACACCATGGCTCCGTACTGTTCAGCCAGGTCACAAATTCCCTCTAAAGGAGCCACGTCTCCGTCCATGGAGAAGACGCCGTCTGTCACGACCAGGCGCATACGAGACGACTGAGGAGGACGAGACACGTTGAAGCAAACTGTCATTTGTCCTCAATCTGCCTTCATACAAATACAACACTAAGTCTGCAAAGCCCCGTCTTCCGTAGTTACTGTTGCTACATCGAGATCGTCCCCCCTGCGTGGCTCATAATGGTGACGGCATCTGATTGAACTGTTTCAGATTCTGAATCACGTGGTTTCCACCCACCTGTGACTCCCTGAGCTTTGTCTCCAGATCACCGAGGTCCATGTGTTTGTAGCGAAGCCTCTTTGCTCGACACAGACGGATCCCGTCGATGATGGAGGCGTGGTTTAGCTCATCAGACAGCACTGCGTCATCCGGGCCCAACATAACCTGGTGTGAGAGACATTCGACTGGTTGAGAATGACAGGAGAGTTCGTTACCAGTCTCAGTGTAGAGTGTAAAGCGTGACGTACCTCAAACAGCCCAGCGTTGGCATCAAAGCAGCTGGCGTAGAGGATGCAGTCTTCCCTCTCGTGAAACTCTGCGAGCTTCTGCTCCAGATGCTTGTGCAGATCCTGTAGATCACAGATCATCAGTGCTTCTAATCGTCGTCTTGCAGGAGTAAGAGGTGACGTGTGTGAGCGTTACAATAATCTGACCTGTGTCCCACAGATGAATCTGACGGAGCTCAGTCCAGCACCGTACGTCTTCAGGGCATCGATCCCGGCCTGCACCACATCTGGATGACTGGACAGGCCGAGGTAGTTGTTGGCACAGAAATTCAGTATGTCTGAAAGAGGAAGTTACGGAGAAAATGAAAGGTCATCGTTTGATTCTTTCGCCCATGAAGTGAAACATTTCCAGTTTTTATCAATAAGACAATAAAAGCAAAGTGGTGACAAAAACAAAACGACCAGGTCAACACGTGTGAACAAAGAGGGTCAGTGCAGTCATCCCTGTGAATTCAACACGCATGGCCTGAAGCCAAAGGGCCATTCATAACTCAGCAGAGTCAAACCCTGGCAAAGGTTCATTCTGAAGTGTAAACACGGACCTGACCACAGAGCAGTAAACAGGTTAGATATTAGGAACTGTGTGCACATATTAATAGTTTGCTTGCTTTTTTTAATTTACGCAACATCTCCAGAATCCGTTTCTCCTTCAGTTGGTGCAACACATCGTTTCTGATTCATGCCCTGGTCACTTCCCGCACTGTGACGCCCTCTCACTGGTATGACCGTCTGAAACTCTGCTGCTTCCTTCATCGCCTGCACCAAATCTACAGACAGCTCCCCTCATCCAGCTTCACTGGCTCCATACAAAGAATACACAACAATATACCACTGCACACCTCTATGAACTGACTCCACACCTGCTGAACGAGCCCCGGAGAGCTCATAACGCCTCTGTCTACATTTCATCTGATCTATTAGACTCTAACCTTGATTTGACTTTTTTAAACGGTTCCTGTGTTCACATGTTTAATTTAATCATTCATGTGTTTATTTAAGATCCGAGGAGACGAGATAACTTCCCACACAGGGAAATTCACTTGTTTCTGTGAGTAATGTTGAAATAGACGTATACATATATGTTATGAAAAGGATGTATACAAGTATATATAGGTTATATTGCACAATAGTATACAGTATAATGTGAATGTAAAAAGGTATTAACAATATAAAATAGGAGGATTTCACAATGACAGCCAACATATTGAATAATATAATATATTAATAAGAATTGGTTTATGTTTTACAGAAAATGAAGTACTGTACAGAGGACATGATATATTTACCTTGAGTACCATGAAATAACATTTATTGTTTTTATAATTAGAAGTAATAGACTTCAGGTCCTGGTTATTTTAGATTAGATTTAGATTGAAGAGATTAAATGTCATGTTTGTGAAGGTGTTGATCCAACAAGCTCGTGTCCTCCAGCGTTTTAAAGTTACTTAAATGAAGTTGAGTCAAGTTAAACTTGTAGAAAACATGACGTCACAGCAACAACTGCACACAGCCACGTTTGTGTGCGCGTGGTGCGTTTAGGGACACGGTCCCGTCCCGTAAATCTCCGCTTGTCACACTGACTGACTATAACACTCACTGCCTCGGCTTCCGTCCACGTTGATCTGCGCCCCTTGTTTGGAGGTGATGATCCTCTCCCCCTTCCACGTCCCGGCGGCTCGGATCGAGTCCAGCTCGGTCTCCAGCACCGCCCGGGCCGCAGCCACGGCGGCGTAGGTCCGCCCCGGAGCCCCGGCGGAGACCTGCAGGAGCCCGCGGGCTGACGGCACCAAACTCCGGGCAGCTTTAGCGAGAGACATGTCGGTCCTTCCACCCGAGGGACAAAAGTGTGGACGTTGTCAAACGCGCAGCAGAAAGCAAACAGTGAATCCTACCCCCGTGGTGGGACAAGTCCCGCCCCTATCCTGCCTCTGATTGGCCTCCTCTGACTTCCGTTCTCAACCGTGACCAATTAGATCTCTTCATGCCGGAAGTTAAACCAATCAGAGGCGGGGGTAGGGGCGGGGCTCCATCCAGCATAAAACCCACACTGGTCGAGTTACGTAGGAGGAGTGGGCGTGTGCGTGGCGAGCCAATCAGGAGGCAGAGCGCATGGAAGGTGGGCTGCTTTTAGCCAATCACATTTCAGAGATTATTAAACCGCTGCTTCAGACGATGGTTGTTCATTACTTAAGAAATAAATACATGAATACATTTAATAAAATAACTTATTGAAATTAATTTGTTCATTTAATTTTCTCTTCGTTTACTCAGCTCTGGAAAATGTGCAATTACTTAAATATCTACATGACACATTTATTTTAATATTGAGCTCTACTACTTTATTTAAATTGTGTTTAAATGTGTTATTATTGCATCACTGATCTGATCCTCTCTCACTTGTCGTTCACGTACACGTCACAATTTCACTATAACCTTCTCTCCAACGTTAAAACTACTTCACCTCGTTTATTCCGTGTGCAAACTACATACTGTTAAGATACGTGTGTGTTCTGCAGGTGTCAGTGAAGTAAACACTGCACAGTGATAGTGTAACTGATAAATTAAAGCCAAGGTGATTTCAGTCACTGTGTACGACACATTCAGGACCAAACCCACAAATCAAACACCAGACAAAGTTGGTGAAATAATATTAAAACCTTCTCGGTGGAGGTAATAGAGACTTTGACGGTTAGAATAAGAAAAGACACACTTCCAGTTAATGGACTTAGTTTAATATGACAGTCGTTTGTCACAACGTTCTGTTAAACTTCCACGTAAAATATCTTAACAGGGGAATTTGGATGTTAAAAAAACAAACTAATTTCTTTCATCCTGCATCAACAATGACGTGAAGCATCACATGGTTCCTGAATGCAACAGCTGAGCTTCTCTTACACAGACGTTAACAGAGGTCACCTTTTTGACGGGGGAGTTTTCATTCACCTTTACGTTATATTCAACAATATACATATATATTTATCAGCACTATCATACATAATCTATGTTACAAAACGTTTTGTAACCACGCCCTCTAACCTCCAACAGCAGGAATGTAACTTTATAAAATGTGCAAATGTTTGCATTCCACACATGGACGAACTCATAACAACGTCAAGTAAAAACCTCTGTTCTTCATCAAATGTTAACTTCGCCAATTAAAAAAAACACATTAGCTCAACAGTAACCCGCAATGTACACAATTACAAAGTCCTTCCATAATCGTGGGTTGTAATTCCCCATTTATCCAGTTTTTCATTGAACTACTCGTCTGAAACAGATCTCCGTCCCTCCACAGGTGAGTGTTGTTAGTTTGGCAGGTTTCAGTGCAGTTTAAGACTCGGAGTGGTCGGGGTCCTGTGAGGACGCCCTCACTGACGGCAGGCGCTCCGCTGCTTTAGCTCTTCCTGCAAGAAACCTGTCGAACTCTGCAGAAGAAGACGAGAAGGTGAGATAACGCTTCATCGATCAATTATCGATAATGTAAAAATTACAGATTGGAATCATGACGCAAACATCGGTGTAAATAAATGAATAAAATACTTGTTGGACTGTTGTGTTTGTTGTTTTCATGCTATTCTGTTAAACATTAAGTAGTTTTACTGCAGGAGCCATGTGAATATTTAAAAGTATTCTGTGTTTAACGGGTCTGCAAATAAAAGTTCATGGCACCAGATGTCCAGTATTTAGTTCCCCCTGGTGGTCAAATGTGGAAACATTTTACAAGCAGATATAAGACGACTTGGTAGAAAAATAACTGAAAGTATTAATGTGATGAAAGAAGCAACCTCACAATGAGCCTGTAGCTCCCAGTACAATCTGCATGAATTTAAAATGTGAGGAGACTTGAATTAAAACAAGCAGTCGGGACCCTCACCTTCACTGGTCACACCATCAGAGTCCTCAAAGTCATCGTACTACAACACAAACAGAAAGGATATATTTTAATCATCATTCTGGTGATTTTACCATCGAGACAATCCTGATAATAACATTAAAAATGTATTTTAGTTGTTGTTATTCCAACACAAGTCACTGTGCTGTCAGGCTGCCTCGTGTTTATTTCTTTATTTAAAAATGTCTTCAATGATTTAACGGTTGTCAAATAACGTTCTGCTGATCAACTAATAAACAAACTGTTTCAGATGTAGCTCATGCATGCGATTGGTTTTCCATCGGCTCGTTTGCACGTCATGTCAGTGACATAATGTCACCGTGTGGTCATGTTAACCTTGTTGGATCGGTCGACCTAGTTCTCGTGAGTTCTCACAGTGCATCTGATTTTCTACAGGAGCAAAATTATTCTTTAAGTAAAATCAGTATTTCTGGGTAGATTTGATATGATATTGTATTTGGGAATAAAATTCAGAATTTAAATGTGTTTCCTGTTTCTCTAATATTTAGTTTCACTTCTTTATAAGTGTGAAGTTTTAACTCAATCAGGACATTGACCAAAACATTTTGTGTTTGAATGTGGAGACTTGTTTTGGTTCTGGTGTTTACTCATGTGTACACCTGAAGCTCTGCAGTGAATCAAACAGGATTCATCCTTCAGTGGATCAAGAAACGAACGGGAAAAATTACCTCATCATCCAACGCCAACCAGTTCTCAACATCATCCATGACGTTGGACTGGCTGAGAGGAATCTGAGGAAAAGAAGCAGAGCACCAGGTCAGTTCGAGTAAAACGTGATCCAATGTTAAAGAACCGTGATGAAGAAGAACCGAGCAACAACAAAAGAACGAGTGAATGTGAGGAGCTGCAGGTATGACAACAATGCGGCAAATCAGGACAAACCAAACATTCTCATGCGGTGGAAGAGGCGTAGGCAAAAGACACTAAACATAATCTTCTTTATCGTCAACACATAGAAAAAAAACATGCAAACCAAAGTTCATTTATCTCAAAACGTGAACTAACGAACCCAAAACATGTTTCAAACAGAAGCAAACCAGACCACAGCAAAAAATAAATCAGGACCACAGAGACAACAGGAGCGTGGAGAGGTGAACCACTGTGAAACCGTCACAGACCCACCATTCCCCTTTTTATCATCCAATCTAACTTTGGAGAGGAGCTGCTGGTGGAGGCCGGGCTGTCGTCCTTCGTGCACAGACAGAAAGTTCATTTAGGGTGAAAAAAAACAACAGATTTCTAGTAAAATGACACACACGTTTTGCGAAACTAAGTCTATTCTTTCCTTCATTTCCCGACACTAACTGACAGCAGCACTACTTCCTCAACTCTCTCCTCCCTCCCACACACAACACACACACACAACACACACACTCTGCAGAAACCAGAGAAATCTGGACTTGAGGTTGGTGAAGTTGTTGAAATGTCCCTTGAACCAAGCGAACGCTCCCTTCTACTCCCTTTTTTTTTCTCCTGCTCCCATCGTCCACGTGACGGATCCAAAAAAATTCAATCATGTCAGCTGATAAAATCTCGTGACTGAACATTAAACCGTGCGATTAACATCTTCGCTCACCGTTCCAGGGTTGAGTAGCCTGTTGTCCGGAGCTTGAGCCAGGCCGTCCACTGCAGCTTCACTTTTCTCACTGAAACAGAGGATTTGTATGTTGCCGCATTAAGCCGATAATTAAAGGTTAACACCCGGGGAGACGCTGGCCACATTATTGAAAAGGACTTAAGACGGAATAAGTCAGAGTTAAACACCAAAGCAAAAGATCAAGACGTCTGCTGAAGCCGTTTCCGAGAGTTTACCCCAGAAAGAGCGGCTGCACGACCGCTCTGTGAGATCGAATCTGTTTCACGCTGTGACGCAACTGGATGTGCTGTTATTCAGACTGCTTTGTTTTTAGAGGTTTCTAACCTTGTTTGTCTGACTGAAGTATCCTCATTCATTCCAATATACATCTACCTGCTAATTCCACAAATGTCTGTCTGTGTGTGGGACACATGTGATTCTGGACACACGTGGTAACTTCAATATTTCTGACAAACTGAATGAACAGTCAGGATCTTTCTTCTGTACCTTGGTGTTTGTTGAGATGAGGCGTTGATTTTGGATAATATGTCGTCTGATTCACTTGTACCTGCGAGTACAACAACAACATGAACATTTTACAGTTAATAAGACTTACATACACTTTACATGTATGAAGTCTTATGTTCAACAGGCTTCATGTGTTACTAACCACACAAAAACAAACAGTGAGAGGCCGGTGAACTTACTTAGTTTGGTCAACTGACTGGACAAACTGTCGCTGGTGGCTGAAGCCACACCGGACTCCTGAAACTCAGCCGTGAGGTCCAGGTCTTCCAGGTTGACGTACATGTGACTCTAAGAGACAAACAGCAACAACAAAGTTAAATTCATGATGAAATAAAAAGAAAATTCACAATGCAACCATTTCATAAAATGAGTCCGACAAGCAACTAACTCATTTGTTCACCTTCTGCGCTGTGTTCTGTCCGTTTGTGATGCGTCTTTCAAACCTGCGGCAGAACAAAGTGATCGTTATACAACAGAAATCATCTTATTTTGTTAATAATAATAATTTAATGATGTCATTAACCTGTGGTAGCGAGTGAAGGCGGAGTTCATGTCATCATTCGTTGCCAGTAGCTCCTCGATCAGCTTCTCTTCACTCAGTCTGGGGACGATCTTTACTATCCTGTCTTGCATTTCCTTACAAACTGTGTATAACTGCTAATGATACAATCAAACAAAGCATGTGTGGGTGGGGGTTGAGGGGGTCAGATGCAGTACAGACACGTACACAGTGCTAGATCAGTTACGGGAAACGCACTGTTCCTCAGCTTGAATGGATGGGACGTATAAGAACAGGGAAAACGCTGGGATTTGTTTTTATTCCTCTTTGTTTTTACCTCCAGCAGCTCCATGTCTGCTTGTTTCACTGTGACGGGATCCAGCTGACTCATCATGTCCGACATCATGGTCAGGTTACTCCGCACCGCTCCCAGCTCCGTCTTCAGCTTTTTCACCTGGAATATCAAGAGTATTTCCTGAACAAACACAGCCGTGAAAACGCAAAAAGCAAATATTGATTTCTTAAGTGTTTGAGTAACTGGAGACACTGAAGCTGGACGTAGACTGTGCGAACTTGGAAATGTTGAATTCCAGCTCAGACACCATCGACTGTCTGACAGGACCGACTGGATCAGTGCACGTGTCAAAGAAGAAGGAAGCTTGTTTGCTAACCCTGCTCATGAGGCAGAAACACGCTACCTTCAATCGGCCCGATTCTAAAATCAGCTACACGGAAATCACGTCAAGCCGCAAATCACACAGTGTACCTTCAGCTTTAAGTGGATTTTGACCTGAGTTGTGAAAGAGCATTTCAGCTCTGATTACTAGAAATTCAGTGCAATTGAAATATCAGAACACAGCACGGCCCATCACCTGGCAGGGAGTGAAGGCATTGGTTCCCTCCAGGGCCTTTTTAAGTTCGCAGGTCTGAGGTGGGATGAGCGGAGGTTTGGAAGAAAGGAGCGCAGCAGGCAGAGTAGTGACAGCCGGCCCGTTCCCAGGCACAGTCTGCTAAGCAAAGGCAAAGAAATGACCCAAAAGGAAAACGACCAGAGGCGACAGATAAGCGGCGCTAAACCAAAGTGCAGAGTTTGCACCTGTTTGGGAGGTTGCACAGGTGAATAACCATCCAGTTCCGTCATGGGGAACTCCAGGCCTTTCCTGCGCAGGTCCTCATACACTGACACCACGCCCGTCAGGTCAGGTGAGCTGCGGAATGCGTCGGCCCACGCCTAGGCGAGAGAAAACCACAAATTAATACAGAGAGCAGAGGAAGGCATCAACAGAAACTCAAACAGAACAACACCTTATTTTTTTATAGGTTAGCACCAGCTCATGCCCTCCCCACCTGAATGATGCTGAGCACTCTGTTGTGCAGGATCACTGGAGGGTTGTTCCTCGGGATGATCGACCGCACCAGGACCCCTTCTACAAAGTCCCGAGTTGTCACCAGGATGTGGAACCTGTAGGCGCAGTTCTTCACACACGTCTCCAGGACCTGACGCCCGGAGGACACAACAAAACAAAACCATCGAACCGTGTCTGACGTCTGATAACAGCTGAGGATGAACAACACTCACAGTCAGCGCCAGCATGACCTCCTTAAAGTTCTTATTCCCCACGATCCTCTTCCTGATGGCTCTGACTGCATCTTTGGGTCTGTAATCAGAATATTTGGAATGGTCAGAGGAAATTAAACCTCCAGAGAACGACACACGCGCACACACACACACACACACACACACGTACACACACGTACACACCCTTCCTCTGAGCTGTTGATCATGTCGCAGATATCCATGTTGAGGGCCCAGTCTTCTGACGGGAGGCTGGAGTTGGTCGCACACTCTGAAAAAACAACAAACAGAAATATAATAATATAATAATATAAAATAATATAATGAAACTGAGCTATAATATGATGCAAGTTGAAAAAACGTGCTTAATGTTAAGTGCAAGAAAGTTTTACGTATGGTTTAATAATAATAATAGAAAATAACATTAAACCAGTTTAGAGAAGTCAAAATCAACTGATTTATTGAGATGGTCTTTTTCTTCTCCTTCATATTGTGTCGGTGACAATAAAGAATCCACAGTATTCTAATAAAAATGTAAAGTAACAACACAGTACTTTAAATACACATGATTATCACTCAGTTGAAGTAACCATCTCTCTCTCTCATCAGACACATCAGTATTCAGGACACAGACACAAATGAGATGTGGGTCAGGAGGATGTGGGCCACTTATTGTCCCGCCCACCTATTAGCAGGTTAAACTGACACGCTAACAACCAATCAAATGGCGCATCCCGGCCTCTAAGTCCCGCCTCTGTCACATCATTGTCCCGTGGACGCGTCAGTCAAATCAATAAGCCGTGGCTCTTAATGGACCTGAACTGATTGTTGGACTGTGACGCGAAATAAAACACATCAGATGATCGATCGATGATCGATAGATTCCGGATGTTCGAAAGCGAACCTCACATCAAAGGACAGAGAGAGAACATCAAAGAGATGAGCTGATAACAGATGAGAGAGCTCACCGATCCTCTGTCCCACCGCGGAGCTGAACGGGTTCCCCAGGAGAAACTCCATCATGAGGCCGCCGAGGGCCGAGCCGCGTCCCCGGGCCGAGCCGAGCCGTGCCGTGCCGTGCCGAGCCCAACAACAAGCCGCGCTCCCTCCTGCAGACTGCTGCCACTGCCGCTGAGCACCGCACTGAACTGGGCCACCGGTTGAACTGCGTCACCGTTAAAGGGACAGAAGCCTGCAAGTATGATGTCAGCACCGGCGACCAGCGCCCCCTACAGGCATAGTACATGCCTGCACACACAAGACTCTGAGATAATGATGATGATAATAAATGTGTGGGTACACCCTGGACATGAATACAAAATATTAAATTAAATCAATATAATTAATATATACTTAGTAATTCTCTCACAGTCTTTTGTGCTCATCCTTAAAAAGTTCACTTCAGACATCGATGATGTGTCCTGACATGATTTGTCAACTGACTTTAGAAATGACTTAATAACAAATAAATAAAAATATCATAAATGATCTTTTTTAAGAATTATTCTGGCGAAAACAAAGAAAGGTCTCCTTGCTTGTGTTGTTTGACTTTCTGCCACATGGGGGCACTGTTTGATTGGACTCTGGACTCCAGGTGCATTAAAACTGCTTCCTGCAGATTTCATTGAAAGTTGAATAGTTGTGAATATGTCACATTAAAGCTGATTTATTATCTGACTCTGAGGCCTCATCTTGAACAGGTTCGTTATTTCTCCTCATGAACTTTGTTGATTATCACAAAGTGAACCTGGAGACAGGTGAGGTCCCAGCGTAGAGACACCGAGCGGCTGTTATTGAGCCTCTGTCAGGAGGTCAAGAGGTTTATTTTCCCCCTGGAAAGATTATTGCAGTTTTACTTATTGTGCACAAACTCTCCAAAGAAAACTTCTGTCTATGACTCAACACACACGTTTACATGAAACCAAATTCAGACAAGTAGAGTATTCTGACCTTAGTCCCGTTCTGTTGACGTGGATACATAAGTTCATCGTATGTTGACGTCCAATCGGAGATTTCTCAGCATTTTGTGACACCGACATGTCAACAGCTTGACGTCACACACGAGTGTATATGTGTGTGTATTTGTATTTATAACTTAACTCCATGTTTCCTGCTTGTGATTGACTATCTATCAGATGTACTGATTTAATAACAAAATGAATAAATAATGTTTATTTGACTCATACTCAGACTGAGCTGTGTAACATGGCAGCAGGAATATTAAAGTAGCAGTCATGTATTCTTTATTAACAACTCACGTCATGTAATTGGAGCGATATCTCACGGAGAATAAGAACAATAGTCAGATTGTTGGTGTTTTCCTCGCCGACACTGGGGATGAACATCGGTTGTGTTTGACGGTGTCGATGATGTGAGTGTGTGACTCAGACTCAGTGACTCACCAGCCAGTAAACAACAGAGATTATAGCCGGTGCTGTGGCTGCTGATGTTCAGCCCACTCCTCTGTTCACAGCGGATCAGACAGTTCGGCCCGTTATACAGAACCGTATGTGGCTCGTGTGGGTGGGGGTGGGGTCATTAAAAGGTTAATTACAGTGTTCATCTAAGAAAATGTGTGTGTTCATTATTTTAGTTTATTGTTTCATCGTCCAGAACAGGGCCGGGTCTAGACAGGCATGTATGAGGGGGCAGCCACAAATCTTGAGGGGGCATTGTGCGAAACATGACATGAGAAACAACTTGATATATTTTATATTTGAGGGGGCAAGCAAGACATTAAGACATTAAGAAGTGGAGCGGAGGAGAGAAGCATGAGATAATAAAAAATATATGAAATTTAATATATTTTGGGGGATTTAGTTTGAGGGGGCACAACATTTATTTGAGGGGGCCAGGCCCCCTCTTGCCCCTGCCTAGACCCGGCCCTGGTCCAGAAGCAGAGACGAGCCCACAGTGTTTACTCTGAAACAGTTCATGTGATGCTACAGGGATTGCATGAGATGATTTCTCTGTGTGGACCGTGAAGCTGCAGCGTGGAAACAACCACCTCAGCCAGCAGGTCTGGTTCATCACACTGGCTCCTGGTTGCTATGCTACTGAAGATGCATCCATGAACTGACGAACGACGGGGATAATACAAATACTAGAGTAATGATACTCTCCGTTGTTTTGCTGTTACTGTTGAAACACACGCGGTCTCTGGGAGAACAAGTATTGATCAAACCTCCGAGTGTTTCAGCCGAGCAACTTCCCAACACTGCAACCATCCACGCAACAGTGGCCACGATGACACGTTTGGCCGTAGATACCTCACAGGTTGCTCTCCACCTCCCTCCCTCCCTCCCTCCCTCCCTCTCGCTGCAGCTGACACGTGCACACACCAAGATTTCCCTCAAGCAAATGTCACAGACAATTTCCTGGGGGGGGGGGGGCAGCACATGCACGAGTTAACACTGAAGAGAGAGAGAGAGAGAGAGAGAGAGAGAGAGAGACAGAGAGAGAACGAGGAAGGCAAAAAGAAAGCACCATCAATTGTTGTAGCATGATATCACCTGACCAGACGCTGCCTCTGCCAGCGTTTCATTCTGCACAAGAACAAGCAGCTTTCTCTACCTCCAGCCGAGGAGAGCGGGCCGGCGGGTTCTGTATTCACAGTGTGAAGCCTCCAGATCAGCCTCCTCAGCCGGTGAATTAAATACAGTGGTGCAGCGTGTGCAGGACTGTTTATCTGCAACCAGCTGTGACGGAAGCTCGGAACGGAACACGTCACTGCAGAGAGAACGAGTCGAGCCGCAGGGACGACGGTAACCCAGCCGGAGAGATGATGCAGGGAGGACTGTGTGTTTATCTCTGCCTCAAGGTGACAGGTGTAAAATCATGCACGGAAATCTGGTTCAAAACAATACTTCATTAGGAGACGTTTAGAAGACAGAGCTCGTCTCTGAGTGTGACTCATCTGCAGTGAGTGTGTGTGTGGTCCAGGTATCCCTCATGTTGTGGGGACATGTCCACAGTCACATTACGTGGACACATTTTACAGTGTAGACATGTTTTAAGGTTAGTTTTAGTTTTAAGGTTTAGGCAAGTAGTAACTATGGTTAAGGTTAGAGTCTCAATGAAAGCAATATAATATTATAAGAGTGTGAGTGTGTGTGTGTGTCTGTGACGACCTCACCCCAGTGAACAATAACACCCTCCACCACCATCACATTCACATTTCACATACACTCCAGCATCTCATCCCGTTGTCATGGCGCTGACTAAACTACCGACTCCGCCTCAGAACATCTTACAGAGACGAACATGTTCCTGTGACACAAACATTCAAAGAGAAAAGCGACGTGTTTATTCGAACATCACCGTTTACATGGAGACATGAATACATTCTGTTTAACCATGTGTGTTTTCTTTTTTCTTTTTACAAAACACAGAATGAGACATGTTTCATTAACAAAGACTTTGGTTTAAATGTGAATTATCTTCTTCAGCTCTTCTGCAGTTTGAGACTGAACCACATCCAGACATCCCTCAGGTACGAGCTGAATAAATGACGTCTGGTGTGAAAATGTTAAATGAATCTAATAAAGTACAACACTCAATTAGAGAAGTCCTTAATCAAAGAAAAATATTTCAAATTCATTCTAGAAATCCTCAAACATTTTGATCTGTGGCAGTTTTCTGGTTTATTTTCTAAAACTGAATTTTACTTCTAAAGATGCCACTTTGGACTTAATTAATAAAACAACATGAAATGAAAAATAAGGACAATAATCATCAGTTAAACCTTATTAATGTCCTTGTAATGCTCGTCTCCTACAGACAGTGGCAGAGGACGCTAACAAGTGTAGTCTGTTCCCTAATGGACGTCTTTATCTTTACATGATAAATGGATCATTACACTGTCAGAGAATCCGTAACAATAATATCTAATGAACCTGATTGGACAGAATCCATCAGTTTACCCATTAGCTGGTCATCGCTCCACTGCAGGACACACACACACGCGCAAACACACACACGCGCACACACACACACACAGTGTTTTCACAGTAGCAAATCACATTTAGTAGTACAATACATCATGTGCATACGTGAGGATTGATGCAGGTAATCTGTGTTAATGGGGCAGACGGACACGGCTCACGTGTGCAGGTAGAGTCCTGTGTTTTCACCGTGTTACATGACGGAGCAGGTGAAGCCGCAGCAGTCCTTCAGCAGCGTGAGTCCAGTTTTAGTGATGAACGGAGACGACGTCTGCTGAGATTTGGACGCCACCGTTTGATCCGGCAGGGACCCTGATTGAAAACGTGGAAACATGAAGATTAATAAACTTCTGGAAAACATTTGCGTTCTCTGGAACACGTGCTCTGGATAATTGATGTGCACCTTCACCTTTTGCAGCCAAAGCTTTGGGGAATTTGGACTGTAAGAAAGCCGCCATTTCTCTGTCTTCCTCTCTCTCCCTGTGGAGGAAAACACATCCTCGTATTCTTTTTCAGATTTTCAGATTTTATCACGTGCTGCTGAATGTCACTGCGAGACCACACTTTAATTGGAGACTCTAATCTGCATGTTGTGATTTCACTGCGTCAGTCACACACAGCTGTATCCTCTCTCTCCTGAAGGCTCTCTGGCAAAATGTATTTCTCAGACTTCATTAAACCGAACTACGTCACCGTCATTCTCCGTCAGTGGATTCTTTTTTTAAACCGCACCTCAGTCGCTCAAACTCCACATCGTCCACGAGGAAGTCTCTGGTCTCCACCAGCTTGTTGATCTGCAGCAGCAGCTCCTCCTCCCGCTCCCTGTCCTCCTTGGACTTGTCTTTGTCTGTTCAACACACACACACACACACACACACACTAATGTAGAAATGGACAAATCCAACCAATCACAATGCATGTTGTTGACAACATCACATTTTGAAGCAGCAGAAGAACTTCCTCCTCTATCGACTTGATTTATTTAATATATTTGCATTCAACTGTTACTCACAGTGATTTGTTTGATTAAAAAAACTTAAAACTCAGATTAAGCGACAGCAACTTTTTTTTCCTCCGATGCTTAAATAGTATCTTCTGAATTCTGCGGTGCTTAATGTGACTTGTCAGACAACAGTGACTAGATAAAGTCCGATTCGTCTTCTGGAGCTGTGGATGTGACTGAGTCCAGATGAACTGATTCTGTGTAAATCACGTTACGGTTTTATCATCTCCCTGTAAATGTAACTGTATTATTTTATATCTCAGCTTCTTATCTTCCTAGTTGCCACAGCAACGTTCCTCCACACGAGAGCTGTCATCTAAACTTAATGAGCGGAGGGATGTGAGTATTAGTCTGAAGAAGAAGCAGCATCATCTAACAGAGGCTCATTATTATATGAAGTCTGAGTCTTAAATACTGCGACTGCTTTTTTTTAAATTCACCTGGAACTGAGACCAGTTTTTGCAGCTCCGTCTTCAGCCTTGTGATTTCTTTGCAGAGCTGGATGTCGTCCATCCTGAGAGCAAAACAAAAACCGTGAATACATAATTGACCTTGTTTTCACAGAGGAACAATCCCTGGAAACAAAAGGACAGAAAAAAAAAATGTGATCATTAGAAAAACATCCACTGACTGATTACATCTTGTTTTGCCGTCGACAGGTTTTTGAAAACACAGACTGGAAGTTTGTTCCATTGCAGCAAAGCAATTTCCTCCTGGATCCATCACACAGAGGCGTGAATGAGAAATTGTTTGAGTTTGATCAGACTGAAAAACACCGGGGTGAGATTTTATCAGCAGGCGGCAGCGAAGTCCGTGAGTTTATTGGCTGAAATAACACCTGACGGAATCAAATCTCATTTCACTGTCTGATACAACAGCAGCCGCTCATACGAGTGTGTGTGTGTGTGAAAAGGAAAATGACTGTGATAGAAATACTGAGCTGTTAGTTTAATAAAATAGGTTCGACTTCAGCCACAACAAGGAGGAGATGTTGTTTTCAGCCCTTTGTTTTTTGTGAGACAGGATGAGACGCAGGTCAAGAAAGATTTCAAGATATTTGTCTCGACAGTATCAACGTGAAGTGAGGACGACCTGCAGCGAAGGGCCGCATCAGAACCGAACCTGCCGGAGGACTCAACATCGGTACGATCCAATACATGGATCTTGATTACAAAAAAAAATCAGGGGACTGATATTTGCGAGCAATTTGATGTCGATCCAGATTTTCATTTGGAACTTAGTCGTGTTTTTAACACGATAACAGCTGGAAACCTGTAACTACCTCCAGCGTGCAGCTGAGATCACGAGGATTCAGAAGTTTATATTATTTTCTAACTGGTTTAAATTTAAAGAAGAAGGTTCTTGGTTTGATCGGTTCTGGGTTTTTCTCCAGCTTCCTCCCACAGTCCAGACACACGCAGACTGTGATGCAGTTAATTGGAGAATCTAAATTGAGTGTAGGTTTGAAGTGTGAGTGGTTATTTGCCCAAAGTCCTCTGGGATTGGCTCCGGCTCCCGTGACCCTGAGAGATTTAGATATCGGATGATATAATTCTGTTGTTTTGCTGAATCTTCCCACAGGTTGCGTTGGTGCTGCAGTTAATTTAATAGACATCAACACACGGAGCCCTCAGACTATTATTAGGACTGTGCATCACTTTGTGAATCGTGTGACACGAAGCCGTCTGATACGTGTCACAAATAAGAGCCCGAGCAGAAGTCATCATTATCTGCATCTGTGACTCATGGTGTGAAAACATTAATCAGAGCTGATCACTGCTTTTACTCCCTGTGCTCCCGTCTCCAGCCTTGTGTGGCAAAATAATGAGGAAGGTCTCCACAGAAAAAGTGAAATAATTAAAAAGCAAGGATGAGAGAGAGCAGAGAGACGTGGTGTGTGTGTGTGTGTGTGTGTGTGTGTGTGTGTGTGTGTGTGTGTGTGTGTGTGTGCGTCACAGCCTGGTGAGACATTAAATAGCACTGCTGTTCTGTTTACACACGTTGTGCCATCATGCAGCGTTGGTGGCTGACAGTTGTGTTTCCCACCATAACTCCTGAGAGACTTTTAACAGTGTCTCTGTGTTTTCAGGTCCCAGAGCAGCAGAGCTTCGCTGGGACCCGACAGAGGGGCACGACGCGACAGCAGCGACGCGTCATAAACCTCTGAGGAAAAACATGAACCACTTCCGAAGGGACGACTCGTCAAAATGTGAAGAGGACGGACAGATATCGCGTTGAAGAAGACAAAAACATGTTGTGAGGTCACTTTGACCTTTGACCTTTGACCACCCAAACTCAAATTCTTAAGATATCGCGTTGACAGATCTTACATGTATCTGAGCTCCGACTCTCTCCGAACCAGGATGTCTCGTATCCGCTCGATTCTCACCAGCTCTCCTTCGATGTCCTGCACCGTGATGGTGGAGTCGGCCATCGACACGACGTCTTCTGCTGAAAGACGAAACATGGAAACAGGTTTTAATTTGTCTCTTGAATAATCGCAGAAAGTTTCCACAGACACATTAACGAAGAAACTCTGAGCAGCGTGATGTGCGTTAAGTTTTAAAAGATCCTGAAACTGGATTTAAGTGATTCTGTGCCTTCATCCACTGTGAAGTTGGAACTACTTAAATATCCAGATATTGAAAAGCAAATTAAATTATGAGGTCACGGTGACGAGACGTGTCACACAAGCTCGTTAATGTTAGACACAAATGAGCAGAAGGTTCTTTTTGGACGCTCTCGCACTCAAGCGTCACATTTTAATTTAGCAATTTCTTCGGGTTTTCACTCACTTCCGTTGTCGTGTTTTCTGGCTTTTTCTTTTCGTGTTTTCCATCAATGTGCTTGTGTGAGAACATGAACCTCCACCCTGCTGCTGTGACCCCCCCCCAACCCCCCCACCCCCAGCCTCCGACTCCTCACCAGGAGCGATGAGTCACCCGGCAGAGCTCCGATCGGCTTTTAATCACCTGACCTTGTGTGAAACGACGATAAGATCACATACACTGAACCACGGGGGAATTACAAGAATACACATGTTTCTGTCCACATGTTTGTGAACACACACACATGGACACACACACATGGACACACACACATGGAGTACCAGTGTGTTCCCTCGTGTTCTCATTATTTTGCTCTCAGGACTCCGACAGGTTTCGAGCATTCGGTTCAAATTGTTCTTGACTTTTAATTTCACACTACAACTTTAATCACCTCCGGCAGGGAGGTTACGTTTTCACCACCTTCCCCTGGTCTGTTTGTCAGAAATAGAATAAAATAAAACCAAAGGTAAAGCTATAAACTGATTTGTATGCTATAGTTTAATTATATATGTATATGTATGTATCTATCTAGGAAAACTAGGGTCTTTATTATAAATGAAATGGGCCCCCCCCCCCCCCCCCCCGAGGGTTTGTGAAATCCTGTCTACAGCCCTGCTGCTGATATACAGGTAACTTTCATTCTCTCCACTGTTGAGTTCTTTCTGATTCAACCTTTTTATGGCTGATGAATTGAAACTGCGTAAATACATTCTGTCATATTTAAGCATTACAACGTGAACAGCGCATTCCATTAAAAACTCACCTGGTTCGACCATCGTTCCGTCCACCTGCGTCTTCTCCAAGGATCCGTACTGTTGAGAGCATTTTCTCTCTTTTTCCATGTTTTTTCCTCAACGCTTCCCTTTTTTTTCAATTTCTCTGCACAGAAAGAACAATCAAAAGAAATTCTGCTGCTGCTTGAAAATAAAAATAAAAACGTGTCCATGCACCATAGCCGGAGGGAGAAAACGGAGAGGAGGAGAAAACGGAGAGGTGATGATGATGATGAGTCCAGACTCACACTGATGATTTCTCTGCTCACAGGAGCCGATGCAGCTGATCTCTGCTCAGGGACGCCACCTACTGACAGAGAAGGAGCACAACACAGAGCCACTGCTCAATAACTATACTGCATAAACAAAGAGGAGCTGACGACTCAGTCAAATCACTCTGTGTGTGTGTGTGTGTGTGTGTGTGTGTGTGTGTGTGTGTGTGTGTGTGTGTGTGTGTGTGTGTGTGTGTGTGTGTGTGTGTGTGTAGAGCTGGTATAGGAGGTGGTGATGTTTGATTAAGTGCAAACAATAATGTGTACATAAATTAAATACACAAGCTTCGAAAAATATTTGAAGAGGGCAAGTCTCTCACACACACACACACACACACACACACACACACACACACACACACACTATTATTATCATTAAATGTATTTCTTCTTGAATCTAACTGAAACTTTACAGACAAAACAAACATCACATCAGGGACGAGGGAGTGTTTAATATTAATATTAACATGAATGAGTGAATCTGAATTCAACATTTGCAGTTTCATACAAATCCAGACGTGTTAAAGTGTGATGACAACATGTTTCCCACCAGGTCTGAGGGGAACATTTGACGTGAGACACTGAGCCTCTGAAACACAGTCGACCTTTAAATGTTCTGTAGCTGCAGCTCGTTTTAATCTGCTCAACTCACGGCAGTTAAATACAAATTTACATTTACAATCACCATCATCGCAGCTTCCATTCAAATCCGATGATCCAGCAGATGAGCAGTTTGTCGGGAGTGGTGAAACAGGAGGTTCAGCCTCACCTTGTGCACACGTCTTGTGTTTGCACTGCTTGTCAGAGGCTTCAGTGTTAAACCTGGCCGGTGGCGCTGAGACCTTCTGGCCACAAGTAGCCCTGTTGTTTTTATGTCTTCGTCTCTTTCTCTGTTTGTAAAATGGATTACGCAAAAACTACAGAACCTGTCATTGTGACACTTGGACGGAAGGAAGGAGGAGGTGGACAGGAAATATTTCAACACATTGTGGATGAAAACAAATCAAGCGTGTTTAGGCGACAGATATTTATGAGTGTGTGCAAATAAAAGTCAGAGGAAAGTTAAACGTCACCGCTTAGATTGAAATGAAACCCGTCAGGGGAGGAAATCAATTATTGTGGCTATGCTACTTGATGAAGATCGACGTGTCTGTACAGGACAGTGTTAATCTGATAAGTTATTCTAAATATTCTGCACTTTACCCACTGATCTCTTTTGTGCAGCTCACTCTGTAGAGTCTTTCACTGGTTTATCCTCCTTCCATAATTATTATTGCTTCTATCGTATTCCATCGCTTTGTCGAGCCAGTCCCTCTCCTGCTCCGACTCAGAGTCGCTGGCTTCACTGGCGTTAGCGGCCAGGAGGCGAGAGTAGTTGATCCTGCGCTGGTGAGGGGCCTTCCACTGGAGCAGCATCAGACACACACACCACACCATCAGACCCACCGCCACTGCTCTGAACAGCCACGTCAGCCCGAACCTCTGCACCACAAACCCCCCGCCGAAGCTCCCGAGGCTGCTTCCCAGGTGGAGAGACAGAGCGCTGTAGACCCTCCTCACGCTCCGCTCGGCCTCCGGCGTGGCAACGTCCTCGCACTGGACGTTCACAGCCCACCAGAGGGCTCCGCCGCTGAGGCAACTCAACATCTGGGCAGGCAGCACGGCCCAGGGTCCCCAGAGGAAGGAGTAGTAGAGGCACTGCAGGCTCAGACTTGCAGCCCCGACTGCCAGCACCCTTCCCGGGCTGAGGAGCTTGGACACCCGGCCGGCCAGGAGAGGGAAGGCGGCCTGTGAGAGCAGAGCGAGGGCGAGAGACGATCCCATGTGCAGCTCGTTGCTCCCGTGATCCTGCATCTGCCACAGGAGGAAGTTGTCCACGGCAGAGCACGCTGCCCCGGCCAGCAGGGTGGTGATGGCACAGAGCAGAGCGCGAGGGGAACCACGCACCAGCTGCAGCGCTTTCAGGAGCCCGTTGGCCCTGTCTCGCTTTTTGTTCAGGTAGAGAGGGAGGTAACAAGCCACGGGCAGGGCCAGAGCGGCCAAACCAGCGTAGCAGTAGAAATGTGCCGCGCTCCTGGGCGTCCGACCGGCTATGAGACAACTCAACTGGCTGACCAGCAGCCCCGCTCCTCCAGCCCCGCACGCTGCTCCCAGTAAACCCCACGGCCCGGTGCTGCTGTAACGGTCGGAGGCGTCCGCAAAATCCAGATATTCATACAATCCGTCATCTGCCGTCCACTCCAGAGGAGCTGACACAGACTCCCACACCGAGACGATGATGAGTATCAAGAAGAAGAGCTGGTGTTGAGGGTCCATGACCTTCAGGCTTCCTAAAAAGTCGAACCGGCTCCTCTCGTCTGGCGTCTTTTCTCTCTGCGGCTCCACAGAGCCTGATTTGAAGTCTGACCTCTTACTCCTCACAGCAGCAGCAGAGGAGCTGGAGACATGAGGCACAACAGAGCTGCCGACCCCTGATCCTCGGAGGCTGTGGTCGACCCCGACAGAAACACTCTGTTGTCGATGATGTGAAGTTACAGAAGCAGATTTACCACCAGCGATCGTCTTTGCAGGAAACGTGACACCAGGATGGGAAACAGGATGTTTTGGGTGAGGCCTGGTCTCGGACGTTTCAGGTAGGACGCTGCTGGTGGGCGGGTTAACTCCGAGACCTTGAGCTGAACCGCTGCTCAGATTCGTGGCGTTACAGGTGCTGCTCTGCTTGTGCACTTCTGCGAGCGGGACAAGCAGCAGAACCAGAGCGACCGCTGCCGAACACACGAGCGAGCCATTTATCACCACTCGCCTCTTGTTGTAGTGTTTGGAGAGGAGGCTCGCCACGGGGCTCCACACCAGCGATATCAGGTGTTTGGCGCCCATGACGACGCCCGTCATCACGGGGGTGAGGCCCAGCTGCCTGAGGTACAGGGTGAGGAAGGGGAGCAGGCAGCCTTTGGAGCAGGAGCACAGGAAGTTGAAGATGCTGGCGAGAGCGAGGGCGCGTCTGACGTCAATCTGCTTGTTCCTCTTCATGATTGTCGTCCTGTGCAGCTCAGAGTCTCTGCTGATGCTTCACATGGAGCGGCTGGTTGGAGTCAAACCGAGAAAATAATAAAGTTAACACAACAAGAACAATCAAGTCCAATATAGTGATATAATCCTCATTCCCATTGTGCAGCACATTGAGGAGGAAAAACATAATTGATCAACCTCACATTTATACATATAGCGTGTGTTTATATATATTTGTTTTTAATGTATTTGGACATATTTGTCTGGATATAATTTGTGGACATTTCGACCCAGATTAGTTATAATCATAGTCAAAGTATAATCGTAGAACACAGATGATAAAATAAAATAAAAAGATTAATATTATAATCACATAATAGAGATTCAGTATCAATCTAGCAATCCATTTTTATTTGTATAGCTCATATTCACAAATCACAACTTGTCTCATCTCTGTTCTCAACAAGAGGAAAGTAAAGCCACAAAAAAACTAAGAACAGCTAGAAACACAACATTAAAACAATTATGTCATTAAGATGAATAGGTTTTTCCAGTTATTTCAAATTATTAGACACGTACAATACAATCGTTGGGGTGGTTAAATAAAATAAAATAAAAATAGGTGTTGTTTCCAGACCTCTGGATATTTTCTGTCTCCTGATCCTACATCCTGTTCACGTCTGTGTTTAAATCCTGTGTTGATCTGAACTCAGCAGAGAAGTTGTTTATCAGGAGTCTTTTCTTTTCCTGTCTCTGTAAAAACCAAGAGTCGGATCTGCGCCGATCACAGGAAACGAAGCTGCAGTTTCACTTTAAAATAAACCCGATAAGAAGTGAAATGTTAAAGTTTTCCTGAGCAGGAAGAAACACAATATAAACAACAGAGAAGCAGGAAGTAACAGGTGACGTGTGGAAGCACCTGCAGCAGAGGACACGTCACAACTTATTTATAATAAATAAACACTTTTACCTTTTCTCTTCTTTCCCTCAGAGATCCTCAGAGTTCTCAACGACCTCCTCCGGTTTCTACTTCCACACTTCGTCTCTTTGATAAACACGTGTCACCGTCTGGAGGTTTAACTTTTACACCGTTTGCGCACCTGCGGCCGTTCTCACGACTCCAGCGCCCCCTACCGGTGTGGATGCCTCAGTGCGGACCACACACTGGCATGATGTCAAGTTACATCCTCAGAGAAAGAATCAGTTAAAGATCTGGATCAACAACTAAGATCTGGATCAACAACTAAGATCTGGATCACACAACTTAGATCTGAATCAACAACTAAGATCTGGATCAACAACTAAGATCTGGATCAACAACTAAGATCACACGACTAAGATCTGGATCAACAACTTAGATCTGGATCAACAACTTAGATCTGGATCAACAACTTAGATCTGGATCAACAACATAGATCTGAATCACACAACTTAGATCTGGATCAACAACTAAGATCTGGATCAACAACTAAGATCTGGATCAACAACTAAGATCTGAACCAACAACTAAGATCTGGATCAACAACTTAGATCTGGATCAACAACTAAGATCTGAATCACACAACTTAGATCTGAACCAACAACTAAGATCTGGATCACACAACTAAGATCTGGATCACACAACTAAGATCTGGATCAACAACTAAGATCTGAACCAACAACTATGATCTGGATCAACAACTAAGATCTGAACCAACAACTAAGATCTGGATCAACAACTAAGATCTGAACCACACAACTAAGATCTGGATCAACAACTAAGATCTGGACCAAGACACAACATAACCAGACAAAACACAACCCAAGATGAGATGAGACAAGTAAAAGACAACAAGAAACAACCCGACTTGAGACGAGACAAAGACAAAGACATTTATTTATTTGTGATCTAAAGATTAAAGTTGTGTAATTGTACAATATGTGCAGCAGTAATTCTTGGATTTGACTTCCTGAGTGCAGGTCCCGTGCATTAACATGAAAGTGCTGATTGAAAACATCCTCATCTGTCCACACGACGTCCCTCATGTCCCTGACGTCCCTCACGGGGTCACACCACTGAAGGTGTTGATGGGCAGCGACAGGACGTTGTTCAGATACTTGCTCAGCGGCGGCTCTCGCTCGTTACTGACGTTGAGCCTGGAGCGGAGGCTGCATCCTGGGTCCAAGCACGGAGAGACGTCTATTCTGCAGAAGAAGAAATGACGTAACTCTTTGGTTTCAACCGGCGTCAGATGATATAAAGAATAAAAACAATGCGCAGCCTCAAGAATTACCTTTGGACGTCAGTGTACGTCCTGCGAGAGTCTCTGTCCAGACACACACAGAGCGTTCGATCCTCCATCGTCCTGATTCTGAGGTTTTGTGTTCGGATTTTCTATGAAAACAGAAAAACCGTAGAAATGTAAGACAATGATTTTTAAAAAAAATCATGAACACAAGTTATTAGTAATTGAGTTCTTACTTTGTTGTCTCCCAGGTTAATGTTGTCAAAACGGACCCAGAGGAAATCCTCACCTTCACAAAGGGAAAAAATAATAATAATAATGATAATGACTCGTGTTTTCCAAAGTGATTCTTCTTTTGTTGGAATAAAAACCTAAGTGAATGCGAGCGGTGAACCTGTGGTTACAGCTGCCGGCTCTGAGGTGATCACCACGCCACACGCCATCCGCGCTTCTCCCCGTACGACTCTTCGTTTGCTTAACGACGTCTGTTAACGATAGAGACGATAAAACCAAACTCTACTATTACAGGAGAAGTTACGACCTGACTTTAATTATGAGGACGTTTGAGTACCTCTGTGTAACTGACTGAGACGACGGCACCGTGGACGATTACGGTCGACTTCTTCCTGCGTGAGGACGGTTCCTCTGTCGAGCACAACAACCCTTCACTTGATGTCACGACACACACTTGTCTGTCTGTGTCCACACACACACTTGTCTGTCTGTGTCCACACACACACACTTGTCTGTCTGTGTCCACACACACACACACTGGTGGAGATGAAGGAACTTACTTGGAAACTTTTCTTTGAGGTGTCTGAACTCCGGCATGTCGGCCTCCAGATGGGACACGAACACGTCCTCCACCACAGAGGACGCGTCACTGCCGCACCGCGTCATCTGAACACACGCTGTATTTAGCTGAAGATATTCCTACATCATGTGTCTCCACCACTGAACACTCTGTCTACTCCTGCTGAGGACGTCCCTGTCCTTATACTGTCCTCCAATCACCACTCCATGACTCCATACTACTATAGTAAATACACAGTACTCAGAGTTTCTATTGAAATATGAAAACACAAACTTGCTCTTGGACGTTTTCGTGCATGTAAATCAGTGGAGGACATCCGTCCTGTACCTTCACAGAATACATCGGCAGGTTCACTGGCTGCGTCCCACAGCGGAGGTAGTAACACAGGGTGTCCAACAGGAAGAGGTTTTGGTCCGATTCTGACTCCCTGTGATTTGTGTGCTGCAGACAGACAGACAGAGAAACGAGACGGTCCAGCTCCACTCTGAGATAAAGATGGACACCACATGTCCAAATCCTCCCACAATCCAGAAATGAGGACGGATGCGAACACTTTCATTTTACAGTTTGGAGTCTGGAGATGTACTTTTTGTTTCGTGCTGATGGAGACATTTTAAAATACTAAAAAACTACGATGCTGGATTTTATAAACGTCCTCAACTCAAATCATTATTGGTCCTGAACAAAGCCTCTCAGAGATGTTAATGTGACTGTACAGTTTTTGTCTTTTCTTTAAATCCTCAGGTACCTTCCTGGCCAGGTTGGAGATGGTGGCTCTCAGACTGTTGATGTTGCTGTTGTACCAGGGATCCACTCTCCCCAGCAAGCCGGCGAGGGACAGTCTCCCCTCGTCCTGACACGGGCCGTCCTATCAGAGACATGAAGAGATATCACATCCAGCTCTAAGGTCACACCAGTCCGTCGGTGTGGCGGTGTCACTCACGGGTGATCTGGGCTGAGGCTCCACATCGACGACGGGGACGTAGTACAACTCTAGATTCAGCTTCTTGGTCAGAATGAGACGTTTTGACTCTCGCTGTCTTTTGGGAAAGACACAGAGGACATAACTGTGCTGCACCACACAGAGAGAGAGAACCACAGACCTGCAGCTCACCGTATAGAGAGCAGAACCCTGCTGAGCCGTCCGAGCACTCGGTCGTCCCCCATCACCACCACCCGCGCTGTGAGGCACCTGCGGTCGTCTCTCAGGACACGACGGCTCCCAGGAAGCATTTCCATCTTCTCCCTCATCAGTCTCAGCTTATCTCCTGGGTTTCTTTTCTTGCAGGCATTTCTCCGTGAGATTGCTATGGACGGATTTTTGACCAGAGGCTGCAGCGTGTCCCCAAGGTCACTCTCCTTCAGACGTCTCTTGGTCCCACCGTCCTCAGACCCGTCTCTTTTGTCCTTCTTGTCTTCATCCACACTCGATCTGGAGCCGGAGCTCAGGGAGAAGTCTGCCAGCAGATTCCCTGCAGGAGACACATTTATTTAGCTCGGAACGAACAGACACATTAACAGCAGAAGTTTTTTTTTACTCACATAGATCCTCTTCGTCTGTCCACAGGAGGAAACTGATCTGTGGAAATGACAACATCCTGCTGCACACGGAGCCACAGTCTTCCTCTGTAACTTCAGAGGAAGGAGGAGAAAGATCCTGCAGGAACGTTTCTTCATGTCTCTGTTGATAATCATCGGTGCGAGCAGAACACACACCTTCTGTAGCAGCAGTTAACATGTCTCTCTGTATGTGTTGCAGTCCGTTCAGATACGTTGCACATCCACCTGCACCGTGCTTTACACTCCGCTCCACAGCTCGCACCACTTCCTCGAAGCGTTTTTCCACCATCTGATCGTCCAAAGCCTGAAATGCACAGAAGACTCAGATGTAACCTCTGCTCTGAGAACGAGGAACTTATCATCTGGGGACCATGATGCAAAACCGTAACAGTGGTGCAGTGGATTGCACTGTTGCCTGGCGTTGAGGTTCTTTATAGACCAGTGTACCTGCAGAGCCTGAGCCAGCGTGGAGCTCCTGCACGCCGTCCCCAGACCCTTCTGCATCACTCGTAGCATCAGATTCTTCTTCATGGCTGTGGGAGTGTCCCTCAACAGGCCGGACACCTCCAGGTACGTCCTCACTGTGGCCTCCAGCTGTGCAGTAAAAACATCTGGGTCTGCGAGCACAAACACCCTGAAGGAAACCAGCAAACAGGGAGGGAGGAAACAGTACGGCTTTAAACTAGTTCACTCAGGATTACGCTCGACTCCTTTTCCATGACAGGAGTTCTTCACTCACTTTTCTTGCAGGGTGAAATTCTTACTCTTCAGGTTCTGCTCAGCGATGACTCTCCTCTGGTGCAAGGAGCCTGTCGAGGAGAGGACGTGTCTGAACTTTCACGGCATTGCTCCAGTGTGAGGACAAACTGAGGACGGCCCTTTGAAAAATGTGTTGCGTTCTACCTGGAGTGGTCATTTCCGTCTGAACGCTGCTCAGAGTGCTCAGGACCACAGCAGAGTGAGGCCTCGGTAAAATCAGCAGCCTCATCAAACACTCGTGTACTCTCTGGTAAAGGCTGCGAGGAATCGTGGAATCTGACTGCAACGTTTCAGTATTAGAAAGTTAGAAACACTATGGTCACTATTACAAACGTCTCATCATCCCAGTCACACAGACGCGTCTTACCTGAATGATTGAATAGTAGAGGGTGTGCAGTATCGGGATGACGTGCACGTGGGATTGTGTTTTATGCATCTGGATCAATCGACAACAAAAAGTTCCTTTATGATCAGCTCTGGTAAATTTGCACTCTTATTTTGAAATCTGGAGGCAGAGTTGAGGGACAACCTTCTTCAGCTTCCTCTCCAGCTCCTTGACCAGCACACAGATGAGGGAGACGCTGCAGGACGGATCCACCTCCAGCTTCTTCTCAAGACTCCATCTTATCCATCCTGCAGCAGACAGATGGCGTTGGCGTCACACGTGGCGGTGCACATACGTGACGGATGAACGGGGCGAGAGGGTGAAGTTTTATTTTGTCAGAAGATGAAATGAGGAATGTGGAGCAAAGTTATGAAGCCACAAAAATAAGGACATGCAAAGATAATTAACTTTACATTGTGCAAGAATAAATCATTATTCATCTTTTTTTTATTCTATAGAAAAAGGTAAATTAAAGAAAAATGTATTTGTATTGCACCTTTCTAGTTTTATTATTTAACCACAAAATAAAAGTCATATTCATCCATTCATGCAACACGTCCTTCCTTCTAGTTAGTGGACAACCCGCTCTATATCCCCCGAGCCATTTGAGAATTCATTTCATCAAAAATTTCATTTTTTAAATAACATAATAACAATATTACCGGTTTTATCACAACTTGTATTATTCTTTCACTCTACCTTTCTGTGAAGTACATCTGCTGTTCATCTCTTTGAGCAGAGCCCGGACCTCAGTGTGCAGACTGGACTGCACAGCTGAGACAGACATGTCAGCTGAAAACACAGATCATATGTTACTGTCGTGATATTTAACCACAGGTACAAACAAAATCAGGTCCATAGGATTCTTATCAAAGCTTTAACCTGTAAAACAAGTTTGTGTGTTACAATAATTCCAAAGAGCCGAGGTGGAAATAAAGGCACGAACCTGTGAGATCTACAATTTCTCATATCTGAGAATTTATATTTATATTTCTGCTGAGTTCAGGTCTTCACACCTGATGATGTTGTTGTCAGCGGCACAACGAAGTTAAATATTAATAAATAAAAACTATTATTAATTATCGGACACATTCAAACATTTATCTACGCCTGTCCCTGAAGAAGATTCAAACTACATTTCGAATGTGTAAACGACATGCGTGCAATGATAAAACTTACCGATGTAGATTCAATTTTTCTAAAATGAAAATAAAAAACAAAGGTTTCTCCCCCGCTGCCACCGCCGAGTGAAACAACCGCACGGGCAGGACACCTCGATCCTCGCAGGAATGAAAGAGGGTGTGATTAACTCGTAGGAGGAATTTCAAGAAAGGTGAGAACAAAGAACACACACAGCTCACTGAAACATTATTTTATTCGATTGTGCGCCACATAAAAACACAGCTATGGCTTCAAAAATAAATAGCTTATATTACAAGACAAAGAGGGGGATTAAAAGAACGTACACAGTCGTAATCAAGTAATCGGTTTCTCTCAAAGTTCTGCTTCCTGTGAAATCCTCCAAACAAGAACATTAACGACATTAATTAATACACAGTGAGTCTTCTGAGATCGAAGCTGCAGAACAGACACACCGTACAAAGACAAACCTGAAATACACAGTGTGTAGGTTAAACATTATGTCACTATTATTAGGTGCCACTTCTTCTCTGCTTTCGTTTTTTCAGACGCCATTCAGTCGCCAGGTTGCGTGAGGATCCCCGCAGTGTTTGACTCCCCAGGAGTGTGTGTGTCAGGAGGCAGAGAAGGAGGTGATGGGGAGGCAGAGCAGGGAGCAGTAGGACGGGTGCAGAGGCTGAACCTGACCTGGGAGCAGCTTGTACGACCTCCAGTCCGAGCTGCTTCCTGGTTTGCAGCACAGAGACACGTCGCACCTGCAGATACACAACGTTCAGCATCACTGCATGTGTGTGTGTACATAAGTACCCTTTACAAGTATTTAGTACTTTGGTGGGAAATACTGGATTGTGATTTGTATTTATATATATCGAACACAGACTGTTTATAAAGATGGTCGACATGACAGCAAACCCTAACCCTCCTCCCCCCGGTTTTGGTTTTGATGCTATCAAATCGAGGTGAAACATCACGATTGACATAAGCAGGCGACTGAAGAAGATATTGGTCGTCAGTGATGCTGTGTTGTACCTGGTCACACTCTGGATGAACTTCTTCTCATCCTGATCCAGACACACAGCGAAGGTGGTCCCGTCGTCTCCAACGCTCACCTGCACCTCGTCCACCTTCACCTCTGACACTGAGATGTGCTGAACGGGGGGAGAGAGAGAGAGAGAGAGAGAGAGGAAGGGTTTTAAAGGTTGGACGTGCACGAGGCTGTATTTTGTACCATGGGTCAAACCACCGTTCACCTGGTTGTGGCCCTTTTTAGACTGCCTCTTCAGGACTTCTGTCATCGTCAGCTGCAGAGTCTCTGTTCTTGAATCTGCACACACACACAGACACACACACACACACCGTTTGATTCTCTTAGACTTCACAACGTTTGCAAAAAAAAACCAAAGAACGGAGATAGCGGGCCTGTGGTAATCACCGTCACTGAGGTGCTCAGGCTTCCTGCAGGCTTTGTGAAGATTAATTGATGTGCAGACAATCTCCGTGTTGATCCACTGACCCCTGCCGCTCACAGCCACCTGTGACGAGAGGGAAGACGAGTGAGTTCCAGCCGTGAACTTTTAACAAATGTCTGATTGTTTGAGTGGCAGGAACAATACCTTGTTGAAGGCCACGCTCAGTGTCAGAGGGACAGCCCGACGCTCCTCATCGATTCCAAACCTTTTGCTGGCGGCTCCTGTACAAGCACAGAGCGGTTCACATTACACTGTAATGTGTGTGTGTGAGTGTGTGTGTGTTGTGGTTGTCTGGGTATGTCTGTGAGAGTGAGACTCACCCATGGCTTTAACAGCTCTGGTTCCAGCCGAGTGCCCGAGCTCCAGAGAATGAACAAACACTTCCCTTCTCCTCTCTCCTCCAGCCAGGGTGAGCTGCAGAGGAAGAGACAGGTGAGTCAGCAGTGATGGGTCGTCACACAGGTATTCACTAGAGTGTCAGTGTGTGTGTGTGTGTGTGTGTGTGTGTGTCCCACCTCCGCCTGGTAGAGCGGCACCAGAACAGGCTGGTCTGCATGTCTGCAATAATAAAGCACCAGCTGGGCCAGCAGTGAAAGACGCTCCCCGCTGCTGCTTCCCTCTGAGACGTCAGCGTCCTTACAGCCCGTCTGAGTCACACAGAGGAAATTACACATTAATACACATGAAGCAAGAAAATGAAACATTTTCCACAGTTTAAGTTTCCGAGCTCAAACCACGACGAGTTCTCTTTACTTTCCTCTGAATGTATGAACCGGAGCGTACCTGACAGAGGACGTCAGAGGACAGGCTGAGCAGACTGAGGACGTTGCGCTCGTACCAGGGATCCATCGCGCCCAACATCTGGGCTACGTGTGTCGTACTGTCCTCCAATACGGCGCCATTAGACTCCTGTCAGAGGGAAGGGACAAAAAGGTTTTAACGACTTTTCCTGTGACGATTTACACGACTGTCTGTATTATGATGCTTTTATCAATGGTTTAAAGTTTGAATCAGTAGAGACGTCGCTCTGTCTCACCGCAGACACGGCAGCTCTAGCTGAACTTCCTGTCTGGCCTTCAACAGGCGTGTGTCCTCCTGAGCGCCGCGTACTTCTCCTTTTGGTGGGGACAAAGTAAAACTGCAGTTTGCACATCTTGGTGAGTCTGGGACATTTGCACTCTTTCTGCTGCAGGTCACTGTACGCCCTGGCCAGCCTGCCGGCCTCTCTGTCCCCTCCGAACACCACCACTCTGACCAGGGTGGGCCCCTCTGCCACGTCGCCCTCGTCACAGCTCAGGATCGGCCTTCTGCGGACACACATGTGCTTCTGGGGGGAAGGAGGACTGGCGGTATCATTGGACGCCTGTCTGGACAGGGACCTGGAGTATTTGAGTGGTGTCCTGGTTCTTTGAACGTCTTTGGTGAAGTCTCTGCGATAACCCATGCTCTGGGCTCGGCGGCAAGCGCTCGGGCTGCGGGGGTTCTTGAAAAGCATGGAGATGCGCTCCACGCCTAACAGGGACCTGGACTTCTTCTTGGGTTTCTTCCTAGGTTTCGGTTGGCTGTCCTGTCCCTCCTCCTCGTGGCCTGCGTCCTCGCTCAAGTCACTCTCCACGCCGGATGAGGCGGACGGCAAGGACGAGCCGGAGGAGAGAGAGTAGCAGGAAAACATGGAGTCCCTGGAGGACGAGGACGTGGTGGAGATGCGGTGGTTTGGAAACTCCTGGTCCGCTTTGCTTCCCTCCAACTCTTCTTCCTCATCCACACTGGTGTCGTTATTATCGTCCTCGTCTATCTCTGCTTTCAGGAAACAGTCGGCAGTCGAATCCAGATCCGACTCGCTCGTGAGGATTTCATTCAGAAAGTCTGCGTGAACGAAGAAAGAGGAGTTTTAAAGTTCAAGATAAATCTCCGATACACGATGCAGACATGAGGAGCTGTTTAAACTAATTACCAAAGTTGTCGTTCTCCCAGGTACACGTGCGACATTTGGGGACGGGCAGCATGAACGTCTCAACCGACCCTGAAGAGAGGAGGGGGTTGGTTAAAGAAGCTTGAGATCAGTGATGGTTGGATTTGAGGTTTATCTGCCACCATGATATTCTGTGTTTCTGTCTCACCGGTGTTTGTGCAGCCACGAGCCGGAACAGGAACAAGACCTTCTCTGATCCTCTCCATGTTGTTCAGGAGCCTCTGCCTCGCTGTGCTGAAATCTGCTGCCGACGCTGCCATCTGCATGTTCTCGGTCACTTCCTGCAGGAGCCGCTCCAGCTCCTCCGTCCGCTTCGTCTGGAGGAACAGGACGTTTGTTTCAGGACGGATTTAAAAGAAAAAGAAGAAGTGGTACAGAGGTGCCCGGTGCTGGTCAGTCACCTGCAGGGCGGCGTGAAGAGCCTGCAGCTCGTATTTGTTGCCCAGAACCGCCTGGAAGCCGTGCTGGATGAGGGTGGTGAGGACGTCTCTGTTGGAGGACTGGGTGCTGCTCAGCTGCTCGGAGACGGACTGGACCTCGGGAGGGACGTCTTCCTCTGGACTCACTAACAGTACCGTCCTTACGAAGACACATTCAGGTCGTTAAAGTGAACTCAGGGTGTAGATGCAACAAGGCAAAGATAAGTGTGATAAGTAAATAAATAAATAACTGAGTTATTTGATGCTATAAAAACGTGGAATCTTCATCAACAGATAGTGGGAGGAAGAGGAGGCAGGCAGATAATGTTGTTAATGACAGTCTGAGGCTACTCACATGGTTTTAGAGCTGTGGATCTCGGAGGAAAACCCCTGCTCTGCCCTCACCATTCTCTGAAATGAAATACCTGCACCAAAAATAAAACACCAGCTCGATATGATCACAATGATACACGGAGAAAACCAGTTATTACCTTTCCTGCTGTCGCTAAATGTCCTTCTCTGCTACTAGATTTCCTGATATTATCTTGTCACTGCTCTCGGCCTCTCCCTGGATTAAAAAGTGCCCTTGAAGAACATACCTGGAGCTCTGAGCTCCTGCTGCATGACGCTCAGCAGGCGTTTACTGGCGGAGCTGCACGGCTCAGGCCAGGACAGAAAACTGTGGAACAACAGGTAGGCCTCCCGCATAACGTCACAGTCTGGAGCCACGTACGGAGCCTGAGGAAGACACAGACGTTAACAAAGAATAAAAGAAATATTCTATAATGCAATGAAACGAATACCCCCAGTGGTCGGTGCTTGTTCGTTAACTACAGCCACTCACTTTTAGGAGGGTTGAAGAGAACAAGAGCAAGAGGGGAACCACCAGTTCATACTGAGAGCGCTCCAGCACCTGAAAAACAGAGAAAAACCCTGGAAATGTTTCCTCACATCGCACCGAGCCGTTTGAAAAATCAGGTCAAACTTGTTTTGTCCAGTACCTCTTTTGTTTTCCTCAGTATTTTCTGCAGAAGGATAAGGAAGTTGTGGGGATTTCGCTTCACAAGTTCCTCCAAACACCAGCGGTTCATGCACAGCCCAGCTATAAGACAGACACACGAAAAAAAAACGACAACCGTGCTTATTTCTCCTTTGAGGTTTGATTCCGATGACGGATGAACAAAATACTTTTTAACAAAGACAGGACAGATGATTACAACACACCATGTTGCCAAAGCTCTTAATGAAGACGTAATCGAGCATTAGTAAGATATGAAGTAATGATACTCCTCCACGCTGTCTCTCACTCATCTGACTTTCGCTTCTCATTTCACTCTACATGATGGACAACATGTTCCCGGTTATTTAATGTTCTGCATTATCTGAGCATTATAAGCAGGTATCATGGGATGAGGGGGGGGGGGTCTTACCGTTCCAGAGCTGTTTGTCCGGAGTGTCCAGACCCAGGTCACAGAGGCAGCGCTCCAGGACGTGCTGGATTCGATCCTCCGTGCACGAGCTCTGCTCCATTTTCTGCTGCGGTGTCCACACTCAAACCCTGAAGATCAATCAACAGGAAGTCCCACTATAAAAACGAGAATGACACCCTGTTCTTGTGTTCCGGGACACCAATATATATCAAGTCACTGCAATAGTGACTTCCTGTTATTGCCGCTGCCAACACTTCATAACCATTATTGTTCCTGTCCAGAGACAAACACATTTCAGACACACACAGAGCTGCAGACCACAGTAAAGACGTCCGGGCAGAAGGTGCAGCCTGCCACTTCCTCTCAGGACCCGTGAGTCACAGTGTGTGTGAGAGAAGCGGAGGTGAGCTGGTCCGAAACCCCTCTACTTCTACTTTTTCATTCTTAAAAACAGCTGCTCACGCCAGATTTCGTAAATGACTCAGAGCCTGCATGGAAATGAAACTTCCCATTTGATCCATCTAAGTTACTGCAGCAAGTAAAGAAACGTCTCGTGTACCCAAAGTTTCAAAACCCAGAATGCAACTGAATTAAACCAGCAGTGGAGAAAAAGAGAGAATTACTGTGACTCCTGTGGTTAGAGTGTCTGCGCACTGAGCGACCAACACTCAAACCACAGCGACCACACAGATAAATACACAGTTTGGGAAACAATGAAAATTTCTCTGGTCCTTTAACGTTAGCAGGTTTTAAATGGCAGAGTTTCCTCCTGTGCCTGTTGCGATAAATCAAAATCAATCAGATCGGACAGAAGCGAGACGTCTCCCTCGTAATGAAAACAAATATTTCCCCAGGGAGTCTTCTGTACGTTCAGTCTCCAGGATGTGGATTTTCATATATATATATACACGGAAGCTGCAGTTGTGACCAGCTGGAGTCAAGACATATGACCTCCAGTGAGATTAAACAGGAAAGAAGCTTCCGAGAAGAAAGAAAGAAAGATATGAATGAATGAATGCTCTTTAAGAAATGTTTCACCATTTATCTGTAACTTTCAAACATTTCATCTATTCGCTGACTATTTAGTTTATTGATTTCCAGCTGCTTTACACCTGTATATTATTATTATGATTATGATTATTATTATCTTTCCATCGTCTTCTGATTCTCCAGGCTCGGGTCGTGGAGGCAGCGGGCAAAATATTATTACTATGAAGCTATTCCACAATCTTTTATTGTAACACTCAAATCAATTAAAACAGGAATAAACTGACATGCCACACACACACACACACACACACACACACACACACACACACACCCAACAGGGAGGAGGGATACACAACTGTGCAGAACCTGGCATATCCCGACATACGAGCCCATTGATTGTCCGCTGAGGAAGCAGGTGTTTTTCCATTGTATGTAGTCGTGCAACATTGTCCGGCTCTGCCATGCATTGACATTGACTCTGTTACCTAGTCAATGTAAAAACATCCTGGTAAAAACCCCTGAGGCTTAATTTAAACACAGGATCATTTAAATGCAGATGCTGCTGTAGTTGCACGTGTTAAAGTGAAGGAAAGACGAAGGAGAATGAGTCGTGATGCTCGAGGTGGATAGGACGAGGTGAAGCCGCCCAAACACATCTTTTCAACGCTGTAATAACGAGTTAAACGCTTTAGCAAACAGCCTGAATGCTGTGTAATGCTGTGTAACCCTGTGTGCACTGGCATCTGCTTTAAACTGATGTTGTTAGAAGGGGAACAGGAAATGTGCAGAGCTTGAAAAACACTTTGCAGTTAGATCGCATAAAAGTTGTGCAACGGAGGCTCGGTCCTGCAAGAGGTGTATGAAGCGATAAAATGAAATCTCCGTCCTGAGGCCAGCCGACGACACACAGACACACTGGGCGTAATTTGCACGTGTTGAAACTTCAAGTTAGAAATAAACAGTTGCTTTGCAGATAGAGAAAGACTCAATCTCTTACCTTAAACTGCAGTTATCAGTGCCCTACATCGTCGCCCTGATCGACCACATGTGGCAGAGTGGAGGGAAACGACGCAGAGAAAACATCCTCCTCTGCTGGTGCTCGTCTAAAATAGATCCTCCGGCTGCACAGTCCGGAGAGCGTGTGCTGCAAAACAGGAACTGAATGATTCTTTATGCTGAGGTGGTTTGCGCCACATTGTGCCGATGATCAGTGGTGACACAAGAACGTCTGTAGAACACCACTCACTGTCATTCATGAAATAAAGAATAAGAGAGACGTGAAACTTTACTTGATGATCGACTTGAATTAAATGTTAATGTTTTGCATGACGTTGTCAGTTTCAGCTGTAGACTCAAGGAACAGCAGCCTAATAAATCGAATCATCTCCCAATTACATCCTGTGACTGGATGTTCCCATTATACATTAACGTGTCAATGCAAAGTGGAATAAATACAATCGAATGTTTAAAAATATACATGAAATTGTGTTATTTAAACTCGCTCAGACGTACAGTTCGACTGTTCAGGCAACATATTATAAATTAAATATGTAACACAAACTCACGTATGGATATGTAATTGCTGCACCATTGCAAAAATTAAATAAATATCCACATGAAAGGAACATGTCATGTATTTTGGAACATTTCCGGATCTGTGGTTCTGTTCGTTTTTGTCAAAACACATTTTGTGAGAGATTACGCAAGTAAAACACATCCTGATGTTAAGTCTGGAGATAAATGTGCATCTCTAGCACTTGTTCAAATTACAAGAATTTAATTGCAGCGCAGGTATTTGACTTGTAGTTTAACTTTCCTACCAGAAGATGTCCCTGCTCCCTCTCCCTCCGCAGAGACACCCACCAGGCTCCTCTCCTCTCGGAGTGAGTGGACCCCCTTTTCTGTGGATCAACAGGGAGGGAATGGGACAGACAGAGATAGAGGTGGGCAGAGGTGTGACTGAGTGGACAGACGGAGGCAGAGGAGGACTCAGAGCCAGCTGGGCATCTGCCACATCTTATTTTTATTTAGATCGGTTCAAAGGGAGAGGGGGACTAGCAGGAGTTTTTCGTGCGTAAACGACATCGCTTGTTCTCCAAATTCTCAGTAGTTGCGCTTCACTTTCAGACTGAGGAGTTTATTTGGAGGTAGAGTCCTGGGTGGAGTTTTCTTTACCTCGTAAGATTATTTCACACACATTTGTTGTTTCATGCTTCGTGTCCAAGTTTTTTTTTCTTCCAAATATCTCCGCGCATCACTGATGTGCGTAATTACTTGCGCTGACTTTGTCTTTATCGTAATTCCTGCAGTGTTATTAATGTTGTGTCTTCGTTGCATTGCAGCGCATGAGTCCCTGCGGCGCACGGATTACAATGCAGATGCTCCTGGAGGTCTGGCTCACCTTGGTGTCAGTTTCTGCGCTGACCAGAGGCGTCTTCGCAGGATACGGGCTGAGCATGTTCGCAGCGCAGTCGTCTCCTCCAGACCCGTGCTACGATGAGAACGGGAACCCGCGGAGGTGCATCCCCGACTTCGTCAACTCCGCTTTCGGGAAGGACGTGCGCGTATCCAGCACCTGCGGCAGCCCGGCCTCCAGGTACTGCGTGGTGACCGAGAAGGGCGAGGAGAGGTCGAGGGACTGTCACACCTGCGACGCCGGCGATCCCAAGAAGTCCCATCCACCCGCGTACCTGACGGACCTCAACAACCCGCACAACCTCACCTGCTGGCAGTCTGAGAACTACATGCAGTACCCGCAGAACGTCACCCTCACCTTGTCCCTGGGGAAAAAGTTTGAGGTCACCTATGTGAGCCTGCAGTTCTGCTCACCTAGACCCGAGTCCATGGCCATCTACAAGTCCATGGACTACGGTAAATCCTGGGTGCCCTTCCAGTTTTATTCCACGCAGTGTAAGAAGATGTACAACAGGCAGAACAAGGCGGCAATCACCAAGCAGAACGAGCAAGAGGCCATCTGCACCGACTCCCACACCGACATGCACCCTCTGACCGGCGGGCTCATCGCCTTCAGCACCCTGGACGGGAGACCGTCCGCGCACGACTTCGACAACTCCCCGGTGCTGCAGGACTGGGTGACGGCCACCGACATCAAGGTGATCTTCAGCCGGCTCCACACCTTCGGGGACGAGAACGAGGACGACTCGGAGCTGGCCCGCGACTCCTACTTTTACGCGGTGTCGGACCTGCAGGTCGGAGGACGGTGCAAGTGCAACGGGCACGCGTCGAAGTGCGTGAAGGACCGAGAGGGGAATCTGGTGTGCGAGTGCAAGCACAACACTGCGGGACCGGAGTGCGACAGGTGCAAACCTTTCCACTATGACCGCCCGTGGCAGCGCGCCACGGCCAGAGAGGCCAACGAGTGCATCGGTAAGTCTCTCGCCGTGTTGTCCTTCATTCACTGTGGAGCTGCTGCAGCGTTTAAAATTATTCTTCACTAAATTAATTCTGCACATTCACGGAATAGATGAGGTTAAATATGAGCCACTTTTATTTCCACTTGGCGCTTTACGCACAGAAATTGCGCACCGGCCAGTTGTTTATTCGTTAATGTGAATTTACTTGCTGGGAATTAAATACAGATACAGATCTAGTCTGAAAAGATTATCATACTAATTTGCCTTTTCTTTGTTATTTAGAGGTTAAATGAATTTGTGGTCAAATAATTAAATGAAGAGAGAAGAAGGCCTCGATTAGAAACCTCACGACCTAAACTGCAAAGTAATGATAATTATAAAATGTTTATAATGTTTTAATCAAATTAAATTAACTAATGTTTAACGAAATTAATACACATACTTAATTGCCTCTTATTATAATTTCAAATAAGGAAAATGTGGCACATATTTACATACATATAATTTAGGCCTAAATAAACTGCAAGTCATTTACATAAATTGTTAGATGCAGCTTTTTAATTTAGTAAATATATTAACATTATATTTATCAATCTAAGGGCAGCCTCTTTTCACTTCACATGACACTGTTCAAACCGAGCAGAAGTATTTCCTTCATGCTTCAAGATGAAACACTGCATTTCAAGTGTCTTTTGTCGAGTCTCACAAGCTGCATTTCTCTATTTCATTCATTAGCAACGGTTCTTTTTGCTGCATTTTGTTGAACCTTTTTATTTTTTTTTTTATCAACATCCACAAGAAATTCCTGAACAGAAAAGAAAGGAGAGGAAGTCATTTGGCCAAACAAAGTGCGCCTGTCCCGGTGCGTAATTGCGTTCTGACCCGTGTTTCCGACTGTAGTCGCGCTTTAGTGGGAAGGAAACATTGCAGCTGCGGAGATAGACTGCAGGGGCGTGTTGTGTTTCCATAAGCAGGTGCTATTACAGATTGGATGGGCGATTAGGGCGGTTTTATTGACATTTCTGGCACGTCGAGTATAAACTGCCACTTTGGAGCCAGTAAACTATTCAGGGAGGAGGACAAAGAGCGAGGTCATTTGAAGCCAGATCTGAGTTTTTTTTATTGTAGCACCAGCAGCAGCAGGAGTATGAGAGGGTGTATTTGCTGTGATGCCTATTTTCAACAGAGCTGGTGGGCTTATATCAACAGCTCAAGCCCCCTGAGCCGCCCTGAAGCAAACCTGGAAACGTAACAAGTTCCAACACTGCCATGGTTTGCTCAACCACACGGAACAAGTGAACAAGTTGTTCCCCTTGGCCTCCGCCTTTCGCCTCAGCAAAGCCAACATGCGAGTGTATTTTACTAAAACAAAAGCTTGTCACTTGTGGCATCCATCGCGCTGTCAGCAGGAGACTCCCCCAACCCCAGCCCCTTTCACCATCTCGCTTTTTGTGTGTGAGCGGTGTCATCGCATAAAAACCACAGAAAAGCCAGACTGGGCCTGTCGTCCAAAGAGGAGATAATGAGGGTGGTCTGACACCTTAGCATGAAAGAGGACGACCCAGGGGCGGGGGGGGAGGGGTTGTTTCCATTGAGCCGTGGGTGTCTGTGTGGCCCCCGGCGGAGGGGATGGTGCTGATGATCCGTCTGGACGTCTCCTCCCTGCAGTCAGGACGCGAGGATGCGAAGAGAAGAATGAGGCAGAGAGGTGTGGTTATGGGAGAGTAGCTGGTTTCACTCACTGGCGGCAGGCATCAAGAAAGTAGAAGACAAAGTCAGTTTCCCATGACTTTACATGCAGGGTTGCCATCATCTTGTCAAAAGGCATTTATGTTGGCAGCCGCGGCGACAGCTCTCGCATTCCTATCGAGTGGCGCTTGCATGACTTACAAATACATCCAGGAGAGCGGAGCCGGGTCCGGGCCGGGCCGGGTCAGATGGGCGACACAAAGTAGAATCACAAACGTTTAGAGCCATTAGCTTAGTTTTCAGACATGAACGGTTCCGGGGAGAAAGTCCGCAGCCACAGCAGGAGATTCTCTGGTCAGCAGAACAGAAATCTTTGAGGTGAGGGGCTGAGGTCTGTTTGTCTCTTTCAGTCCAAGTGTTTCGGTCTTTTTAAGAAAATTTGAGCTGCCTGTCACACGTCTGTGTCCAGATTTGGAAGTTATTTATTTGACCGTGTATTTTCTATTATTGCCAAGAACCCTAAATTTGATTCTTCACACATTTTTAATCATGTTACAAGAAACTGATTCCCAGTCTGCCTCCACATTCACGCGTGTCTAAAATACACAAATGAAAATCTTTTAATACATTTATCCATGATAATGTTTGACCACGACCTCTAATCATTTATGTAAAGGAATGAAGGAGACTGACACACACACACACACGTCAGGCTCTCCTGTCCCGGGCAGCTGCTTCATATTCTCTCCATGTTCAGCGTAGCACTGACCCCTGACAGTCAAGCCCCCCGCTCCTCTCCGGCCTGACTGATGGGCTGTGAAGGGAACTGTGGGAAACTTCTGCTTGCCAAGTGGGTTTTGAGGCGAGTTGAAAAAGGTAGCCTCGGTCACTCATACGTGTAATTTTACACTTTTCAACGTTGTTGTTGTTGTCACCGTGCCACGGAGTTGGGTTTTATAATGGCTGAGAGTCGGCTGGGGGTACAGAGCACACACGTTCATGCACAGCACCCCCCCCCTCCATGTCTGTTCTTCTTTTCTGGCTTCAGACATAAACTCCTCAAGAGACACTTGTAGTTTCATCGAGCTGCTGTGACTCGGCACAGAGAGAATGCAGAGAGAAATGTTCTATTCTCAAGTCGATGAGCTCACTGAATATTCCTCTAAGTAGAGGCACCTATGTGGTGAGTAGGGCTTATTGAATTGTGGGACATTTCTTAAACAACTCTGCGATGTTTCCTCTGGTTGTGAATCACTCGTGCAGACGCATCAAATCAGTCCAGACAACTTATTTTCTGTTTGCTCTGCACAACAGCAGCCCAGAGATAAAACCAGAATCTGCAGGAGGCTCTTAAATGTGTTGAAGGTCTTTTTAACACAACCACGATGATTTAAAATCCCAAGATGCATTTAGGGACGCCCCCGCTGCGAGTGTACGGACCGGTCTGTGTCCGTGTGTCTGAGCGGGACCACTGACACCGTCTCTGCCGATGCTGACCCTGCTGCCAGCCTGCCTGGGTTGCCAGGTTGGGCCGGGCCTGCTCACCATCTGGGTCTCATTTCAGCTCCGCAGCAGAGACCCATGTGACGGCACAGAAGAATTTCTGAAAAGGATGATGTCATAGATTTTCTTGTAATAGAAGTTTTCACTGAGTTCCACGGTCTCACTCACGTCTATACATATTTAATATATGTGTATATACAGTGGAGTCCAAAAGTCTGAGACCACTTTCACATGCACTTGACAGGTAAAGTGGTCTCAGACATTTGGACCCTACCCCTGGGTAGAAACACCAAAAATATTTTTTAAAATCTCGATCTCTTATGGACGGGCCTAAAGGAACAACTTCCTGTTGTGACGTCATAAGATAAAACTTTATTGATTCCACGCTGCACAGGTTCTGACATTTGACGTCACTCTGGCGGGCGAAGAGATCGTTAACGTCCCGGGATAAATAAAGCACGAGATTCTCTGATTCACCAACATGCAGTAGTAAAAATGAGAAGCAGACTCTGGTCATGCAGGAAAAACAATGAAAACAAACAAATGTGATTGTGAGCGTCTTGCTCTTGTTGTGGGTTGTTTGTTTGGTTTCACATTAGTCACTGCACCAACTCGTTGTCCCTCAGGTCCAACAGCAAACTGCATTACAGTCGTCAGATGTGTTGTGCAAAGGATCTAAATAAGACCAGGGGGCCGAACATGAGTGAAGATGAAATGGAATAGTTTAAGAATAGTGCGTGATGAAGCTTTGGAACCAGGGGTGGGAATGTGGAGTAATAGGAACCAGGTGTGATGCAGGTGAGGAAACGTTCAGGAATTTTCAGACCCCCTTGAAAAACCCACCAGGAGCAGAGAGCCAGTTAGATGGACGGACGAGTCTCAGTCATCTAGAACGTAGCGCGGCTCGAGGGCGGCTCGGGGTCACGGGGGGAGGAAACTCAAATAGACTTTCAAGAAAAAAAAAAAAGAATTTGTAAAAAGCCAATTGGTTTCAATCAGCGACAATCAAAGACGAAGCAGACTCACATGTGCTTTTCTTCCAAACATGAGACGAGGATGTAACTTTATTAACACAGCTTGGCGTGACAGCGTCCTCCAGAGACAAACAGAGCTCAACCTGCCGCAGAAAGCTGGAGACGGACTTCATGGAAACTCTGACAGGGACAATCGTCGCTCACACAGACTGAAACTCGTTCTCCTGCGACGAACGGCTCCGCACATCAGTTCAGATTGTTCAGAAATGAAGCCAAACCATCCCAGATACAGTCGCTGCCATCTTGTCTTATTTAGAGCCAGTCACCGCCGGCCACTAGGGGGCGATCGAGACACCTCGATCTTTAGATTCGGTCTACGTACTGAATTGGTTCCATCACTAACTAAAAGATGTGCAAAGAATCTCAGAGGGCGCAAATCTTTCATTCCCTCTGTTCTCAGGCTGCTTCACTCAGACAGTCGTCATTTTAAATTACGTCTTTTATGACTGATAACACGTAACAAACGATTTTTTATGATCTAATTTGTTTCACCTCCTTCCTCGTTATCTTGATGTCCTTCTCTGACCTCTGTTTGTTGACTTGTGCTCTTTGACACGTATCATGAATTACAAAATGTAATTTTTAGGAAAAGTTGTGAATCCTCTACTCATTTTTTTTTTTGTTAACATAGAGCTGGGATGAAAAAAAAGAATAATAAAAGGCCCTAAATAATATAATGCGATAATTAAAAAGCTTCCACATCAAACACCTGCGTCAGGATCGTTGTCCTCTGCATGTCACCGTGAACCTTAATGACCCCGTGTGCACAAAGTCATCATGTATAACCGGCTTTTAAGATTTTCATGATAAAAATCTGAAGATAGGGAAAAAAAAAAAAGCCCTTCAGCAAAATGAAAACTACATAACCCTCCCCCACTTTGTCATCTACCCCTTCCAGTAGTAATTATTTTCATACCCTACGGAAAAAAGGACATGCAATATTTGCAATTAATGTGCAAAGGCGTGTATATAGCATGGTGCCGTAGAACTATAACCTACATATCTGTGATTAAGAGTATTCTCCGTGTTGGGTCATGCTTAATGTTCACACGCTAACAGTGATAACAGGATATGTAGCGTGTCCAGAAACATCCTTTAACTCTGTCACGATTCCACAACAATACATTTCAAACTGGACTTCACAGCTCAGTGACTCTGGTGAGAGTTTCTCTGTGGACAAACCAGACCATAAAACAAAGACATGCAAAAAAATATTTAAAAGAAAAAAAAAAAAAATCCACGCTCTGCTACAATCCAGTGTCCTCTGGGTACAGGCTGCATGTTTTGAGGATTTTGCTTTGTTGAGCTCATAATTCAAGACAGACACGATGTTCCGAGCCAGAAAAGGTTTCACTCAGGCTTTTAAGAGCACACTGAAAAATCTGCTATGTTGTGGACGGCAGCTCGGAGAAGTGACTCAATGTTTTGAGAAGAACGCGTTGGCTTTGATTTAACGTTCATGTCCTTCATGCTGTTGGACATCACGACATTAATGAGGACATGAATGAGGACATGCAGAACACACTTATTTCACGTTTAAATAAAAACGAATAACTCCTCCTGCTGGCTTGAGACACACACTCAGGGCTTCACTATCAACAGATACGAATGCACCGATCAGATATGGACGGGTATTAACACAACCCCACTCCGAGGAACATGATGCATATTCAACAATGAGCCAGTTATGTTAAATGTGCCATTCAGGGAGGTTCATCCTCAATAACTTTCCATCTGTTGTCACCAGATTAGCTGCAGGATGAAACTGTTTTGTTGCACGATGTTGAAGTTTGTCACTGGAAACCGATGAGCTGAATTTAGGGACTGTCCCAAGTCATGTATATAGTCTATAGTCATTTTATCTAATCCTTCAAATTAACTTTATTTTCACATGGATTTTCTATTCAATCATCCGGTGATCTTAGCCTGGCATTTTATTTTTAATCACATTTCAGATCAAAGTCGTTCAACTGGACAAGCTTCAGGTATTAAAGCTCGGGTTGGTAATCCTGGAAAAGCAGGCGCAGGCTGCACTTAAAAACAAAACACAAACCAAACATCCCACCCCCTCCCATCGGCTCATCAAAGCTACGCCCCCCAAAACACACGAACACGCTCTGACAACTGTCGCCGGGACGTGCAGGGTGGCATCAGGACCACCTAGTGCACGTCGAGCCCCTTTTGAGGCCCCGAAGAAGGGGAGGCTGGGAAATGATTAACGGGCCAGAGGAGTGACACGCTCCGCAGCTCAGCTTCAGTCCCACAGCCAGCTCCCCTGCTGCGCTGCCACCCGACACAACCGGCTCAGTGACAGCGCCGCTTACACGCCCACACGCTTGCTCTGTGTCGCTTACCCGACTTACCCCCTGTGACACCCCCCCCCCTCCTCGCTTCCCCTCGAAAAAAGCATTAAGAAACTCTACAGCTTCCTTGGCTCGTACCGTCCTCCCTGCTGGGCGTCTTTTTACTGGACCACAAAGATGACAACTGGATCAATTATGGTTGAATAATGTTTCGTCCCTTGTTAGAGGGACACTTACGAGATGTGGGAAATGTTGGGCAGCTCAGAGGTTTCATTTCTCTGCTTAGTCCTCAAACAAAGAAAGTGTAGACGCCTTGAAGAGGGAGTTTTTGTTCCCGTTTCATATTTATTTTTCCATATTACATCTGCGTGGGCCTGCTCTGCTACATAATGGATTTCTACATCCTCCTGAGCTCCGTCTCCATCTCTCACATACCCCTGTGACCAATTCTTCTCTCGGTGAGAACGAGGAACCACTTATTGGATCTGAGGGGATATCCCGCAGGATGCATGGGGGAGAGGAGAACACCGACCACCACACACCGGTCCCCACACGACTATAAATATCCCAGAGTTCTGTGTTTCCGCTCGGAGGAGAGAAAACCTGGGGATTCATCAATTTGCCGTCCTCCCTCTGCACACTGTGTTTGTGATTGAGGCAGAACTCCTGGTCAGACCGGGGGCATGAAACCATCCACAGGCAGAGGATTAAGCCGCCGCTCGTGCACTCTTCCATAACTCTTCCAGTGTTTGTGCACATGTAGACAGAAGACGTTTTTCAGACATGAACCGAGGAGAATGTCCGGACAAATCAGTCGGGACTTTCTCTGCAGTTTGTCTTTAACACAAGTAGAAGATTCTCCGCTCAGACGTGCAGAAATCTCCTGAGCCTTCATCACCAAAAGCTCTCTTGACATTTCCGTCTGTCTTCTACGCTCATGGCTCCTCTTTCTCATCCTGAGATATTTGTATTCTTCTTGTTTTGTTTCCGTCACTTGTCAGAAACATCATCAGCACACTTGATCTTCCAGAGGATCTGCTGCCATTTTCTCACATCTGATCATTCGGACGTTCTCCGTAGTTTTCTCAGGGGGCAGGTGGGAGAAAGGCTCTTTCTCGCCTGTTCCCATCCTTTTGTCCTCTCGTGTCCAGCTCATCACAGCTACTGTGGAGCAGATGACTCACAGCTCCTTCACACGCTCAAAACCAAACAGCAGAAGGTGACTTCCTTCCTCTCCTGATCGGAGACGAACATCAGATGCTTCCCTCTCGTCTCTGCTCGCAGGAAAAATCCTTCAGGGGCTGAGCGTGCGATGTAAACTCACACAGCTCGTAACGCGCTCACACGTGTGCATGTGTGTGCATATGTGTCATTGGTTTATTTACACAGACAGTGAGACGCAATTTCTCACGATAGTAAGTCAGAGATAGCGCAGCGTGTCTGGTTCCCACTCAGAGAGGCAGCTGGGAAAAAGAATGACCTCAGAGCAGCGAGCCTGACGACCATGTCAGATTACACTGTGATGTACAACAAGCCCGGAGAGCCTGGGGTCTGTTACAGCAGGTTTTTATGTTCAGCAGAGACAAGAGCAGATCTGAAAACACCTAAACACTGAACAGAGGGAAGAAGGAGATAGAGAGGTGGCAGCAGGGTCAGGGTTTCATTCCACTTGTGCAAATAGTTTGAGGTTTTCTAATCCTAAAGGATGTTGGGGATTATAATAAGGTTTAATTCTCCAAAGTCTCAAAATTCTACTTGACGAGTGAGCGTCTGTCGGCCGGTGTGGAGAAGTTGCGAGAATATAGGGCAGGGCGAGTTAGCGCTCGTCTCTAGACTCCCATGATCCCACACTGCTTCAGGACGTCATTAAACTAATGTCATCTTTTGTTAGAACAATGGAGCGGGAGGTTATATATTATACATTTAAAAGACACCTGGTCAAAATTGATGCAATATCTCATGACGTACAAAGCAGATGAAGACTGAAGATTACTAAACTTAAGAAAAGCTCCCTTCAGAGCCACAGAAGACGTATATACTATCCAGCAGTTCTCGTGAGTAGTAAAACCCATAGCGAATATCAAAAACAGCTGATGTTGTTGACGTCTGTTGTGAATGAGAGGGAAATAGATTGAATGCAACAGTCCAAAGAGTTGAGTCACGTCGATTTGAATGACAGAGGCTGAGGTTCCTCGTTCTAAACGTCTTCATCAATCGCTGGGATTTGTTTGACTCATTAATACCGAGGTCAGGGTTCGCCGGGATCCTGCTCAGATTGCCAACGGCAGGAAGAACCAAGCCTTTTCCTCCTCAACTCAATACCACGTCCTGGACGCCACCTAGCAACCAGCAGAACAAACTTTGGGATAAAAATGAAAACAGTAGTGAGAAAACTTTCACAATGACCCCTCAGTGTTTCCATAACTATAATTATCAACTGTTAAATCCCGTCCTGAGAGCTGGGACCACAGTGTGCACTCAGTTTTCCTGAGGTGGTGCTCTTTAGATTCCCTCCATTGATTTGAAAACCTACTTTGACATGTGTAGAGCTGGGACACGACTGCACAGAATACAAATCTCCTGTCATTAAACTTTAGGGTTCAATTTTTGACACAATCTAAAATCACACGGGAGAGATATTTTTGACACAGGGATGTGGCTGGTTATAAATAGACCCTTGGAGAAAAGTGTATTAAAAAAAAGCACAATAAACATGCCAGAGGAATGATGGATTGTCACCTCAGGTTTATGATTTACAGCCTAGTGGCTTCTTGCCTCCTTTATTCCCTCAGCGCCGGAGAACACAGCGGAGGAGCCGCGTGCCAGAGTGTTAAAATAACCTCTCTGCTCTGTGGGAAAGATTTGGACCTCAGCCCAACACAGGCCACGATACAGCCCTGTAGCAACACCAGGCCCTGTTGGGATGTTTAGCACAGGTTCAGTCTGGAGAACATCAATTCTGACCACAAGCACAACTAGGCTGCGTTCATGTAATGTCAGGTTTTTACTGTAACTACAAGCAAAACCATTCCGGCCCTCAAGCTGGTGATTACAGGGAGGATAATAATAAAGTGATGTTTCTATCGTATCAACATGCAAACTACGGTTCTACTCATGAGACACAAACAAACAGGAATTAACACATGAGAAATTAGAAGTAATTAATAAACCACTAAAAACAGAATGAATAAATTATAGACTGAACATAAAGATGGATGGCTCCCGGCTGCTAAGTAGATCTGAGCTGTGTCTCTAGACTTTCCCAAATTAAAGGATCCTACAAATGCGTCCCTCCACCACTTCGAGCAGCGTTGGCTCCATCAGGTGGATCCAACATATCCCAGGATTCATTGCACTTCTGCAACAAACTTATATTTTCAAAGAGGTAACGTCGGCAGCAAGCGAGTTGTCGAAAGAATCGATTTTCCAGCAGAAGAACTTTAGCTATGTTGTTGTGAGGGCGGTGACAAGCTGGGGACGCAATAAGACGACCAGACGTCTCATCGGATTGTCGGGATACAAAAAAAAAAAAAAAAAGAAAAAAGGTGGAAATAATTTCTTTAAAACAAGTTTGTATGGATGCAGTCGACGTTTCCACCCACAGTGAGAACTTCCTTTCCAAACAGAACAGAGGGAACAGAATTTGCTTATGGAGCTTAATGGCCGCGGACCTTTTCATCACCTCTCCCATAAACTTGAGGAAATAAAAGCCGAGGAAGGAAAAGGAGCAGCAGTTTCCACACCTACTCTGCGAGGCTGCTCCAGTTCAAATACACAAGGCATCGAACACAAACAGCAGAAATTAATAAGGTTTAATGAGAATATTACTCGAGAGAATATATTCGTAATGATCACTCGTTTTAATTTACAGATGCAGATACACACACACACACAGACACACACACAGGAAAAAGGAAGCATTTCCTGGTCAACGCCCCGAGCTCCTGCCAACCAGTCGCAGCAGGAAACTTCCTCCACTGATCCATTAGCTTTACGTTTTAATTGGTTATTCTAAAACCGATCTCGTTTCCTCGGGCGGATTGCTCAGGGGAACAAACCTCACGTTTGATAAAGTGACTCCATTCAAGATTTGGCGAGAACGTAAAATTTTACACAGCTGACCCCTGACACGGGGAGGATCGGATGTAAGAGAGGCCGTGAGAACAGCCCTGGACGCCAAGGCTGAATAAAAAACTACACAAAACAACGAAATACACGCTTTCCTCTCCACCTCCTCTTTGTGTCTTCTTTTTCACGGCACGGCTGCTTTAATGAACGAGCTCACGGCACAAGAGAGACAAGACAAATGGGCGACGTTCGCGTTCCGACCAAGTGAACCACCAGACGCCCACTCACGCCTCCCCTGGACCGCCTCCAACGCCACACAAGAAAAGGATAAATGGGCTGAGAGCTGCCAGCCGTTATACATTATTATTCATAAGAGAGGGTGTGTTATCGCTGGCAGCGCCTCTGTTTAGAGAGGGAGTGAATCACTTTGGTCATTACTGATTACACAACTTTCTTCTCAAGTAAAATGATTCAGATCAAACGGGGAACGGATGAGCTGCTCTCAGACTGAACTGAACTCCTGAGAATCTCCTGACGTTCTCCAGAGCGGCTGCATGTGAGGACTGAAAATGTCCCAGTGAGAGACGCCACACGCTGCGGATCTCCGCGGCTGAATCTTTACGCTGCGTCCTGCACCACCGCTCCCCTGAAGGCCTCGGAGATTTTTTCTGTGTTCCCTTCAACAGATCAACCAGGGATCGTTAAAGCCTTTTAACAAGAACTACTGTTTCTCTCCGAGTCACCACCAACAGGTCATTGCTCTACGACCCACACACAGTTTTACCAGCTGATCTTAAATTACACTGGCTGGTGGTGTGTTGTGTGAGCTGATGTCACTCTGCATGACCTAATGAAACACGCTGCACAGCGAAGGAGCCTGGAGCGCTACCAGAGCCCGGCAGGCCCGGGTGGCTGTTTATGTTGAGGCGGCGCACTCCCTCGTTCACCGGGCAACCGAACGGTTTATGAGCAGTTGCTCGCACAAAAGTACGAGGCGGGCTGATTGCTCGGCTAATTGATCTCCACCAGAGATCACAGAGCTGCGCTCGTAAAGAGAGGGAACGCCTCCCATGACATCAGCGCAGGCTGCACGGTGAGACGGACGCATGCAAATCAACGGGGAGACTTAGTCCCACTTTGTTTTTTAGTTTTTTTTTTTTTTTTTAGAGAGGCCGTCTGCAGAGCGAGGAGAGAGAGAAAGTGTTGGACTGAAGCAACACTTTCAAACACACACACACACACATTTATGCAACTGTTAATAAAGCGCTACAACAAGCAAACGGATCCTATTAAGAGAATTCTGCTGTTAGACCAGAGGCGACGGAGGCCAAGAGACCACCTTGTTGGAAAAATTAAACAGAAATATGAGCCGAATAACACGGGAAACATTTTTAATACCACATCCTCTGTCCATCCTATTTCCAGTCCAAAGTGTTGTTTATTCTGAACACCCGTGGGCAAATTCTTCAGGGGTCACGGGTCAAACGTGGCTTCGGAGGCTGCGCTTTGAGCCGAGGTCTTTTAAGTACGTGGGCGTGATGTGAACTCAGGCTGTCCGTTTAAAGAGGTCACACTAAACACTGTCGAGGCTTCGACATGCAGGGGAATTAAACACAGCGCCATTATTTTTAATATCATTATTTGTTAGGGAATTAACAGAACACGCAAAGTTCTCATCTTTGCACACATATTTAGAACTCTGTCTTTGAATGAATGCATTAATTTGAATACTCTCAAATGACTTGTGGAATTATTCAATTAACAGTATTAGAGTAAAGCTTTCATTTCATATTATCCTTGTTGCAACAAACATCTTTTCTACGTTTCTACTCAGACTCCAGCTCCTGACATGTAGCTCTAAACTTTGATAGGACGAGTTAATACACACACACAGGAGCGTGCTCAGACCTGGCTGAAGTGGAAGAGGGAGATGGCTTCAGATAGCCTTTCATCATGAGGACGGCTCAATTCATTAGCTCAGCTTGTGCCTTTTCGTCTCTACTCTGGTCTCGGGGCACAAAATGGCCTCACGTGTGGTTTGGCAGCTCCTCCGAGGTGAAAGGTGAGCTGAGTGATGGCTCATTATGTGGCTGTGTGTGTGCCGTTATGGTCGCAGCGCAGACACAACCTCCCCACAGGGAACAAATTGGCCATGATGGCATCGTTAGACTGATAACATCTGTCCCAATACAAGCAGATGTGGCTCGGCTGCTTTTGTTGGCCTCTGCCCTGGATATCAGTCTGGACACTGACGATGGTTCAGGGCAGGTTTGCTTTGCTGTCTGTGGAGAACTCGTGGTTTTCAACCCGTGGGTTTATAAGACGCTCTGCAGCCTGTGAGCTCAGTTTCTATGGAAGTCGACTTCTCACTTGATTTATAACGTCGAGAGTTTATGTCTCAATCTCTAGTTTCAAGTCGTCTTCAAAAAAAAAAAATGAAAATGAATTATGGTCCATTTAGAGTCAATAAAGCACCGTCTGGACTGGGGGCGTGGAAACTGCTTGACGGACAGCTAGTACCGTCCAAAGGGTGCAGGCCGCTGCTCTAGGTGGGCGTGCACTGTCCTCGAGCTCTAAGTCAGACTCCACCCCCTGCTTCTGGATTTATTTTGGATACAATAATAATAATGGGATATTAACCATGTCGAGTTTTTCATTATAAACACAGCAGCAGCTGATTTTCATGATTAGCTGTAGATACTTGTGATACTTCTGAAGAAGTTCTTCGCAGTCGGAGTCCGGGTTTTGCGGTGCGCCCTCTAGTGGAATAAGAACACCTCGTTGATTTTGTCCTCGGTTCATTGTCGTCCATCATTAGAGGGAATATGAAGTAAAATGATGGAGCGACTTGAGATGAAAAACCCACGAGCAGCAGCTCAGAGACAAGTGCAGCAAAGACCCCCCCCCCTTCTTCTTCTACTGCGTCTCATTAAAACCATGTTACATGTTCGTGCTCCTCATGGTCCCACTCAGTTGTTTGTCTCAGTCATTCCATTTCTCTTTTTAACTCGGCCAAAGAAGAAGAAACTCTTTGAACGGTTCTCGTACCGGCTCAGCGTTCTGCTGCTTTATTTGTTTACGTGACATTAAGGTGAGCGGGTTGTTATTGACGAGGCTCCTCGGAGGTCAGTGTTCAAACCTGCATGAGATAAAAAAAACAAAAAACTGCTCCAATTGTTTTTTCTCCATTTCACTGTTTACATTTTTTTTTTGCCTCCAGTGAAATCATCAAAAGCAGAGCGGGGACTTGTAAAAGGATTCATCATCTGGAGAGCTTGTTGCACAAGTCTTTGTTGTCGTCCTCGCCCTCATCAAAATCACAGCTGCTGCAGAGATGTGCGATTGAAATGTTTTATTATGGGAAGCGTGCGTCTGGCGGAGGTCGGCCTGGAAGCAGCTGAGGGTGACGGATCGTGGCACTTGGTTTTTATGTTTGTGCGTAACCGAGTCAAATGTGCTTCATCAGAGAGAGTCCACGAATGCTGCGCGACAGAGGAGCGTGTTTGTTGGGAGTGTTGGCTTCAATAAAGATTAGTCTCAGCAGCGCCATGGCAGCTGATCCCACTCGTCTATAAAACTGGATTTACGACCGCGATTTACAAAACCTTCGCAGCAGAATTTATTTATGATTTATTCCCAGCCTTCCAGATTTATAATGATATATCGGTGCAGTCTATTTGGACGCAACACGCTGTGATTTAGTGACTCCAAGTTATGTCTCTATAATCATTACAACCACATCCACAGCCTGAAGCATAATCACTGACTTATTCATTGCCTTATTAGCGGAGCTATACAGCGTCCTAGTTTCAAGCTAAAGATTCAGTTATGACTTCATCCATTGAAGCTCGGTGACTGTAGATGGTAACGTTTCACATTACGACCCATGATTCACAGCGTAATTACTTAATACTGTATATTCAGGGCATGTAAAGCCAGATACATGTACTGCGAATGGAATGCAGGGAAATTGGGCAACAGGGTTGATATGACACTTAAATTAGATGAAGTATTATTCATTTAAAATTTGTGATATACTTACAAAGTACACACTTATAAAGAAATACTGTGCGAAAGGTTGATTTTTGTCTTTCGATTAAAATTCAGAGAGGTCCAGAAAGAAAACCCTCAAGTTAATGTCCGGAACACCACAATGTGTATTATGTTTGATTCAGTGAAATATATGTCGAGGTATTAGACGTGGACATGCAGTCAAATCAATATAAATATAATATTAATATTATATTGTCAGTTTTCACACTGAACTGGAGAGGTGAGAAATAAGTACTCTAATAAAAAAGAAATTCTCTGTTCTCATGTGAGTCTCAAGCAAACAACTGAACTCGAACAAACTTTTTTTTGTTCAGTGACAGAAATTGTCTCTCTCCTTCTGTTATGATTTTAAATCTGGGCTGGTTTAATTTCTCATTACAGATAGGACAGCCTCTGGACAGCAGCTCACCTGTTAGCGACCTCTGGTGTAAATGATAAAACACTGGGAAACGTAATATATCGAGGAAAATACATCTAACGCTGAAAACCCTGATGCTCGAGCAGCTTTTATAATCATATGTAATGAAGCTTTGAAAATATGGGAGAACGCTGAAAGTCCTGATTATGCAGAGTGTAAAATAATGCATCACCTTTTACAAGTGGAACCTATGTTTCTTTTAAACAGACACTTCATGTATATTAATGAACTCTTGCGACACTTGTGAAACATCACCCACATGCTACATGGGTGTTACGCAAGCATTGTATAAGCTCTATACGCGGCGAGACTTTTAAATCGAGGGTACGTGGTGAAGCTTCAGTGTGTGTGTGTGTGCGCGTGAGAGAGCGAGTCCAAAGATCTGCAGTAGCACAGAGAAAAACAAAACTCTGCTCCGTCCTTCGAACAAACACACATACTGTCTAACTCACAGAGACATTCCCAACAAACACAGTTAGCGTCTGTGTGTCTCTGAAACATTCGACCGCTAAACCAACTGTTGTCATGAAAATATGGCCTCGTAATCTGTGACGGGCCAAACGTCGTCTTCTCCTCTGATCCCAGGCTGTGACGAGACATGAACCCTGTTTGATTTGGACGCACGCACGTCATCGGCTCATGATACAAGTGTCTGAGCAGGATTATACACAGCGAGAGAGTAATTGGTCCTGGATAAACAACAATTGTGCTGGAATTCCATCTTTCTCCATCTCTGAAGGAGCAGTGCATTCTTTTCAGGGCAGATCACACACACACACACACACACACTCAAGTCTTTCTCTCACATGCACACACACACTCTGGTTAAATATCTGACACCTGTGGACAGCGCTGGTAAATTCCTGCTGCTGCAGCTTCGAGTTCTTCAAACCGTCCACGACCGAATCTCATCAGGGACGGTGGCGCACAGATGGTTGATTGTTTCTGAAGTGCGCTCGCCTCTGCAGACAGAGCGAATCACCACCTCCACCGAGCTGTGGGATGCGTGATTTCCATCCAATATGCACACCCACCACGGCCTCTTCCTTCACTAAGCCTGATAGATGCCACTTGAGCATAAATAGATTGGAATAGCATCGCTCTGAGAGGGTCCTCGAAACCAAATGGAAGCAGAGCCAGAAAAGACACCTTGCTCCTCTGCATGTATAAAAACACGGCGAGCTGCGGCAGTTTTGCAGTAACTGTTACTTTATATGCATTTTTCTAGTATTCACACTCTGTCTCACATCTCTCTTGGGTTTTTTCATTTCACACAAAACTTATTTTTCTGTTCAGTTCTACTTTGGAGAAACATATCATCGGATATATTTAGCTTCTTTACAGTAAGTGTAGGGAACGGATTAAACATTAAAGCGTCTCTGAGCCGAGTGTTCGAGTTATTATCGCGTGATCAGCTGGTAACACGCGTCATTTAAACATTAAACATTATTTGTTGTACTTTACTATCAACATTATACGTTTTTATTATTATATGATCAAATATATTGTTATTCAATAATTATATATTCTTTAGCAGGTCAAGGGTTGCGGTTGCATGTGCGTGCACCAATTATCAAACGATATTAAACGAGGATAAAGGATAAATTGCTTGAACACGTATAAATATAGTCAAACACAGTTTATTTCATACAACTCTATAGATTTCCTGTTTGTAACTGTCTTCCTGAGGATTGGTTAAGTTACTGATGAGCCCAAAAGCTACAGAAAAAGCTGAATCTTTCAAAAAGTATGAGGAGTTGGAAAACGGAGTTTGAAACCCGTTGCAGTTTGCAGGAGTTGTAGGCGGCCGAAGACAATCACACGTTCGTAACATGAACATGAATAAAAAGGCTTGCGATTGTATCACACACAACCAGAGAGGGTCACCTGTGCCCTGACTTTAACGCCTGTATCCCGTTACGTGGCGGACGTGTGTGACAGATGCTGTGAAGGCCACCGGCAGCCTGTTGCTTATCAGCAACCGGAGCTATTGTCACTCGGCTGCGCTGAGTGTGTGTGAGCAGAGCGAGGATGTGTGGATGAGATAGCACAGCGTTCATCAGAAGGGCCCGGGGCCAGCGGCGGAGATAACGCTCATTGATCGCGTGATGCTCTCACGCACACGTGTGACATATTGCGTCGTCTTCCTGAAAGGTGGCGGCCGACAATATCTATATAATGTGTCTCCGCATATTTTTTTTAGAAGATGAAAGTTCAGTACCTGCATTGACTTTTTTTCACTAAGAGCATTTTCCCCTCACACGTCTCCAAAGTAGAGATAACATCTGGGATAAGAGAGAAGTAGAAATGGAGGTGGGCGGGTGTGTGTCTATGTGTGTGTGTGTGTGTGTGTGTGTGTGTGTGTGTGTGTGTGTGTGTGTGTGTGAGAGAGAGAGAGTTCTTCAAAGCTAGGTGTAGTGAGTGTTGAATCAACCCTAGGAGGGAAGTGTGGGAGATAAGCCTGTGACAGCTGCCAAACACAGAGGTGGTGTGTGTCTGTGTGTCTGTGTGTGTGTGTGTGTGTGTGTGTGTGCGTGCCCCCCCCCCCCCCCCCCCCCTTTTTAAAATGAGTGTTTCTGAATCCCAGCCACCTGCCCGCTCTGGTCCCTTGTGGCAGGTGTGAGTGTGTTTGTACGTGATTCAAACCACTGATGAGCGTGGAGCATATGTGACTCTTATCTCTCCTGCATCTCGATGTAATAACGTCAAGACGCAGAGATTACTGAGATGTGAGGGACCGTGAGGTCTCGTCTGAGGGAAAATGAAGTGATTTAAAAAGCTAAACATCGCTAACACTCAGATAATTGAAGTTTTATTTGTTATTTACACACAAGCTTTGTATTCTGCTCTGCTCTCTTCTGGTGAGAACTAATTAGCTCCCTTGTAATTCAAAAAAATAGCTTTGGCATTGTTCTTGTTTGACCTGAATATGAACAACTATTTATTTTTACCAGATTAATGAACCTTTTCCAAGGAAAATGTCAAACAAAAATACTGGAAACTCCTGGATCTGCAGTTTCTTTCTTGGCCCGTGTCCCACCTTCTGAAAACATTCGTACAAATCTGCTAAGTAGTTTTTTTGCGTAATCCAACCGACAGACGAACCAACGGACAGAGGTGAAAACTTTACCATGAAAAGAACAGTTGACTTTTAAAACACGATTATTATTGTAGATTCTTTCATTTATTTTAATATCGAACAGTCCCACAAGACAAAACTTGGCAACCGCCTGAAATCACGGCAGCGGATCGTCAGAGCTTGAGGGACATGAACTCGGGGGGGTCAATATCGACGAGTGAAAACAGCAATGACAATAAATCACAGAGCGCACCCGTCGCTCAGATGTGTGGGAGAGCGGAAGAGCGTTTTCCTGCCTGACATCACCAGGGGTCAGAGGTTAAATTCACAAGCAGGTGGCCAAGTGAAAGAAAGCCTGGACCAGGACGTTTCCTGCAGACGCTCCATTATTCTCAGGCAAAGCCGCGCCATCTGGTTCAATAACCTGTTGTCTCGATATGAAACTCACACCACACGGCTTCACGATGTCCGTCCGCTACATGCGTTTTGGTTTCACGAGGGTTTGGGGGTTTCTCAGCTGACAGGGGGGGGGGGGTCGGTGTCACCAAGTGAAAACACCGAGATCTTCAGGGGATTGTTTTAAAATCCAACTACTGAACCTAATTCATCAATTTATGTCAAACCGAGCGGCAACGCGTGAAGAGACGAGTCGTATTCACTGTGCGTCTTTGTGTCCGTCCAGCCTGCCACTGTAACCTGCACGCCCGCCGCTGCCGCTTCAACATGGAGCTGTACAAGCTGTCGGGCCGGAGGAGCGGCGGCGTCTGCCTCAACTGCCGTCACAACACAGCGGGACGCCACTGCCACTACTGCAAGGAGGGTTACTACAGGGACATGACCAAGTCCATCTCTCACCGCAGAGCCTGCAAAGGTAAGTGGATACGACCGAAGCATCATTTGTTTTATTGTTAAAAAAAACGAAACCCCCTCAGTGTTTATTTAAACTGTGAAGACACTGCAGCTATTGTGCATATTCGTTTCTCCATTTTTAAAAAATCTTTCATACGCGCTCTTCTCTTTCTTTTTGTCCTGGTGGGTATTTTTAACAGCAGCGGTTAAAGCAAACGGCAAAAAGTTGATTTGTGCTTCGTCCATAAACACACTGCACACTTTGTTGTCAGTTTATTAGGTACAGCGGGAGGTTCTCTGCACAGACTCGTTCACAACTGCATCAAATCCTCGTCGTCGTCGTCTGACATTTTTGCGTACTCACTTCCTCTGGAGAGAATGTGGAGTTCAGTGCACGTGTGAAAGCAGCTTTAGTGTTGTGTTCCTCCAACATTACACAAAGTAGTGTGTCTGGCTGGTGTCCTGTAAACACAACAGTGTGTAGCTCTGTGATTTCAACGACAACACAAGAAGACTGAGCTGCAGCTGACAGTCTCTATTAATTACCTGGTTTAATTAAAGTGCCTGTGACACATCAACTTCATTGAGCATCTTAGCATTAGAGTCAACACTTTCCTCTGGAGCTGTAGGTTTCATGCTCACATCTTTCTCTGAGCTCCGTTTCACACTTGAGGCATTGAAGGAAATTTTTTTTTTCCTCTTTAAACTTAAGAGAAAGGCGCACAGCTGTGATGGTGTCAGGGAAGCGACCCGTGCTGCTGCAGATCCTCTGTGGATCCTGACAAGACCAACATAACAAACAGAGCAGAGGTGTGAGCTGATCCACGGAACAGAGCAGTGGAAACAACTCGCTAATCGTCGCTCACAACACAAACACACATGTGCAGAGGTGCACACACACACACACACACACACACAGGTGTGAGCTCATACGTCAGGACCAAGCTGCCGAGGATTAATGTGCACGGAGACAAAAGCTGAGCTCCTTCTGTCTCGAAGCTCCTCGGGGAGTAAAGACGGCCTCCGACGCTCTGAGCAAACAAACTGCTGTCACTCAATCACCTTGTCCAAACACTCGGCGGAGAAATATCCCACAGACGCACAAAGTACACAACTCGTACACATTCCTACTACGCCTGTATCCCACCGACGCTGACACACGTGCGACGACGTCAGCGTCTGAGCTGGACGGTTAGAGCAGAGGAGGATCAGTGTCCGCAGTGCTTGTCATGAATGTGACTGAAGATTGATTATTACTCTTTAATCTGTTCACATAACAGGAATGAATGAATCTCACTGCAGCGCCTCTGCGAGTTAAACGGAGTCACGAGATGCCATCATACATTTCTGTCCCGTCACCACACGCTGAAGATTTTCACGCCCCTGAGCTGTGATTGGCTGCTGACAGCGTCTTTTGGTGCCCCCCTCCCCCCCCCCTCCGCCCACCGCTGTCTGTTTAAAAACACGGAGACATCAACAGGACGTATCCCGCAAGAAATAAGAACTGAACTTTCTTTTTTTTTTTTTTTCGTTTCAGAGACGGATCGATTTACTGTTTTACTGAACATAAGCTTGACGGATCATCTGCGTTCAAAAATGACAAATGGCTCTTTGCAGCATTGCTCCACTCGGCCAGTCCGAACATTTTCACAAGCTATATTTGGGCTCGGTTCAAACTAAAAAAACATTTCTGTCCACACAAGCATTTTGGCTCCGTATCCGTTCTAACCCCCGTGTGACGCTGTACACAGGAAGACACTGTATGCTATATATATATATCTCCTACACATGGAAGCAGTTTTAACTACACAACAGTGTTACTGACCCTGTAATTGATCATCCATGTACAGTCGCTGTGTTTTTAAATGAAAACTATTAGTGTGGATGCAGCCAGAGGTTCTCACTTCACTCTCCTCTGCGAACGCTTTCCAAGGAGCTGGATCAGAAACCTGAACGCTCGACGCCCGTCACTCGTCACGCCCGGCTCACTGCTCTGGAGTCAAACCCAAACACTCTGATTGCTGCCTTTTCTCCTCAGGTGACAAAAGCACAGCGACGTGACATCAGTCACAAACCACTTTTATTTATTGTTCAAATCAGAAAACCATCCCACTCTGCTGTTGTTGGACAGGAAACGCAGCGGCGTGCCAACACGGCCCGGGAGGAAGTCTGCTTTCACCCCCCCCCCCTCCTCTCCCTGCACAACACTTCAACACAATGTCCTCTCGACGATTCGCTTAATAGTTTGAGCTTTGATGAAAAAAACGTCTCCTCTACATCTCCAGTGGCAGAGTGGAATGCCTCATGCTTTATATCCCAGATTAACAACTTCACCCCTCATCAAGCGCAGTGTAAACTCGGCTCTTGGAAACCCACCGTGCACGCCCCTCCGACCTCCCGCCCCCCTAAAAGTTTGTTTCTTCCTCCCCCCCCCCGGTCCTCTTGCATGTTTGGCTGTGGAGGCGACTCCACAGAGATGAGGCTGCATGTGCATGGTTGGTTGCATCGCACTTCCCCAGGACCCCTCAGCAAACATTCAGCTCCACGGGCCCCCCTCCCCCACCCCACCGACACCCCACCGCAGGTTGAAATGAATTCATGTTTCCAGGTTGTTGCACAGTTACCGTCTGAAAAACATCGTCCTCACATGTCGTGCACTGGCTGATTTAAGACTGACAGACCCCAATTAAATATAATCAAGGAGATCAAAGTTCTCACAACTCACATAAAGAGATTTTAAGTGTTTTAAAAACTGTGAAATTACTGTTTACATTAACCAGATCCTTGGAAATAACCTCTTCTCATGTGGATCTCATGTTTTCTGTCTCCTGCCGGCACATGCATGTCACTGAAACCTGTCAATGAATGAAATCCTCTGTTTGAAATATTACCGTCCTTATCCAAACAAATGGAGTGAACCGCTCGACGTGCTATCGAGTGAGGCTCCGTTCTAAAAAAAACAGGATTCTTAGGCGATTATAAATATTCATGGATATTCAACAAACCTGTTTGACTTTGGCTCGACTGGAGACAAATGAGATAGAGATGAGCTTGTTGACTGATTCTCAGCGAGAGAGCAAATAAGAATATTTGCAGAATTGGTATTAAAGAAAAAACAGTTTATTCTGGATCCAGGAATTTTTATTTGATTTTTTCCCCCTTTCTATTAAGATTTTTTGGATTTTCCTTGATTTCTCAGACAATTGATATGAAACCGATATTTATGAGTTTGTAATAATTTGGATAAAAACACAGAGGCACCGAATTCTTATAAAAAATAAAATAAAATCTCTGTAATCTTGTTTGATTTCATTCAAGACTTTAGAAACGAAATTAGAAGAAAAGACAGATTTAATGAGCATGTTGTTGTGCTAATGAAGCTCAAATAAATTCAGACTACAAGTAACTCCGACCTCTACTGGACCACTTCAAGCTCATTTTAAATAACTGTTGGTACGTTTAACACATGCGGGGCTCATGGGGAGGCTGGGCCTCCACTTCAAACGCTGGCTTTATGGTGAATGTTTGGCAGAACACACACAGAACAAATTTCTCAACATTTGACTTGTGATCCTCCCAAATAACAGCATACTTGGACTTTGAATTGCGTTCCACTCGTCCATTAATAAGGAACATTATTCAGGGAGTATTTGCGAGGAGCTATTTGCCAAAAAGCTTTAGATTGGGAACCGAATCTGAAGAGCACACAGATCACGACGACACAAAGCCGAATCCCAAGAAGCTCTCACACACACACACACACACACACACACACACACACACACAGCCAAGCGATACTGTGCACTGAGAGTAAAATAGTATAATTAATCAAGTTATTTACTGTTTCCAGCGCAGACCTAATAAAGACTCCTCTGGTCATTATGGGTGGAGTGAAGCGGTGCAATTTGATTGAGGTTTTGTGCTGGTCCACGGCCCAGTTCTCCATCTGTGATGTTCTGGAAGGAAAACAGAGCCCACACTAATGTGGATGATTTCTCAGTAGGTTTTTTTTTTTTTTTTTTTTATTGTATGGAATATGTAGAGTCAGCAGAGGACACGCCAGACACACACACACACACTGGAGTCATTTGAAAGCTGATATTTGTTTTGTGAAGCTGCTGGTTTTGTAAACCACCCACAAGTTGTTTACTTGGGAACAAACTATATCTAGCTTGATGTTTCTGTTCTTTTTTTTTTATTTTTCCTACACAGCATGTGATTGTCATCCGGTCGGAGCGGCGGGGAAGACGTGTAACCAGACGACGGGCCAGTGTCCCTGCAAGGACGGAGTGACGGGAATCACCTGCAACCGATGTGCCAAAGGTTACCAGCAGAGCCGCTCGCCCATCGCTCCCTGCATCAGTAAGAACTTACCATCACCTTAACGCGAGAGAGAGAGAGAGAGAGAGAGAGCGAGAGAGAGAGAGAGAGGGCTCCCACTGTTTTAATAAGTGATAGACTTCATTATTTGGAGATTAACTAATTATTTATATGCTTTATAGATTTGTAAAAAATCCCTTTGAATGATTACAAAGAAAGTCTTCTTCTTCTATTCAGCCTTCAGGTCTGCAGCAACAAATTAAACAGCTCCAGCACCGTCTTTCAATGTTCTCCTCCATGTTAGTTTATGAGACACGAACCAAACAAACAAATTCAAGGACACGTAAAATACTTTTTCCTCAAAGTTGGTTTCCTGTCATTTTAGGTATTTCTAACAAAAGATGTAAGTTCAAGTTTTTAATAAGAGTTATTTGATGTGATAGAAACGGGATGAACGTCATGAGCGGCACCAAATGTGCAAGATGGCAGCGACGGTGTATGGGAAGTTTTGGCTTCATTTCTAGATCGTGGGAGAACGTGGAGACGTGTTCATCTTTATAGACAATCTACACATTATATATTTCAACTGTCCGCACCTCAATCCTCTTTGGCGGAGAAGTTTATACTCTGACAGGAAGTTGAATAACAGCCCAAGGTGCAACGCGGCTCTTACGCTGCGGAACGTTCCGTCATTCAGGGCTTTCAGGTCAAGATATCGGTCAACAGTGAGAACTCAGTGTATTTCCTTCATCAACCAGCAGCTTCTTCTTATTCAAAATGAATTGATTTCACTCAGACCCATTGCCAAGCGCGCTCAGCCAAATCCTGCAGCTTTGATTCAGGCTCCACCAGCGATAGCAAATCTGATAATTACCTCAGGACAGGACCTGAAAAGGACAGGACATGTTGTTATGCATGAATTCATGGCTCACACTCATCTTGTGTTATTTTTATACCCCTGTTCCATTATTTTGGATAGATGTTTGGCTGTTTAAACCAGAGCCTGGATAAACAGACCATTACTGCTTGCCTAACATGGCCTTGTGTGCCTTCAACACCGTTAACGGTCCGTCTCACAATAAATCCCCAGAATGAGTCCAGGGGAATGATGGCTGATATGTTTATTGGCTGTATCTGCTGCCTGCAGATTCCAGGCGCTCGGCAATAAACGCCAGCGCCTCACAGAAACAGAGATGCGTCGCTATAGTAGCTGCTGCAAATGCGACGCATCAAGTAGTCGGCTGGCACCAACAGATAAGATAAAGGTCTGGGAGGTCACGCGCACACCAGCAATCGTCCGCTGTGTTACCGGGGTTACATTTCCGATAGATGGAAATTAGACCGAGAATCAGAGTTTGGCTGGAAACCACAGCGATCATTTAAACCTGTGAAGCTGCTGGAGCAGGATTTCTTTTCGTTTTGTTGGTGTAAAAAGGAGGAAATGGGCTTTTTAAAGAGCAGAATATATTTGGTTTCTCATATATTTTTGGTTTTAATAGAACAATATTAAATATTTGTGCTCTCTACCTCCCTGCCAGCTCCGACTTTAACAAGACTGCCGGCTTTGGCTCTCTTCAACTGTAACACATGCACCACAATGAGGAGGGAACAAGGCATTAACAGGAAACTCACTTTCTTACATATTTTTCCACAAATCGGTGTCATTAACAGAACATCGTGTTAAAGTATTTTTTTCGTATATGTGCTCAGGGGTCAAACGTTGCTCTAGAGGAGGCGTTTTTACGGCGAATATCATCACACAAGTTGTATTTTCTTTTCATTGCCAAATGATGCAAAAGTGAAATACATGTGTTTATTCCTCTTTGTCACAGAGATCCCAGTTGCATCTCCCACAGCGACGTACAGCAGCTACGAGGAGCCGTCAGGTGAGCGACACGTAAAACCACAAAACATCATATTTCGTACACACAAACTAACGCACAGATTTCCAGCACATGCATGTTGTTCCATCCATTCACCGCAGCACACGTCGACTAAACACTAAACACACATCAGTGAGGTCTGAGAGCGCCGCTGATGTAAACTCCAGATATTTTGCCAGTGCTCCCTGTGGCCTCGTTGCTTGTATTCCCAGCCTGCCCTGCAGCCTCCCCAGGGCTGCAGCCCTAATCTGATTACATGCTTCATTTGCACCAGTTTGTATTTCAATCAAGTCTGGCTGCACCAGCACTGGAGCGCTGCCTGACCCCATTGTTCATGTGCCTGCTGACATCAGAACATGTGCCACAGCGATATTTACCTGCAGGTTCTAATTGTCCATTGTCCATGTGTGTAATTACCCAGAAGGAGGACGAACAAACCTGTTGCCTCGGCTGTTAATTTATTCACTTACAGTACATCACCATGATACAGGCTTGTGTGAATGGGCTGACTCACTCCTGGTCGTCGATCAGCGTCTGACGAGAGTGGCGCCACTGACTTTGCTGAGCTTTGTTGTGAGTCCCACTCTCTGCTGCCGGGGCTGTTAGGAGTTTGGACTCCCGTCAGCAACTCCACACAGACACCACCCTCCAAATTAGGAGCAGTGTGGTCCCCAGGGACCCCGCGGAAAGAACGTGGCACTGCTGCGGAGACGCACAAAGGGGGCATTTGTCCTCGCAGCAGGAGATTGGACCTTAATGAGAGCAGGGGGTGTAATGGCCCAATGCGGCGATTGCGCTCAGGGGCTAATGGGCAACGTCAGCTATCAAAGAGAGGTATGATGAAGGCCCCCAGGGGCCAGTGGGAGATGAAGCGCCCCCCACCCCCACCACCACCACCACCCCACCCCCGCCCTCACCACTTCATTTACATGGAAATCAGGCATGCTCGATATGGACTCGTCAAATTCATTTACTTTGGGATTTCCTCTTTTCTTATTGCTCCCGCCACCCCAGAAAAAGCAGCCAGGCATTCCAGCAGAAACGCTTTCTCTACATACATGAATTCGATTCCTCATCCCACGTCCCAAAACGCTCTTCTTTTTTTTTTTTTTTTTGAGAGGGAGGAGAGGGGCGTTTTTTTCTTCCTCCATCATTACCCAGGCAACCTCATTCACACAGAGTATAATGGGGAAGAAAGGGGAAGACTGGACAGAGGGCTGGAAGAAATAATGAAGTTTGTCCATATTCAGGGAAGCTGAAAGGTCCCCTCTCTCTCTCGACTGCCCCCCTCCTTTCCCGTCAGACTGCCCAGCCCAGCTTTCCCACCCCCCTAGAAAAGAGCACAAGGCTTATTGCTCTGGGAGAGGTGGAGTGGGAGGGGGGGGGGGGGGGACACAATGCTCGGAGATGATCTGGTTCCAATTTGTGTCAGTCACTGGGAAGTGGAGGGAAACAAATGATTTCAATTTTCGGTTCGGCCTCCGGTGCCACCGCCGGTTCGCTCATTACATAAAAGGTACGAGGCGCGGTGACAAAGCGACGGCAGTGGCCATCGATAAAAAAAAGCCCTTCGGCATGCAGGTACACACGCGCTGGTGCAAGAGGGACATTAATCTTAAGTCTGTGCTACTCAGACGCCGCAAAGGTTCCCTGCTAATTTTTTGGTAAAAGGTCACGAACTAATTTCTCCCCCGCGACCTTCTCTTGTGCGGCGGTGACCTCCGCGGAGCTCGGAGATCGCACAATGCATGCCAGGACAGTGACGAGGCAGCAGTGGAAACGTTGGGAGGAGTGTGGTGGAAGTGTGTTGACAGACACAGGAGGATGTGTGTCAGCCTGAAGCCATTTCACCGTGGCACTTTGAAGGCATCTTTAAAACCCCCGGGGGCGCGAACAGTGTAACGCAACGAAGCCCATCCAGCTGGAGTCTGGCCTGATGATACTGAAACACACTTGTGGTGTTACCACCGCCGCAGGGTGAAATTTGCCGTCTGACTCTTACTCTTTCTTTCCCTCACCCCCCCCCCTCCCTCCCTCCCCCTTCTTTCTTTCCCCAGATTGTGAATCACACTGCAAAGCTTCCAAGGGAAAGATGAAGATCACCATGAAGAAGTACTGTAAAAAAGACTACGGTGAGTGAGTCCAGTTTTCAGGAATGTGTGCTGCCCGGCCTCAGCCAGCAGTCAAGAGGTCAGATGTCTCGATTAATCAGATGCCGAGCGCAGCCGACCCACACCCTGGTGCTGCGCTCCAGTTTTTATTGACAGTTGACGTACACAGTCTCAGGTCATGTCCACTAAAACAGATTTTATGTGAAAACATATGTTTCTCTCTCTCTCTCTTTGAATCTAGAGGGTCTATAAACGGTGTGCGTGGACACTTAAAACGGAGCTTTTCACAACTATGAGCCAATATTCTCTCACTTTGAATTTCTCTTTTTAATCCTTTAGTTACAGGTGTGTTCATGACGCATCTTTCTTTTCTTAAAAACGAGCTGTGTTAGCCTGGGTCAACAAGGAAGAAGGGGAACAAACCGAGGACAGACAATAATAGTGGACCAGCTGGGAATAAAGAAACTGAAGTCTGGAAACGCTGCTGGGCCTGTGTTAGTTTGAAAACTCCGGGGCTGCGTTTCAGTCAGGACGAGCAGAAACGGAGATGTTTGGAAATGATGACGTAGACACCCACAGCCGCTCGCTGATGAAAAATAACGCCCAAAATGTTCCACAACCGAAAGACTAAGAGAACACATTAAATCATAAAAAGAAAAACTGGGTAATTGCGGTTATTGACTCTCTCCAGTCGTCTCAATTACTCAATTAGGACACACCCGGAATGAACGCCGCCTTTTTTGATGTTGAGTTCATCTCAAGATCTTTTTGGATTTGTATTCCTCAATTTTATTGAATAAAACAAACCCCTCTGCACCTTCCAACCCTGCAGAGCGTGTGCTCGTACGCTCGTCCGCCCGCTCGGCCTCGGGCGTTTGGCAAAAGCCTCGGGCATTTTCCAGCAAACGCAGAAATGATAAGAGAAGCCAAAACACACAGGAATCCCATTAAGTTGTCAGTGAATCAACAGAACAAGTGATGCAGCTGAAACAAATCCAACGAGGTAAACAAATATAATGTTCCGGGCTCAGAAATGATGGATTAAAAATGTTAAGTCAAACAAGTCAACACCTTGGAACAAGAAGGACATTTGATGTTGTGATGATCAATTATACAGATCGATTGCCTGTCAACAAAAACCACAGCAATAGAAGTGTAATATCTGTCACTACCCGACTGCACATTCATCCATGATCCACTCTGCTCTTGGGATTTTCTGCACCATGAATCACTGCGACATCATTTATCTTTTGGTTTATCTGTTATCGTTTGATAACTGTGAGGCAGAACTCTCCTCACGTGGCAGACGACACTCCGGAGAAAGTCCGAAGCCTCTCACTCGGACGCTTTCGCTCACACTTAAGAGCTGAAGAATGCATCTCCGGAGACCCTCTGCATTTTTCTTTTACGTTTTTTTTCCTTTTAACTTTGCATCGTTAGTAACTTGAAGAATAACTGTCATTGAGATTTCAGTGGAAAAGCTGATGTAAATTTGAGCACGAGCCAGTTGTAGTAAAACGTTCGTCACTGTTCCCTCTGCTGTGATTCTTTCAGCCCCTCTAATGTTGATGTATTTCACTCGAAATCATCACCAGAAAAACCTCATCAACTGTCTGTCAGCAAACCAGCTCTGTGCACTTTGAACAGCGTCCAGCAGAAGAACGGCCAAACGTATTTTATTCCCCCTCTAAAAGTTGAGTAAATACTAATTCAGGCCATTTGTTGCATTTTGCCTCGGGAGCCAAATTCAGAGATTATTCATATTCCCACCGACTCGAATCTTCATCTTCGGAGCTGAGAGCGACCCTGCATCTATAAATCAGTCGGGCTGATTCGAGCAGCACGGGTGGTTCCTCTAAAGTGTCTGGAAGCGGATGAGCCACCCTGAGGCAGGACGGCCGCCATCGTTGCTTCGCGTCCACTCCCCCCCCCCCCCCCTCCCCGGCCTCGGTGTAATTCATTTCTCAGGCCTGTCGCTTCGCTTTTGTGGGTCTTCAGAGTCTCTCCTCTGTTCTTCTGGGGGCCACAACCCTGATGTGTGAGTGCTGGTGCAGGCCCCCCCCAGGGGTCACGGGAAGGGGCCCTCTGTTTAAACACAGTTGTGCGCTGTGCCGGCACCGAGCATTCCTCGGGGCACAAACAGGTGGTAAATTAGGCAGACGGTGACGGATTGCCACCCCGGAGAGAAAGAAATATGTTTTGTTTATTCAATTTTTGTTTTTCATCACTGCCGTAGCTACGGAGACGGCGGGCACAAAGGGATTATATTCTCGCCCGAAACCCTCCTCTGCACACACGTACCCTCCCTCTCCCTGCCACCGGGAGGACAATGAATCAAAGGGCCGCGTGTTTACCGATGCTCCGGGGTGGCGCTCAAAGGCAGAGCGCCCCGAGCCTCCCCGGCCGCCCCTCTGTGCTCACCCAAGGGTTGCAGGTCCCTGATCATTCACTCAGCTGATAACCAGAGGGGACAGGGGCCTCACAGCGGTAATTAAGCAAGCTCTAATTTCATTAGCCCCGGCTTGTTGGTGGCATGCTGTGTCAAGCCGCAGCACACTGCCCGCAGAAGATAAACCCAGTGGGAAGTTGGGCTGTGACGGAGGCGCAGTTGGCAGCCATTGTGCAGGAGCAGGATCATCGAACACTTATCTCTTCTCTTTCACCGTCGCTCTCACCAAACACCGTGCACCATTTCCTAATAGATTGTTTGACCCCCGGGCGCTCAGTCTCACTTCAGCTCCAACCGAGTGGCAGAAGGTGTGTGTGTGTGTGTGTGTGTGTGTTTGAATACTCTGAGAACACACTTGAGAGAGAAAGCGAGGCAGACACCGACACAGAGACTGAGGCCGGACGCCGTCAGCCGAGAGGAGAGCGCTATCTCCGCTGGATTCTCACGCTGCGGAGTTGGATGGAACTCTGGGAGCAGAACCCGGATAGCTCATGAGGTCGGAAACACATCCTGATTCTCCTGGAACTTTTTCTGTGGCTGGGAAGACAAATAGTGGAACCCCCCCCTCCCTCCTGCACACAAGCCCCCCTCCTCACACACCCTTTATGTGTGTGGATGAAGGAGAGCGCTGCGATGAATGGCAGGGCTGTGAGAGCTCGCTCTCCTCAGCCCAACAAACCGTCTTTCTTCTGAAATTGTGTGCAATTTGCTCACGCCACGCATTGACACACATACTCAAACGCCGCCACTCCTCCGGTTCTCCTCGTTCTTGGCAGCAGAGCGGGATGACTGATGGACGCAGAAGGTGATCATGTTCAGCCAGAGGGGCGAAGAAAAGGCTAACGTACCGAGCATATCAGAATCAAACAATGGGAATCAAAAGCTCTTTCTCTGGGCAGGAAATAGAGTTATAACACTTTTCAAGTCCGTGCCCTGACAATTTATGTGAATGAATTATACATGAGGGGTTAAATAGATAAATATAAAATGTGTCCAGACAATATCCGCACGACGGGGTCCTGACTTTGTGTCGTTACATGTTAGGAACGTCACCGACAAGCCCACTTCCTCCAGAGAGTCTCCTGCCACGTTCTCACTCGGACATTATTCAGAGTTTTTACGCTTTTGACGTTTGCGATCTGGCATCAGGAGATTATCCGTAGTTCAGTGTATGTCTGGAAGCAGTTAAATCATATCAGGATGTTTTTTTTTATCACACTTGCAATTCCACGACCTGACAATTTATGATCCTGTGTGTCTATCGAACTGAAAAACATTAAATGGGTTAAACATCGAAGATAAATATAAGATTTTGTCCCAGGCATCGCAAGTGTTTCCCATCATCTAATCCCATCTTCTTCAGATTAGATTAGATTTCACAATTGCAAGTGAACACCCCCCGAAAGTTAATCGCACATTCCTGAGTAAACCCACTTCACCTCAAGTACAGATTAGCTCCGTCGCTGCTGAGCTGTTTACCTCTTGTTCGAATCAGTGTGATGAAGTAATGGCGGCTTCGTCGGACAGAGAATCGACGCAGGGGAGCCTCTGCAGAGGAAGCTTTACTCATTTCCTCATATTAAAATATCTGCCACAAGTGGTGCTCCAATAGTTACCAGGTCCAGGATGAAGTAGCCTGAGGTAGCGGGTGCTCAGATGTTCGCACTCCGGTCTCGTACATGATCGACTCAGGATTTCATACTGTTTGCAGATGTGACGATTTTCTGCAAAGTTCTTCCTTTAGACATTTTTCTGCAAAAAAAACCAAAAAAAAAACGAACAAAACAAATTCTCTGCCTTATGCAGGGAAGTGGGCTTGAGTCTTGAAGCCTTTGTGTTTGAGCGCTATGACAACGGTTGCAGTGATAAGGAGAATGTTCAGGAGTAAAGGTCAAAGGTCAGAGATGAGGGGAGCAATCTCGGGTTCGGGCTGAACAGCTGCTTTTATTAGACCTTTTATATACGACGTTGGCATCGCTAGTTACCTTATTCAGAATAAAACATTCGATCATTTACATGAGCTGCTAATAAATGATTCTGTTCCGCTACGTCACCGAAATCACCATTTCGGGGGTTTTCTTTCTAATTTTTGCAAAAGCTGCAACTCCTTTTTATTTTTCCATCTTGTTCACATCCAGGTGTTCAGGTCAGGCAGTGTCTAATTATTGGTGTCCATGTAAACATAGTCACTGATTCCCAGCCTTGTCTGATTTAAGATTTTCTCATGTATTCCTGGAAGTTTTAAGTGTTTATCCATGTTCATTATTTAAACTGTCACTTATCTTTAGCCTTTCCACCATTTCTCTATCACCTAACTATCGTTTTCAACAATTCCCCCCCTACTTTGAGCTAACAACTGCATTTAGACTTCTCTGATCACATGCCAGCACTCTCAGTCACAGCATGTGTTGTTCAGGTATTGAGTCAACGTGTGGACAAAGTTACCCTGCAGTACAAACAGTGGGGTACAGGAGGTACAGCACACGTCTCGTTAGGAATCACTGCTTCATGATGTGAAGGTGATTTAATCCAGTTTCTTTCTCTTCTCCGCCACCAGCTGTTCAAGTGCACGTTCTGAAAGGAGACAAAGCCGGCGAGTGGTGGAAGTTCACCGTCAACATCATTTCCGTCTACAAACAAGGTGAGCACCGCATCCGCCGCGGGGACCAGCTGCTGTGGGTGCGCGCCAAGGACGTGGCCTGCAAATGCCCCAAGATCAAGCCCGGGAGGAAGTACCTGCTCCTGGGCACAGACGACGACTCCCCCGGGCAAAGCGGCGTGGTGGCGGACAAGGGGAGTCTGCTCATCCCCTGGAAGGACCTGTGGGGCCGCCGGCTGAGGAAGTTCCAACAGCGCGACAAGAGGGGAAAGTGCTAAAAGTAGCTGGAGAGGGGAGGAAGAGAGAGAGAGAGAGAGAGAGAGCTTGAGGTAGAGGTCGAGGCAAAAATAACGCCTCTATTCTGGGATGGATGCAAGGAGGAGGAGAGGATGGATGGGTTCAAAAATAAACTGGAAGAATAAAAAGATGGAGAGAGACACAGGGGAAAAGTAGGAGAGACGGGGAATGACTGAGTGCTGCTGCTCTGAGGTGGAGCGAAGAGATTAGATTGTTTTTTTTAGGAACTTTTGTGAAGGAGCTCATTCTACAACTTTCTGTTCGTCTTTCAAGGTTTGTTTTGTAGTGTAATTGCAGAGTTTGCACCTAATATTGCAGATATGTCACATCCTGACTATTTCACCCCACGACGCCGTTTCCCCTCGTTCGGCTGTTTTGAAGAGCGATGCGTCTGCTGTGTCACCCAGAGGATCTTTTTCCTCTGTGTCCAAGAAGAGTCACAGCACGCCACCGCAGGACTCCACTCATGCATGAGCCAAACTTTGGAGAAACTTTTTCAGCAGCTGAAAGTGATAAAATTGTGAAATAGCCTGTAACTGTGGTCAGATTTTACCTGAGGACCCTCGGCTCATATAGCTGTTTTCAGACGTGTACTCCGGAGAATCTCCGCAAAATGCAGGAGAAGCTCCGCAGCCCCCTCTGGAGAATGTCCGGAGCTCAGAGCAGCGTCTGAAAGCAGCTTATATCCGAGTGTCACCTCGGTGTTGCGGGAACAAAATGCCATATGACGATCCTCTCCTCATTCTGTACAATGATCTATTTACATGCAAGTATCGATGTATCAGCAGTTTGTTGTGGTTGTGACCTCTGCGATGTAAAGTAACCACATGTGCATACATAGACATTTTAAGTAGATGGTGCCGTAGCATCAACTAGACGTAGAGTAGAACGTGTCAACCATGCACTTACTTTCACTAGTCAGGACGTTTTAGAACATATGAGATATGTTCAAGATTATTTTTAGCGTGGCGTCCGAAAAAGAAAGGAATCCCAACCTGTACAGATAAACACCCAGCTCACGTCACAGCTCAAATGTGTCACGGCCACGGAGACGTCTCACACAAGAGCATAAACACGAGTGGAAGGTAACTCTGCTCGTTTCACTGTCAACGTCCGTTACTACTCATTTGGCTTTGACAGTCACGTGGTGGCATTTTAAGTTTTGTGTGAGACGTCTCGGATTTTAAGTCCGACGTCCCAAAATATTTGCAGGTGAGCGTTGGTGAAGTCTCACGAAAATATCGACCTATCACAGCAAATCCTCAAACCACTGACACGCTGCATGCTCACTATTTACTGTTGCTGCCTAACAACGATTGTGAATTATGTACACATTTTATTTGTATCCAGTATTCGGTGTGGTCGGAGAAGAACCTGTGGAGCGATGGAATATCACGTTTTATCGTGCGAACGTTCGTCACCTCAAAGCGTCGTGTTGACGATCGGACTTCCGCCATCAAGACTTGGTACTCGACAAAAAGGCATGAGCGAATGTCTACGTGTTATATAGCTGTATAGTATTACTTTTTGTTGTTGTTAAACATTAACTAGATGATCTCCATGTGAACTTAACCAGACTCTTTAAATGCTACAAGCTTAACAAATGGAAAGACAAATAAATGAATGTCAGAGAAAAATAATGTCGTGTTTACCACACACACACACACACACACACACCTGATACACACACACACACCTGATACACACACACACACCTGATACACACACACACACACTCTGTGCATCAAACTGTTTGTATCTGAGATTTACAACTTGCTATTAAAAACCTCTGCCAACACATCTGTGTCGACACATTTCAACTGGTTTTGCAGGCGTTTGCATAACGGTACTCCAACCACCCCACCCCTCCCCCTCCCCCGCCCCCGCCCCTTCCTCTGCTCTCCGTAAAAAATACACCTGAATAATGATCCGCTCATGTTTATACATCGGCTTGTAAATGTTGTTTAGCAGTGTCCATTGCAAATGGTTGTGTACTGTCCCTGTAATACTAATATATTATGTTTATCACAAATGAATATATTTAATGACACATGAAACAAATGTGGCTTTTGTGTGTTTTTTTTTTTTTTTTTTAATTTTCTTTTCTTTTTGTTTTTTCGACTGTTTATTTTTTACCTTTTGCATCGAGTTGTAGACGGCTGTAATGAAAAGTATCGATAAGTGTTTGGCTATTGAACAGCCGGATAGAAGTGAAAATTAATTCATCTGAAATAAACTGTGTAAAAACAAAGTGAGTGACGACCCGAGCAGAGATTTATTTCTTTTCTTTTTTAAAGTTAATTATTCTGTCGGATTAACACAAAAAGACAGCAGCATATATACAAACATAATCAGCCATAATATTTTAACCATCCAAGGTAGAGATAGTAATAAAATGTTATATTCTCTTGCAGAAGCTTCAAGTCTGAATGATTTTGTTTTAAGAAAAAATGTGTTTTACTCACGATGTCCACTGCACTACATTACCCACAGTCCTCGGGTGTAATAGCGACATGTCTGACAGAGGAAACAAATTCAAGAAGCAGCAGGAAATTGTTTGAAAGGATCATTCGTGATGGTTTATGGGATGTGTAGTTCCCTCACGCTCCAGATAATTATGGGCCGCGTCTTGTTTCTTTGTGTTTTTTGTTTTTTTTCCAATTTTCCAATATTTCTTTGCTCTGAATCAAATGTTTTTATGGTCACGATTCAACTGGAAGCTGCTCGGCCTGGTTCCACACACGACATTCCGTCGTCATTCTAAAAGTTATAAAACACAATAAAATATAACGACTAACAGTTGTGATCAAACACTGGGAGAAGTCTGCTGCAGTTTAAAAATAGTGTGTGAAGCTATTTATAAATACAACGATTCACCGAACAGGTGAGAAAACTTACAGTGAGTCTGGGCTATAAAATAAACTTGTCTCTTTTTTAGTCACTGCAAATAAGTTGTAGTTAAATGTGTATGTCGTACATTTTTTCCCACACATACTTTCAGCTCTGCTTCATGAAATACCGGCTGCACTTAAAGGGAAATTTAGTTCCCAAACACAAACGTGTTCCCTCCTCACCCCGTCACTGTATTTATAGCACCGCACTAAGTATTTTACTGATGCCTTATATATGAAAAAATATTTAAAATGTTATTACAGGCCGTAATTTAAAGCGTCGCCGCATAAATGAAAGCGCTGGAATGTTTCTGGCAAACACGTCTCAGTGGGCTAGAATGTTTTTATCCTGCACCATGTAAGTGATGTCACAAGATAAAAACTATACAATACTTGTTCTGGGAATAAACCATTATCCCACTGTAACGTCCAGTTTTACTTAAGTAGACGATTTAAGGACTTTTTTTTAAGTGAATTCTCGAAAGGGGAGGGTCTTTGTGACACTTCTTTCTGAACATGTGAAGTCAAAAGTAAGCACGTGAATCAAAAAAAACAAAAGTTGTGCAGCGCAGGTCATCGTTTGCGTTGGACCCTGTGCCTCTTTAAACTTCATAGACAATAAGGGTTTTCTGTAAGATTGCTTTAACGCAGGCGTATTATTAAAAAGGGTGATATCACCAACGTGTCTAATCCAAACCGCAGATGTTATTGTTGTAGCCGAGAGGTTCTGGCATCAGTGGGAACCCTTAACTTGTTCCTCGGGGAGTTTTACACAAAAACACACAATCCTGAACCGTCTCCAAACGAGAGCCCATCTGTCTTGGCTCGTGCTCGGAGTATTGATATACTGCTCCTGCGATGCCCAGCGCAAAAATACTCCAAAGGGGCCAACCAATTATACAGTCACTGCTGGAAGTTCAAGCTGTGTTCTCCATTAATATCAGGCCACCAGGACCACGGGCCGTAAAAACCACCGACTCTTGGTCGACGGAGAAGAGAAACGAGGGAACTCAATGTCAGTCACATCAATGAAATCTGCGGAGGGCTGGTGCATCGTGCAGAGGAAGGACAGGACATATTAATTCTCTACTTCAGTGTCTTCTGCATGTATAGCTGCTCTTTTTCATTCTGAGACATTCGTCTTGTTGTTAGAAACGTCATCAACACATCCTCCCGCTCGTGCTGAACCCACCAGAGGATCCCCTGCTGTGAGCTCATTCGGGTTTTCTAAAGTTTTTTTTAAACTAGTGGGCTGACAGGAGAAACTCCGGTTCCTCTCACCGGGACATTCGCGTGCGTCCTCACATTCAGCCCGTTCCTTCCTGAGAATGTCAAGAGATTAACCGTGACTCTAACTCTAACCCTGGTCTCTCACATCGTGAGATCACGACGTCGTCCAGAACACGAACATACGTGAACAATCTCAATTCAGCTAGAATAAATAAATCACTGCAGAGTGGAAAGGAGACGTGGGTGTGTGAGAACTTCCCTCTCGCTGTGTGCACAGACGAAGCTGGATCAACAAACACAGACGTGATATGACCAAGGTTTCTGGCAGTGGTATCAGACGGCGACGACTTGAACGCGCGGGTCGCTTCTCTATCAGCGGCGCAAACTTGGAACTTTCCACCGAGATGAATGCTCCATTCACACCGCGGCCATTGTCTCCCTGCGAACAGTGAGGATCCTCCTCGGAAAAACAGTCGGGCAGGTCGACGCTGATGATGCAACACGCTGAGGTTCGTCCGAGCTCTGGTGGCGGCGAGGGGGGGGGGCACACACACACCCTCTGCCCTTTAATTGTATGTTTTCTGACCGCTGCCAGAAAATGGAAGAAGCAAATCAAACTGTTTAAGCTCACCTGAGATCTGCTGCATCGGTCCGTGATGGGGACTGGACGGAGAAAAGATAGATTTTAAAATAAGTTGTAGGTCAGTTGATATGTTTGTTTGAATAGTGGACTGTGCCAAAGTATGTTTCTATTGTTGTTTCTGTGCGTTAGAACACATTTATATTGTTGTAGCTCATGCAGTTGATGGGTTAAGAGGTTTTGTGGAAAGAGTTGATGACATCCACACAACTACGTTTTCATTTGGAGACGCATTAACTCCGCTGCAGACACGCCTGGCGTCCACTGTCCTTAGAGACCACAGACAAGAATCTTATAACTGTCAAAACTCACACGCTACATGATTTTGGTGTAAGTATGGATGTAGCCTGTTTTGATATTATCGTTTTTTTAACTGGCAATATTCAGGCATATTTGCATGAATTGAAATTGACTCTGTATTCGTGTGTGACGACGGTTTTTTTTCTTGTCCTCGAGAGAAGCAAAGTAAACAAACGATTTTAAATGCATTTGTTCGGTCGAGAAAAACAGTGTTTTTATTATAGTTCTGTTCAGTCGGGTGTTAAGAAGCAAACAAAACAGCATCTGTGCCGCGGCTCCACTTTTACAGAAAAGCGGCGAGAGTTCAAGTGGGTTTCTGAAAAAACAAAACCATGATTGGATCTAGTTTTTCATCTCAAAGTGGCGGTGGTAGATTTTCCATGCATAAAATCAAACTTCGTATCCGACAGGACTTGATTGAACTTCGCCCTGCGTCAAATGAAGTCGTCTTTTTGTCGGCATCTCCCCCTCGTCTGTGAATAGAGATTAGAAACGGTGTCGCTGAAGGTCTGTCGCTACTGGGCGATGCAAATCAGCCTCTGTGATCCTCTTCCTCGTCCCGAACAACTAATCCACTCGAGGATCACAGGCCTCTCGGCTCTCTACCCACACTCATTAGGCTGGTTCTCCATAATTTGTTTTCTCCCTCCCTGTGTAATAAAACACCAATCACACTCATTAAGACATTTGCACTGAAGTTAATGGATGTGTTGTCAATACACTGTAATTACTCGCTAATTAGATTGTTATTGGACATTTTGAATAACCACTTTTTTCTCCTTTGAACTGAATGTGCTGCTGATGAGGGCGTGTGAATAGGATTAGTCCTCCTGCGCCAACATGGTGGTCAATTTTCTCAATAGTTGGAGCTTTAGATTTGAGTCTTTTCAGAGAGGAAGGAATGACGGCAAGTGCACGGAGGTCACACAGTTTATGTAGAATTTAACGGCTGCTCGTCCATGTTGCGTTCTAAACCCGAGGCAGATGTTTTCTTCTGGACGGGGGGGGTGGGGGGGGTCATGTGATCGGAGCCTGACGAATCAGCGAAGGATAAATCATGACAGAGAAGAACTGTGAGTGTCTACATCATCTCCGTTTCTGCCCGTCCAGACTAAAACGCAGCCCTGGAGCACCCGACCCGACAACATGACATGTTACACTGAGGCACGGCGAAGTTGAATTCATGCAAATATGCCAGTAAACGATTTGATGCCATCAAAACAAAGCTGAAAGCGTTTGTCTTGTGCGAGGCACCAACACGCTCCTCGGAGCGCAGTCTTTACGCACAACCAGGTGACGCGCTGCATTTTCCACTCTCTCGTTTTAGCGCCATCTTCACATCCGTCGATGGGCGCTCTCTCTCTTCTGCTTCCCAGGCTTCATTCACAGTCGGGCCGCAGCAGAGTGGGGGAACTGTGCTCAATGAAACAAAGACTTGAAGCACCTCTGGAGATGGAAGGAGGCCTTAAAGAGGTACTTGATATCAGTCCACACACACACACACACGCACACACACACACATATACACACACACAGACACACACAACTTAGACTCCAAATGTATTAAACCCTCTGCTTTTGACACAAACACCTTTAATCACCCCCGGCCCCTCACCCCTTCACTCACTCATTCACTCCCGCCCAAACCACCTCTTCATTTTCCTCTGTCTTTCAATGCACATGGTTCAAAAGGCGTATTCCTGGCTTACTAGTTTGGAGCACAAAGACTCTTCTTATGCATCCTGGAGAAGAGAGGCCTCCATCGCATCCTGGACAGCAGAGTGCACACAGACACAGTTAGTCCTCTTTTTATTCTCATTCTCATTTCCATACAGGATTAAGCCACTTGGCTTTTGGATGCTGTGTACTATATTTCACCCCTCCTCCCCCCCTCCCCCCTCCCGTCTCTACATTCTCAAAGTCTGAGTTAAATGATCGCTGAGACAATCAGCTAATAAACCGCTCTATTGACAGACACTGCCGAGTTCAGACGATGCCAGAGTGGATGGATCTCTTTGGAGTCTGCGCCATGAGGACAGTCCTTCAGCTGCCTCATGAGAGCTTCCTGTTTTTAAAACCCTCCAGGGACAAGGAGGACGAAGAAACACGTTTAACAGACACTAAAACCCAAGTTGAAGGTTCATTTATAGTTTAAATCAATAGTTTTTTTAAATTAATTTAATAAATCAAAACCTATTTTCGATTTATCAGCATTTTTCTTCATGGTCATTGTAGAGGACATTCTTGCTGAATGTTGAGCTTTGCTTATTCTGTGAAGAATTACGGAATGTCACATTTTTACCAATGCACAGGGTTCAAGGGTTCAAGTTAAAGCTTATGCTCTGTGATCGTTCGTGTGCCTGAAATCTTGATGATCAAATCCATATTGAATCCACTTCAGACTTCGTGAATAGGAAATTAATCAAATCAGTGGTGATGCCCAGCCCTGTTAGAATCAGTGGCGCAGTTAAAAACAGATTGTCCAGCTCGGACAAATAGATTTTTATTTTGTGAAATATCCCGATCAGTGTTTTTCACAAATTTAACCTGAGCTGATTATTTTCGTGCATTTGTGTGAAAACGTTTTTTTTTCACAATGTGCGACAGAGATGTGTAGAAATCTGTAGTTTCCCCTCCTCCCTGCCCGACTGCGTCCCCCCTCCCTCCCCCAGCCTCCCTCTCTTCTCATCCGAATACATTAATATCTGAAAGTGTTGGCTCACACTGAAAAATACTCAAGGACTAAACAAAGTGCAGAGTGACTTCAGGGTCTGGGATCTTCAAATAAACCCTGCCTGGGTGTCCCGGGGACCAGGAAGTAGAATTAACTGCTATATTAGCTGACCTTCATCTTGTTGTTTGTCCCAACCTGCCTGGCTGGGCCCTGGGCTGGCCCGTAACCACGGTCTCCCGGCCCAACAATGCCGGCATTTCCCTCGGCGAGAAAAAAAAAAACACAGGCCTCGGGGGTTTACTGAGCAAACAAGATGAGCCCTGCCAAACGCTCCTCGCTCCCACATTTCACAATCACTTTTTCTATTGCCATTTTTCCCTCTTTTGCTCCGGGCCGTCCATGGAGCTCTGTGAAGGTACCAGACAGTTCTGGGTCGAGTGTGAGACAGAGATGTCGGAAAACAGAGCGCTGACCTACGTTGAGATTTAGTGCGAGGAAAACCATTCATGTGGACGGGGAGAGCGATAACTCTCAGGACGCCTCACTTTGTTTCCAGAGTGGCTGCGGCGTAAACGCTCAACAATCTGAACAGGTTCTACCTTGATTCACTGATCACTTTCCAGGACAATAAATCAAATCAGATAAAAATGTCTTCATATACTTTATGACTGTTTAACTTCACTTCAACAAGCTGGTTGTTTTACAGGTCTGGGTCTGCTTTCGCCATCAGTCAGCGTGTTGCTCCGTCCGACCGAACCGGACATAAAAGCAGAGCAAAAGCAAAAGTGGTCCTGCGTCGCCAATAAATCAAACTCGTCGCTCGCTCGGATTAATACAGGAAGACTTCAAACGCTCAGGAAACAGAGCGGTTACATAAAAACACACTGGAAAAGACGTGACTTTTCTGTATTTAGGAAAAAGCACTGCAGCAACTGGTCCCATAGGAAGACAAGTCTTCTGTCAACAGGAATAAAAAAAAAAAAGAAAAGTCGATCGTAAAATCTATGACAAATATCAACGCTCAAGATAAAAGAGAGAGGAAGGAAACAGCACAGTCTCCAGGTCTGACGGTGCTGTGTGGTCAACTGTGTGCGTCTGTGTGTGTGTGTGTGTGTGTGTGTGTGCGCCTACCTGTGTGTTTCACAGCGGGGGGGTGTGTGTGTGTGTGTGTGTGGATTCAATCTCGTCACGGTATCAAAGCGGGGCGGCCATCAAAAGCCCAGCATCAGCGCAGGGATCAAACACGTCTCAGCCACAGCAATCATCCTCAGGGTCACAGGAGAAAGACCCGGGTCAGAGCTCCAGCCAGGAGGAAATCCATTAACAGACACCTGCACGAACAGCAAACACACACACACACAGACTCACCTTCAGGATTTTGACCTTGGGCTTCTTGCTCAATGATTGTAAAGATTATTACGAGATTATTCTAAAGGGAATAATAATCAGTCATAACCCCTTAAGGTTTTATTTTGACAAGTAGGAAACGTTATCTATGAATTCCTACTTGAAAGTTTGGAACACGATTTAAAGATGTACATTTGCAAATTCACGGTGGCACCAAAGTTAGAAGGATTCCTTCATTAATTCACGAAATGGATATTGAGAAAAGTTGCGGACCGACTCACTGACGCTAACGTCCGCAGTGGCCAATGGATCTTTTAAAAAGTCACATGAAAACATTCTTCAAACACTGAGATTCCTGCTGGGAAAACAGCTCCGTGCCTTTTGAGTCAGACTCTGCTCAACCAATCGTGTTTTAAAGATTCCTGAGTGATGTGTTTGTGTCCACTCCCATCTGGACAACAGCTTTTATCCACCATGATGAAACACGCACATTATAACAGCCTTGCTGGTTTTAACGCCGTGTCTAATTGGTGAATACACATACATACGGTGCACATTTAACCGCTGTGATGTCCAGTCATAACTACTCACGCCTGGGAATCAACAGGCCCTAAATTTGTTTTGCTGTGGAAAACAAGCCCTTCACAGTCGGGCCAATTTACCAGCTGAGCCGTGGTCACGCTGCCGAGGGAAACTTTGATAAACCGGGGACCTCTGATGACACGGACGCATTACCAGAGTGTGCCAGTGCATCTCAATGCATGTGCATCTCACCGAGGGAGGGACGGAGCTTTCGGCAAGCAGCGTCTTCATGCATGTGTCCGGCGAACACGCCACAATTAATGAATTAGTTCTCCTTAAATTAAAAGAGAGCCTTTCAACTACATTGCTGAAGCAGTGTTTGAAAAACCTAAATCCAACTCTTCCATCGTCGAAAAGGGAATAAACACTCATCTAATGTGTGCTTAGCTCTGACCATTTGAATTTGGAGGCCAGAGCTGACAACCCCCCCGAGATTTGACCGACTACCCATGAAGCCTCCCTCACAAATTGAGAAGGTGCGGAGAGAAATTCCCGAGGATGCGTGGTTGCATCTCTGCCTTCAGACAGAACTGGAGGATGTTCCACACGAGTAAGGAAGAGGGAGGCGTCACTGTCACATTTTGTTCTCTGGACTGCACCAAGCTTCCGGTTTGGGCTGGATGGGGGTGGGGGGGAGCATGGGAGCTGGTGACGGACATGTTTCCCCTTGTGGCGTTTGGTCACACCACCAGTTACGACTGGATGAGATAACCCAAGAAGGAATAAAACTTTCACTGGCTCGCCTGTCACGATATCTTGTTTTGCAAACCTTATTATTTATCTTTTATTGCGCCTGCAGCCGTTTCGACGGCATCGGCTCTCGTGCGGTGTTGCTCGTTCTGCTGGAGATTTACAAGGCGAGCTATTAACACTTATTTCTCGTAAGCCGGAGTCTGTCAAAGGAAAAGCTCTAATAAATAATTTGAAAACTTGGTTGGGTGAGACACAAAGGAAAACACGAGCTTCCTTTGTTATGACAACAATGAGACAAGAAGCTGTGAAAAGACGCTTAAAGCCTCAATTATCTTTGTCTCGTTCCAGATCTCATGTCGCTGCAGCAGATTTGTTGTCTAATGTTTAGATCCAACAGATGAGCTAACGACTGACCATCCTGTGTTGACGAAGAGATGAGGTCAAAACATCGTCCAGACCTTGACGTCCTCGGGAAAAATCCTTCCGACGGAGCGTGGGGGGGAAGGGGGAAGAGGGGGGGGGAGAGATTACCGCTGCAACAGCTGAAACACATTGAAAGATGGTAATCATTAACCACTCTGAATAAGACGTCAGATCGCAGAGGTCAAGGCGGCGTCAATAATACGTCGAACTGCAGGCACCAGCGTCGGGACGTGACTTTTACTGGGGCAGACAGATCATATGGAATAGATAGATGAGAGACCCGAATCCCTTTTACTAGACTGGTTCACCTTGCGTGCTGCATCAACGAGGGGGAGAGTGGAAACAGTCTCCATGTAGACTCAACAAACTGAGGCTGTGTGTGTGTGTGTGTGTAATAGAGATCATTCCTAAACCAAATTAACCTGGAATGTGTATCTGCGTTCACTGATTTCCACGTCCAGCGTGCGTGTGAAGCTGGACCGAGCTCCTCTCGCTCCTCTCCTGGGGAGGTGTTGTGAGGAGCTCAACGGACGTCCCCTCTTCCCGGCATCTGGCTCTCAGAAGTGTCCGCGAACACATGTGCCCATTAGTTCCACCTCCGGGTGGACTCCCGCCCAATCCGCGCTGATGTGATCTCACAGGGGCCCGGGCCAGCCCTCCCCGGGGACCCATAACCACCCAGGCACCAGAACAAATAGCTCGGCGCTTACGCACACGTCTTTATGGCAGGTGATTCCTTGCCCTGTTTCCAGAGCGTGCAGCGACTTCAAAGTCTCGCACTCAGACCGCTGTTCTCACCCTTGGCTTCCTCATTTCTAACCTGCCACGTCGCTGCAGCCAGAGCGAGGCATGCGCAGGGTGAGGTCACCGAGGTGGGTGTCAAGGCATTCTTTGATGCCGGAGAACGGGCCTGAGTGATTCGTTCATTTCTTTCCTGTTTTCATCCACCAAGTTCGAAATGCAGATTGTTTTACAGGTGCTGATGTTTTCTCTGTGGCGGTGATGGTGTCTCTGATGAGCAGCACACCACCATCAACCGCTTAGTTACTGTGTTTAAAGACGGACGACAGGACGTGTCCCCAAGAAGTGAAGCCAAAACATTTCAATCTGGCAGCATTCGGGGACATTTTAGCAGAATTTCTGGACAGTGGGACGAAGTGGAGACACGTCATAAATGTCACCACTCCAGTTCAACAAGTTTGGGGTGTTACATACTCAAGTTTTAATAAAATACTCTTTGGCTTTGGAAGTAATGCTGCCTCGCTACCTGCAGTTTACATACCAACTATTGCATCTGACATTAGAAGGACATTAACTCACTTCCATGTAACTTTACTGTTTGGTTTTCTGAAAGCAATGGGTGGAAAGTTTCTTCACTTATCACTTCGATATAAGTTTAACAGAACCTGCTGTACCTAGTTTCAGCGGCTGAACACCACTGATATTTTGCATTTCAGAGGGTTTAGCGATCCGTCAGCTGCCTCCAGAAGCCAAACAGGTTGGAGAAAGTTTTTCTTTCTTGTCTATCACATTTGATTTAGTTTGACTTGGGTTCAGAGCAAAGCGTTCGTGCCGCAGTCACGTTGACTGCCCGTGCAAGTGCGGAAAGATGGGCCACTCGACGGCGGAGAGGCGGAAATAGATGGCAGGGGGAGAGACGCCTGAGGAGTGGAGGTTATCGACCAGCTGAGGAAACACTGCGGCCGGCAGGTCCAAACATTCAGCTCTGTGGCCAACGAAAATGTTTGTGTAGAAAACGTTTAAAAAAAAAAAGGGCCACACAGGAAATAAGAAGCCCACTCTTCATTGACAGGAAACATACGTCCTCTGACAAACACATTACACAGACACTGTAAAGGACAAATTCTTCCTGACACCATAGTAAATGTGCTGCACTTCCACCATAGGAATTAAAGGTCACAGTGGCAGAGTGTTGAAATCTTCACATGGAGCCGAAACAAGCATCATGTACAATACGCCTCCGATGTTTTCTTTCTCTGGTGAGTCCTACTGTGCAGGTGACCACTAGTTTCACCTCAAGTATTATGAAAACACTTACATAACACGGTACGATACAGTGTGTACCTGACCATACAGCAAATACATGTACACAGAGATTCTAATGAATACAGTCAGCAACGTTCAAAAAAAGAATAACACATAACATCCAATAGAAAAGTATTAAAATAAATAAGCGTGTCAATGTGAGGTCCGGGGAGCCGTAGGGGTGAGAAGCCATTTTCCGTTAGTTTTCTGTGGTGAGATAAGTTACAGTAAACCCTGGTTGAGTTGGTTGTGTTTATTATTTTCCACCATATTTGTTTAATGACTTAATTGGTACTGGTGGTGCTCCGGAGTGGGAAAAGATGAGGAAGTCATTTTTACGATAAGGCTGAGGTTTCGCCACCGACCAATGAAGAGTCAGACGAGATCAAATCAACCAACCAGGGAGGAGCACCGCAGCCGTGCACGTTAGGGTGAAGCGTGAAGTTTGAATGTGCTCTTTCCTCAACAACTCGAAAGCATCGTGAGTCTTGACTGCACACCAAACAAGGGAAAATGTGATTTAGGTTAGAAACCACAAGAGATTCACGTCTGTTGAACCTTCACATATAACGGAGGTGAAACAAACAGAAACTGTGGACCTGGAGATGACATCATCAGCCAAGGCTCCACTGCCAGACGCTCAGTGTAGGGAAGATCTTTTTTCCCCCCAACACTTGGCAAGAGAAACACACTCTCCAATCCCCTTTTATTGCTATTTACCTCTTTGCCAAGCTTTGTCGAAAGCACATAGTTTCACAAGATGAATGTGAAAGTGAAAAAAAAGACCCCACAGCACAGCTTCTACAATCACCGAGCCTCCCCTCAGGTTTCAGCGCTGCATATTATCTGTGTGCTCCCACTTTAGTGTTGATTCTTCCCACCTATAAAAGATTCTGTGAGCTCTGGTTTGTCGTTGAGGTGCAGCAGCATCACAACAGATAGCGCAGGGAGTCTGACCCGCGGCCGAACAGCACTCAGCCACCCCACACTTTTTCTAAATATGTACACAAGTGCACAGGAGAGCACCGGCGAGCCCGGAGGAGACCGCGCTGGCGCTCGCTGCTACACCCGCGGATCATAAATCCACCGTCGGACAGGCAGGCTGAGCGGGAACGTTTAGACACTGTGGGTCAGGTGATTTATGGATCGAAGTAACCTCTGGAGTTTAAAAATAACAAGAGCAACCCTCGCCTGGGATGGAATACCTCTGCACTGCACCGATACTGTAAAACCACTTTAAAGACATTTCATCCACTCCACAGGAAAGTGTGAGTTAGAAAAATCTGATGAGTTATGTGATGGAGAGAGTGATATATTATAAAAAGACCCCCTTTCCCCTTATATATGGATAAAATGCTGAAATGGAGCCGGTGTAATGCAGGGAGCTCGTCGCCTCCTCTGGTTGCTGACAACACAGGGAGTTTAATGAGTGGTCGTTAATGGAAATATTATTGGAGCAGTGTTAACAGCCTCTTTCCTCGCCACTCAGGTCAAAACCATTTCCTTCTGACTTCTTTGTACACGACGTTTAGATGGAACATCACTCTCTCCCTGCAAGAGCCTCCGACGACGACGACCTCCGCCAGCGCCGCACCCCGGCACCTGCAGGACACAGGAGAGCACAAGTAACTCAGGCCGTGGCAGCAGATCCCAGCTCAGGCCTTTCCGGGCGAAGGCCTGCCTACACGTCGAGGATTTACTCTGATGACAGAATCCGCCACTTCCTCCGTGGGCCTCATGTTTAATGGAGTGCAAAGTTCCCTTTAATATTTCTGCAGGTGTCAGGGACAGGGATACTGTAGCACAGAGGTCTTCTTCTAATGGAAGGCCTCGTAAAATGTTCCATAAAAAGCCCCTTGTTAAGAGAACGGGTGATAAAAAATATGCAGCAGAGTGAAATTATAAGAATTTCCCTTCATGAGGATGGTGTAATACAGAGGAACAACTATTTATACACTCAGCTGTTCATCATCTCCTCTGGAAAAGCCTGTTTTTCTTGCTGAAACCGTGAAAACTGAAAACCCTTTGTATAAATATTAGTGAAACAGCGTGTGGGGCAGATAACCCTCTCATCACTCCACAGGACAAGACACTTTGTCTTCATTTGCCCCCAAAACTTTGTGCACCCTTTGATTCTGCAGACCGCAAATTCAACTCGATAATAAGGGAACGCAGACAGATTGCCGTTATCCTGCAGACACTCATCCCTGCAGCTCACACACACACACGAGGCATTCACTGTGGTGGGTGTTGTTGTGTTTAAAAGGCACCGAGAAACAATCTAGCGCCGTTTCCCTGACCACATACAGCTGTCATCGTCTCCACTCACAAGGCCTAGATGAGCAGGAAAACACTCATCATGTCATCACTGCTCTGCATAAGAGCGAGAGCCCCATTTAGCGAGATAGCAGCTTGTAATTACGTCGTCCTCCGGGGCTGTGGCGTTATGGTGGGCCTGACCAACGCCAAGAAAAGCAGCGGAGGAGCTGATTAACTTGGACTTGCCTCGTACATTCTTGTGCAATGCCTTACAGCACCAAGCCACTGGAGCGCCCAAAACAATCGTCACTAATGGTGTTCATTAATGACAAGTTAATGCTCTTTAAATACCTCGCGGACCACCACACACACACACACACACACAGATGGAAACACAGTATTGCACATGTTGTTTGCTTACATATGCTAACACACAAATAAAGACACACACAGAGTCCTCTCAGCCGCTGCTCGGTCCTGACGTTTAAAGAAAAACATAAATACTAACCTCAGCGTGCTCACAGTAGAGTCAGTTGGTAATAAGGTATCCCGAGGTATTTAAACATAGAACCGCTGCCCGTTTAATTACCACCATGAAGAAATGCTGCTGTGCAAAGTGCTCAATAAGTGCAAGATAAACGCTTAAGCACCACTGTCTGTTAATAGATGTTGTTAATGTTTCCTATTCCACTTCTGATTCTCAGAGAATAAAACTGAAACATGGAACACATTTCTGTCACTGTGTGAAAGTAATAGTGTAATATGAGTCCCAGCATACGGATGCAGTCCAAAACACAGAAACTGTGGTACTTTCATGCAAAGTACGTTCAGTTATCTGCTCAAAAACACAAATTCACAGATGCAGCTCCCGCACAGATGTGACCGTGAATGGGAGCCGTCACCCTTCCACACTCGGAATACCTTCAGTGTGCGTTACATCTCATTTATTCATTTTGCTGCATTTCTAAATATCACATGCACTGAATGAGTTACTGCACAGAGTGGTTCAACTTAAAAAAAACACGTGTAAATTTGACAAATAGAATATTTAGAGAGTAGGAGTATGAAGCACGTAATAATAACAAAACCATCTCTGAGAACACGCAGCGCAGATGCAATCACAGTTATGGATCACAGTGTTTTACATGCATTGACTTTACTGCATAAACATCTCTGGGTTTCGTCAGCGTTGGGCTGCAGGCGAACGTTCATCCGAGAGCTGAGCTCGGCCGATGAGGTGAAATGAGGAAGAGCTCATTTTGTGGTTTTGCGAAAACACAGCCGTGTGCTTCTACTACATCATGTGAAATTCTCTGTAAACAGAAGTGATCCGAGCGCATACCAGAGTTTTCAACACGTACGGTATCTGTTTTATGTCCTGCCACAGCAACACCAAATACCTTGATCCAACAGGACGGCAAAAAACTAAAGACTAGCGTTTGAAAAGACAAAATTTGATTAGTCAGGGAGGCATTTATGAGATCAACAAATGGTTAAGCCAACAGATACCTATGTAATCCTTCACCTTGGATCCTGCAGGGAAGCGATGGTGTCAGAAGTTTATCCAATTAGCCGTGTGCTAAGACTGGCTGGGCCAATCAGACGCATCTAAAAGGGCACGGCCGCACGATCACAGATCAGAAGAGCCAAAGAGAAAAGTGAAATACCCCAAATACGGCGATAATGGAGTGTCCTGTTTTTCCACCGACTAATGTTCAATTACCAGGCTGTTTCTTAAATTGGTTCTGCAAACTATTATCAGTGACAGGAAAGCTTAGCTGATTCAAGCTTGACTAATATTGTTAGGAGACCACACATCGTGTTCTCAAGCCCTCACAGATACAATCAAGAAGGTAGATCAGAGTTTAATGTTTACTCTTTTAATCAAAATTACAAAAACTGTTGTTCGATAAAACATATTTTAGAGACAGGTTTTTATAAAAGCTCTATTTCCTTCACAACACTGTAAACGCAGAGAGAGAGGAATCAAGCACACTGTCATACTTTCACTCAGTTTTATAATAAAGCTGGACGAGAGTCAGCGGTCAATAAAATGTCCCGCATTTCCAAACAAACCGCTGTGTTGACTGACTGTGACGTGCTGGCAGCGCAAATTACAACAATTTGCCTGGAGTCATTCATAATTAGAGGAGCAGCTGCGCCAAAGCCTACAACAGAATGACGCCGGGCCACCTCTGCGGTTTTCTACACTGACTGAACTCCCAGTAACATTTCCACAGGATGTTTGTGATTCTCTGCCCCCATCCTCTGATAAACACTGCCCTCTGCAGGGGGAAGAGGAGTGGGTGTACGGGTGGGAACAATAAGTCTGCTTTTGGATTGATGTGCATAAAGAGCGACTGTTTTGTGGTCATGCTTCAAACTCACAGATTAACGTTATATACGAGGAGCTCTGAAGGCATTTTGTGCTTTTCCTGTTCGGCGTAATTCACCCTGCACCCCGGAGGTCGGCCGCAGAGCGTAACTGAAGACTCTTTGAGCAGAGGTGCCACAGGTCATTTATGTCCAAAGAGAATTATGACTATTTTTTCCTCATTTGTCATCATGGGTACACAGTGGTGAATGGGTCTCCACCCACACAGCCGGGTGGTCCACCGAGCTGAATGTGACCCCAATAAAGACCTTTGAGACGAGCCGCTCTGAGCAGCGCCTGCCCGAGCATGAACCTCACTTTGTCATCATGTCAGGGGGCATTGATTCAAGACACATTATGCAAAACACAAAAGGGACAAATGGAACGTCTGTTTGCTATTGAAATGTGCCGCAAAGACGTCAGCTTACTTTCATCATATCAAATATAAAATGTCACATTTCATCATCATTACAATGTTTTCATCTGGGTTTGTTTGGTGTTTGGCAGGATTATGCAAAAACTACAGGACGGGACTTTTTTTTTTACCGGGACTTTTGGCGGAAGGATGCAGCTTCGTCTGAAACGTGATCTCACCCTTTCATGTTGTCAGCCTCTTGCCAATGTGTGGAGTCTCGTCCGCCGGTTTGAAGACGGGAATCCAACAACACCATCCTGCAAATAAAATAAAACACCACGTTTATCATATTGTTGAGATAAAACGTTGTTGAAGGAGGAAAAAGGCAGGATGGAGTGAGAGTGAAATCATAAGACTTGTGTGAACTCCCGATGATTTTGATGTCAAATAAAAGAAAGATGGTTAAAACTGATTTAAAGTAAACAGGTAAATAAGGAAATAGAGAAGATATTTATCAAGCGAATACATTATATCTTAAAAAATTGCAAACAGAAGCTGAAAATTAAAGAATCAGAGTGAGTTTCCTTGTCCGAAAGATTAAAAACCCTGTAAATCCATTTTCCACCACAAGTACCCAAAACTGCAGCAGATTACGTACACGGGTACATTTACACCATTCACTGCAGTACTTCACATCACAACAGTACATCTTCCATATGTTATTGTGTACAACGTGTGTACTCACTTCCCTCTGTGTGTTTCTGAGGCTGTGGACGAGGCCTTCACTTCGTTACCTGCACAGGTGATGCTAACTTTGTGACCCCGCCCACATGGCAACAACAGCCGCCAAAACACTTCCCGGGGTTTTCCTTTTCAACGTAAGAGTCGCGGATTTAGAGTTTACAACCTCGCGCAAAACGTATAAAGTTCATTTCTTCTCCTGACACCGCACGTCACCACTTCCTGCTTAAGAAAAGGAGGAGGAGAAGAAGGAGAAGAAGAAGAAGGAGGAGGAGAAGAAGGGGAAGAAGGAGGAGGAGAAGAAGGAGGAGGAGAAGAAGGAGGAGGAGAAGAAGGAGAAGGAGAAGAAGAAGGGGAAGAAGAAGAAGCAGAAGAAGAAGAAGAAAAAGGAGAAGAAGAAGAAGACTGGGCAGGTGCTGATGACGTCATCACGCTTGACGAAAGAACAAACGAGAGACGCCGAAAGGTTAGAACACACGCACACTCTCTCTCTCTCTCACACACACACACACACACACACACACACACACACACACACACACACACACACACACACACACACACACACACACACTAACTAACCTTAACCATCACAACAAAATGTCTAAAACCTAATTTAACCCTAAAACCAGGTCTTAACCCTCAACAGCCCTTTAAATGTGTGAGGACCGGCCTATATGTCCTTATAACGTCAAACTTGTCCTCACGATGTCTCTCACAATGTCGGTTCTGATCCAAATTCACAACTGTAGTAGTGGACACTGGACACACACCCTCAGGTCCTCAGAAGTGAGGTTGCGTCTCATATGACCAGTCTTTGGTCCTCATGACGTCTACTGGTCCTGCCACTCATCGACATAATGCAGTCCCTGGCCCAGCCCCCCCCCCCCCCAACCCTGTATTTATGTCTTTATATTGCTTTTCTAGTCTTGATGAGAATCAGTTTATTCAGACAGAGGTCATGTAAGAAAGATGAACATGAAGGATGTAACACAGTTTTCAAGGACAATGCTCTGTATTATCATTTCAAAATATTCACACTTCCACTCACAAACCTAAGTATCTCTCTATATCCTGATTGGTTTTATAGTAAAGCCAAGAATTACAAGAATGCCTCTGTTGTTTTTTTTTGGAGAAACCAAGAGAGGTCGTTCCAGGAAAAACAGCCTTAAAATTGGATCCATTCTTGCATTTTTATTTAAAATATTGAGGTCAAACATGACATCACTTGTCCCTGTGAAATCAGTAGATCTACAGAATGTAGTAGTTTGCATTTTGCGGTCCCAGGTGCACGATTAGAGAACCAGATGGTTGTGGGTGTCCTGACTCAGCAGAATCTTCCCCTTCACCTGCACAGACCACAGAGACGTGTTCTCATAAAACAGAGAAGTGTGTGTCTGTACTGATACTGTGAGTGGTGGCTTGTTACCCTGAGCAGAGCTTGTGTGTGCGTACATACAAAAAAGACTCACGCATGGATGGATTTTCACCAAACTTGGAGGGAATATTACTTTTGCTTCTGTGCTAGAGGTCAATAAAAATATATTGGGGTGTTCACAGCTGATGATTTTCTCTCTGGTGTCTGCTGCCAGGTGAAATAGTTGCATGTTACATTCACATTCCACCAGTAGAGGGAAGCAAAACAACGCATTTGTTGCAGCCTGTGGCCTGAAGTCCTTTTCAAATGTGTTCACCCACTGCATGCTGGGATTGACAGCTTTTGCCACAACCTGAGAAAGCGAGAGAAAAATGAGGAAGGGAATTTTAGCAAAAATAAAAATGTTGTATTCATGATTAGCCTGCGGGCCCATGAGGGATAAATAAAATCCATTTCTGCTTTCGTGCTAAATGTGAGCAGTTTTGGTTCCTTGCTGCACGCGTGTCTAGTTTCCTGGTATCACTTCAGAAAATAGAGCTGGTTGTGGATGAAATGGGCCACGGCATGAACAGAAATAGCTCCTCGGCCTCTGTGTCGGTTACCTGATGTGTGCTGTTAAGCCGACGGCCGTCTATTCTCCGTCCAGGTGCGTGTGCGTTTGCTCGTGTGTGGGAGATCCTGTCCAGGACTCGCAAGCTCCCAGAATCCATGAGAAAGCATAAGGCCTCTGCCAACTGCATTAAGATTAAAGGCAATGACAAGGAATGTGTTATTGCCAGCTCAGATGGGGCCTGCATAATCTGGGACCCGGTGGAAGCCAGAACTCGCCCACTCAACCCCTTCTGTTTCTTTTCTGCTGAAGCTAATTCACATCACAGGAACGGTTACATCACTTCAGCTGCGTGGAAGGAGGTCGTCTCGTTAAACCTCGACGAAGTTGTGTAGAACATCGACTTCAGACAGAGCTGTTGAAACACATGGAGCAGTATTGATTTCCTCCCGGGGGTGTCTGTGGGCATTCTGCGAGGAGTCAGGTGGTCGAACACACATCAGCACTGTGTGTAACTCCTCTAGGATGAAAAGACACAGAGGTGATCAAAGCATCCGACAAACTTAACTTTTGTTCTTGTTAAGCGGCACAGCCGACAAAACTTGTGCAATTTTCTGTCAGCATGCAGCCATTGCAGGGCAGTGTGGTAGTGATAGTACATTGTTCTTTCTAACTAAGGGACAGTTTGTTCCTGCAGCAGACGGCATACATGACTCAGGCGACCAGATGGTCTCTGTTGCCCACTTTATCTTTGGGGATGACATTTCCTTCTTTGCAGAGGAGAAGCAAAAACCTCTCCATTTATAGGCATAACGTTACGTAACTATTAGGTGAAGGTGCAGCAGCGCTGATTTAATTATCTGTGCTCCGCAAGAGAAATGCTCTTGGGTTTGTATTATCATAACTTCATGTCAACGTTCAAAGGCTTGTTTGTAATCAAATCAAATCTAGGACAGATTTCCATGAGAATATGTTAATCGTATGTTTTTTATGATCTACCTCCGTTTGCATTCATTCATTGTTTATAGCGCTTATCCTTTTAGGGTAGCTAGAGTCAATCCCAGCTGATATTGGGCGAGAGGCGGCATACACCCAGGTCGCCAGCATATTACTGACATCCAGAGACATACAACCATTCACATTCACACCAGGGGAGCGATTTACAGTCAACCCACGCAGAAAGGGGCTTCAAACCCACAACCTCATTGCTGTGAGGCAACAGTGCAAACCACTGCACAACTGTACAACCAAAAGACGTCACGCGACGCAAAAATAGATTTCAGTCTTGGCCATGAGAGAAATCATCTCTGCAGTAGAAGCATTAAAAGGCACCTGCCCTGTGAGAGGGAAATGCAGAATTGCTCTAAAAATAACATCAAATGACTCTTGAAAGAGGCCGACATCACAAGAAGGAAACAAACTCAGGGGTGATTTTTGCTTTTCAACAAAGAGCCCAGATCTGTATCAGAGATGGCAGCAGCACAGAGGTGCCGCCGGGTCATTATTGCATTAGTTTGAAAAGTTGCATGTCTCATTTGTGCTGGTCTTTTAGAGGAGGATAATGAAAACAGTTTTTGTGAATGTCGTCATCTTTCGTTTGCCGTCAGTGATTGTTAAAAGAAAAAATACCTCAAGGCTAAAGTGGTTTGTTGAGACTGGAACGTCAGTAAGAGTGGGGGTTTGGAGAAGACAACCCAACAAATGTCATTAAAAGAAGTTCAACGACTCATATGTCATTTGTCCGTATGACGACTGTCTCTGCTGCAGCCTGATCGTTGAGTAGATTGATCTCACCTGGTCTGGAGGGATCCTGAAGTCTCCTAAAGTTGTAACAGCTGGTTGAAGCATTTGCTGGTATTAACTACAAGACATGTTTCAGCTCGTTGCATTTTCTTAAGCCCCTAAAAACATAAAAGCCAGCGTTTCGTTTTCACATCAAATAGCTGTGATTAAATAAACAACATCAGTTAAATCTTGGGGGAAAACCCAGACCGTTATCTTAAGATTTGACTGGATTTAAGACTCGAAACCTCTGCGTCATCAGGACCGTGTGGGTGTGTTGACTGATAGTGACCAGGAAACACAAGCAGTAAATCCTCGCCACATTTTCAGTCAAAATGAGCTGAATCCTGATTGGAGCACCGTCATTATGTTTTTATTCCACCTCCTGTGAGATCCCATCACTTGTGCTGAGAAGGTTTTTCAGGGCCTTTAATTACAGTTTACCTCTTCACTGGAACAGGTGTCATGTTTGGTGTGCGGTGTGTAAGAGAGGAGATTACTGTTTGCCTCCTCTTCTCGGAGACAGGTGATGTTGGGAAAGGTTTTAGGGTGTTGGTTGTATCGAGGCCTTCCAACTCATACTCTCTACTCACCTGCTTATCCTATTTGAGGGTCACAGGAGGAGCTGGAACCAATCCCAGCTGACATTGGGGCGAGAGGTGGGCTACACCTTGGACGGTTCGCCAAGAGCCAACATACAAAGACCAATTCATGCACCTATGGTCAATTTAGAGTTTCTAATTAACTCAAGGCCTGAGTATGGTTTCTCTTAGGTCTTGAGCCTCATGGTGGGATTATTGCTTCCCAACAACAGGTACTCCCTACCTCAACGAGCACCATCACTCTGGAGGAGGAGGAGGCGGTGTAGGAGGCTCACAAAGACTTGGCTCACTCTTCAGCTTGCATTAGAAGTGAGGAGGAGACTTTTTGCTCACTGCTGCATGAAATCTGCAGTTTTTCGCGTCGGTGAGACAGCCCAGTGTGATCAAACATATCTATGTGGTGAGCACAGAAGATAAGCCGTGCCTCTCCCCTGTACTTCATGGCTCAGGAATGACGGTAATAATCCAGGAAACCGTAACAAATACCTCCTCAGGCTTAGCTAATGACTTTTCTCTGCAGGACGCTGGGTCACTCTCACAGATCGTCCTGTTTCATTCTGAATCTGCAGCAGTTGGTTCATTAAACAGTATTTTATTCACTGGGAGAAGTAAAGTGGCCGACAACAGGCGGGAGTGTGTCAGCGTGAAGCTCGCTGATACTGAAACGTCAAACCCAGGTAGCTGATGTCATTTTCACTGAAAGATTCATAGACGGTGTAACACAGTTCAACATTTGCTCACGGCAGCACAAAGATAATGTCATTTTCTCCATGAGAGTTTGCGAGAGCTTTATTACGACTCATGAGTTTTCTCTATTATTAATGTTTTCGCTCTGCATCAAACTTTTAAAAGAATTATAAATGTTGCTGAACTTTTCCATGATACACTTAGTGTTTACATCATTCAACCTTCTGATCTGTGGAGAACAGTGGTGGGATGTAGTTAACCCAATTACTGCAGCACCGTACTGTAGAAATCGAGTTTAACTACGTCCCACCACTGCTTTCCACAGATTAGTAGGTTGGAAATATTCATGTAAACAGGGGCGTTGCAACAGGGTGGGCAAAGCAGGCAATTACCTGGGGCCCCGAGCTGGGAGGGGGGCCCCCCCTGAGAACGGCTAATTACAACATTTTAAAGGTTTGATTGAAGACGAGAACGTCTAAATGTGTGTGCATGATGAACCTGGGATGATGGGGGAGGTTTGGACTTAAACCTTACTGCTTAACTATTATTTACGTTTGCACAGTTTATACATTTATGTACTTTGGTGTCATGTGTTTCTTTATTACATTACATTTATTTGACAACTCTCAATGAACAGCTTATCGTGCACTTTCTCATTGTGAATTGTGTGATCAGAGTTTGATCTGCCCCGTGGTTGATAGTTCGATGTTCTACGGACCTGCCGGAACATATACAAGCATTGCTTTATTCCCGTTCTGTGCAGAATAACCCTGACTCTGCTTCAGGGACGTTATACTGTAAGATTTCCTCTCTGGTATTATGTATTTATTCATTTACACAACCTGCTGCTATATCTGTCCGCATCGCACTTGCACCTTTTTTTATGTTTTTAATGGTCATGTGTCAGGTCGATGGATAAAGTACATACATGTCAGATGTCTGAGCTGTTAACATATTTTCCACATGGTTTAAATCTAGCTATAAAATGAATTTCTACATCATTCTTATCACTCCATGAATCATCTCTTGACCCAGATGAATCTTTGTGATCCTCTACGGGGCCTAACCCTTAGATTGGGAACCACTGCACTGAACTACCTGCGTATATACGGTTATGAATTCATTTATATAATTCATATAGGTACCAATTTTAAGCCATTGTAGCACTGCCAGCTGATAAATACTTTCACTCAAATTGGATTTTGGATTAGCACTTTTACTCAATGGTAATAGTACTTTGGAGTGTGCACTGGTAAAGCCTGTGTCTGATTCATTTCCAGTGGCAGCATCATGAATCCAGCGTGCACAGCTCTGATCTCCTCCATGTGCGGGGGGAGTGGGAGGGTTCAGTCTCACAATCACCAGCCTTTTCCAGGAGAACTCGCTGGGAGCGCGCAGTGCTGCAGCTGGACGCCGGAGCGGCTCGCGTCGTCGCCGGGCACGACGGGATGCTGCGTCCGGGGGCTGATGATAATGATGATGATTCAGTAAGTCGCTGGGATGGACGAGGAAGATTTGCGGTCAGCGCTCGGTGGAATAACAGGGAGCTGTTGTGCGTCCTGGCTCCGCGATGCCGTCACCTCTGCGCGCTTTTCCCTCTGCGACCCACCGGACAGAGGACACTGGCGGGGAAGTGACACACCGGCGTCGGAATCTGCACAAGAATCAGCCTCAGAATAAACCGGAGAGGGAGTAGAGGAGCTGTCATGGAGAGACACGGCAGCAGAGCCAGGGAGGAGACGTCGACGTCGAAGGAGGAGAAGCGCAGGGAGAAGAAGCCGAAGTCTGGGAAGCTTTTCCGAAAGAAACCGTTGAAGTCTGTGGGAAGTTTGATGAACAGGATCCTGAAAACTTTGGGCACTTTCGCCCACTTTGGAGACGCGGACGCGCAGGACGCAGAGGACGATGACGGGGGTTTTGGGAATGGCGCACCGTGCACCCTCAGCGCCAGCTCAGGGATCACCAGGGAGGATGGACAGGTGAGCAGCTGGGACACACGAGCGGTGAAGAACACCTCCAGCACCTCCTCCTCTCTGTGCACCGGCAGGGAGAAGCTGCTCTGCCAATACGGAGACAAAGTCCCCGGCGTCCTGGGGCTGAAGAACCACGGGAACACCTGCTTCATGAACGCGGTGGTCCAGTGTCTGAGCAACACCGACCTGCTGGCGGAGTACCTGGGGCTGGAGCGGTACAAGCTGGACCTGAGCCTCACCAGGGTGAACGGCCTGGTGAGGAGTGAGGAGACGCGGCTGGCCCGGGGAGAAGTCACGGAGCAGCTGGCTTCACTCGTCAGGGCCCTGTGGACTCTGGAGTACACGCCACAGCTGTCCGTGGACTTCAAGGTACACGCAGCTCAACACAAGCACAGGTGCCCCATGAGCTCTGTGGTGACAACACCTCGGGTTTAGTGTTTATGAGCTGTAAACTAAATTAAATGACATGAAATATTGGTTTTACGATCACATTTACTGCCAAATTTCTCTAATAGAGCCACATTTATGCGTTGAACTCGGCTCCTGACGTCAACGAGAGTTTCAAACTGTCCTGGACCATGCAGGTGTTTACGTAGAGTCAACTGTTTGCTCTACATCCGTGCATCATTCATGCAGCTTAGGGTTGCGAGCGGTTATCTGGTGCCAGTCCTGGGTCACGTTGGGCGAGAGGTGAGGTGCACCCTGGGCAGGTCGTTCAGTGCATCACAAGGCCAACAAAAACCTTTTTCAGACATGACCCGCGGAGGATTTCTGGAGAATTGGATCCAGACTCTCTCGGCAGTTTGCCCCCGGCTTTGGCCGTTATCAACAAAAGCTGTCTCGACATCTTCAGAGGCATCTTGTGCAGATATGTCTTCAGAAGACATTTGTTTTTTGGTGAAGACTTTTAACCAGGGGGACTGGTCGGAGAAACTTCTAATCAAAGGTGGAATCTGGCAAGCTTCGCTCATTTTCAAATCTGTCGAGTCTAAACCACTACATCATCTACCAGTCAGGGACGTCCCCCAACCCCTACCACCCCTCGTCTGTCTCTCTTTCTCTCTCTCACACACACACACACTGTTTGAGATGGCCGCCTGTACCGGTGGTTTGAACTGCTCGGCACAACCACGCTCCGCAGACAGTTAAGCCCGGCCTGTCTCGTTTCTTGTCGTGCTGGTAGTGCAAACGTTGTCGGGACGACGATGGTCTTGGCCGTCAGCAGACATTTGTGTCACAGAAGTGTGTGTTTGTGCTGCAACTGGAGTCTGAGACAACTTAGCTTTATCTTATCACTCGAAAAAGCGTTTTTTGGAATTTCCAGAAAGTGGCTCACTTCAGCCACGGTTCGACCTGAAACACCTGCTCTGCCGTTATTAGATCCTCGGTCTGTCCTCAGCTGAAGAATAAACTACAGTAGTCAGACATAATCACATGTTATGATCATAAACGTCTATGAAGTGCAGCAGCAGCCTTCATAAACATCAGCCCCTGTAGTTGCCAACAGCTCAATATAGCAACCGCTGTCTTTTCCCTGTGACTCGTCCTTCCAGGTGATTATGAGGCGTCACTGCAGCCTGAGGTCACAGGTCATCGGGCTCGAGGCCCCCTATCACGACACTGAAAGCATGAGTGAAAAATAAAAGGTACGCTCTGTCGGCAGCATTCGATAAACAGCAGGTGTGTGGCGATTCTGAGCTAATCGCGTCCTAATCACAGCTCTGTGCCGCACTATGAGCTACGTAGTGTTTATTTCCTCGTGCAGCCTGGCGAGGGGAAGCGGGGTACGGGTGACTGCTAAACTCTGTGTCACCACGTTTACTTAGCTGCCCTGCTGTTGTGATTCAAAGTATGTTGGCACAGGAAAGAGATAATTTACTTTCCTGAGGATCAGGGGATGTGATACAGGCCTATCAGGAGGCCCGCAGGCTTTCCCACTCTGCCCACGCTGACGATAGAGCGAGAGAAGCAACCGCACTTTATCTGCCTGCAGCTCTGGATTTCTCTGAGCCATAGTTCAAGGCAAGAAGTAGATAATATGGAGCAGCGAACAAAGAAGCTCCACATGGATCTATTCTTGGAAATGTTAATTACTCTCCTGGAATATCTTGAGCCATTCTGTATTGGTACTTGAAATGTAGCGAGGAGGCCAAAGGTTTTCCCGACAGTAATACGGTTGTTGTTGTTGTTGTTGTTGTTGTTGTCGGAATCAATTTCAACATTTTGATTCTTGTCTTTTTTTGCTCTTCGATCTGGCGGCTCTCTGAAAAAACACGTAAAGTCCCTGTTCGGGTAAATCTGATATTTTTCGGACAACCGTCAAGAGGGAACAGCACGGAAACATCTTGACAAGATTAAAAGACGGATTAAAAGAAAACGCTGACAACCCCTCCTTATGTGATGGGATGCTTCCTGTGTTGAAGCACGCACACACACACACACACACACACACTGCTGTGGCTCTTGGTTTGTGACTGTAGGAGGTCCAGAGTTCGCGCAGCCTCGGCCCTCTGAAATTGCCTGTTGAGTAATACCACAGCTGCCTGGAGGGAGGCATTATAAAATCAGATATCTGGCAGGCTCGTGTCTGACAGGCTAAATTAGCTTTCAGTTGCAGCAACTCCAGACGCCACAAACCTTTTTTTAATCAACTGCTCAAAAATGGATCAGCCTTTGTTTAAATGATCCCGTTAATCTATTCTTTTGTTAGTTGATTATTGGTTTTCGCCGGCTCCTGAGAGTCAGGTGTTTAATCAGAAGGGCAAAGCAAAGTTGCAGCTAAGATTAGAGAGACTTAAAAAGGAGCACCTGTGCTAACCCGCACCTCACATCACATGAATTTCGATGAGCCGTGATGAAAGGGCAAGTGCCGAGACGAATCTCCTTTTCACCCTTTCACTGTTCTGCACATTTTGTTTTATAATGAATAATGGTGCTCACGTGCACCTGCAACCAAAGATGTGGTTTGATCCTCCTCAAAGTTAAACGCTCGGCAGTGGCGTCCTCACAGGTCCGTTGGCTGCAGAGTTTCAGTGAAGAGACAAAACAACAGAGTCCTTCTGAGCTCTGCCACATTCCAGCAGCACCTGGACGAGACAGGTGGAAACAGTTTCTGTAAATCTTCATTCAAGATCAATCACTGTTGATGCGTTGCTTTGTGATTTCTTTCCCCCCCCCCCCCCCCCCCCCCCCCCCCCCCCCCCCCCCCCCCCCCCCCCCCCCCGAGCCTCCTCTTTCACAGCTGTGTCTCTGACGCAGTCGAAGGGTTGAGTTTCCTCGACCTGGGAGCAGATGTGTGACTTTGATCTGGACGGTTCCCCCCATGCGATTTTAGAATCCTCCCCCCCCCCCCCCCGGAAAGATGGTGTGTTTGCTCCGAGGGGCCTGGACGGGGACAAGCCCTGAAACTCAAACAGTTACTCAATAGCCAATTTATCAGTTTCCATAACAAGAGGTCGGAGAGAGTGGGGGGGGGGGGGGCGGGTTGATGACTGAACAGGAATGTCATCCTCCCTATACACTGATGGGAAGCTACATTTATTTTCTGTCTGCTGTGGGTTTCACAGCTATGTGAGAATATTTGCTGTCTCCGTGTTGATTTGGAATGGTTACCTATGTTGCTGGTTGCAGTTTAGTTAGTTTCCATTCGATATATAAACATGACACCAGGGTGGACGTGTGACTTTTCACCCCTTTTTCACACTGGGGGGGGAAAAAAGGCGACACATTATTTTTTCATCTTTACTGATGATGCTAGCTTAGTTTTATTCACATCCACAGTTGTCTGATGTCTCAGTTTGTCCCGACAAATATCTGCAAAACACTAAAAAAGTCCCAGTTTTCAACTTTCACCACCAAATTGTCCTGTTTTCATGTCAATCCAAACAACAATTGAAGTATGACACTTGTTTCCGGTGCATTCGTCCGCATCTATCACGTTCTGACCCACTTTCACTAAACCAATAAAAAAATAAAAAAATAAAAAACAAAGCACCACATTTATGTATTCAACACTAATTTGTTTGCTTGCTTGTCAATCAAACGTTTCATTGTCGACGCAGTTGTTAGCCTATGAGCTTGCGGCTCTTTCTGACAGAGCCTGTCAGAGGGATAATTGTTAGCCGTCATGCCTGTCAGTCAGTCATTGTGAAGGCGGTAGCTGGCCTTGGTGCGACAGAACAGGATTCTAGTGGTTAGCCTTCAAAAGTTCCAGTAGCTGAATCATTCCTTTGTTAATAAGCAGACAAATACACACATGTTTATGCATTAGATCATACATGTGCAGGTGCACGAATGTGTTGCACTGTTACTTGAAATAACATTTGAAACAGAAAGTTAAATTAACAGTTAACATAGTTTATCTTAGACACATTTTTATCGTTGCCCAAAAGATAATCGCGTAAGAGTTTAGTTAAATGGTTGTGAAGCTGAACTTGGTGAACGTGGTGTGTAAACGATGAATCGACGATGGATAGACGATGACGAGGAAGGTGTGTTTTCTCGACTTTATCTAGTTAGATGGTAACAAACTGGCCGGTGGTCATTATGTCACAGGGAGCAATAAAAAAACACTCAGGGCATTTTTTCCACAACCTCAATTATGTCCCTGAGACAATTGCCACCTTCAGGAGGCTGATGGTAATTACTGTTATTGCTTTGCTGTAATGACTGACTGCACTTCAGGTTAGTGTGTGTCCACGGCTCAAATGGTTTATATCAGTGCAATTCTTCAAAACAAGCCTGAATGTCTCAAGAATAAAAGATTTGCTGTGTTATACAATTTATTATTTATGTGACAAAGTTAAAAACAGTTTTAACACACAAATTCTTCCAGGTTGTGAATTCATCATCCAGGGAATTCATGTTTAATGTCGTGGAAATCGTTCTTTGAAATTCAGTGCAAACTTCTTTTTTCAAACAGTGCAGCAACTGTACATTTAAGTTTAGACATGAATTTCAGGACAGTTCAAAGTTTCTCCAGAGTTTCCTTTTCCTTACATTTAAAGAACGCAGCAGGAGATTCATATTTCACTTTATCTAATTATTTATCGTGAAGATCTAGTGTCGGTTGACAGCAAAGGAAGCTGCACTGTCACTTTCAGGACGAGATCAGAGAACATTGTAGAACCTTGATGCTCTGCGAAGACTCCACCAGCAGTTTTTCTCCGTTTATGAATTTTTATGTTCCTGTCTGTAACGACACCACCGACTGAAAAGATCCAGACCTGGTTCCGCTTCCAGAGAGATATTACTCTGCAGCCAAAGTTTTTGAGGGAGAAGTTTACTTATATTTAATCAGTTGTATTCTTGTGTACTCGTCAGTGACGGAGCCACATCAGATATCCTGTGTCTGAAATCTGAAAGTGCTTCAGTTCCAGTTTCGGCTGGGTGTCGCAGTTCGGCTGCCAGTTGACGACCGGACTTTCTGCGGACATTATTAGTTGGTGGATAGAATAAATGTATTAGTGGATTTCAAAACGTTCCTATGTGAAGTCATAACTCAACTCCACTGCTGTTACAGCACTGAACTGTTTCCTTTGCTCATAAAAGCACCTTATCAATCACAAATTCATCATCGAGTCTGTTTCTCCTCTCTCTCTCTAGACGATAGTGTCCAAGTATGGATCGCAGTTTCGTGGAAATTCCCAACACGATGCCCTGGAGTTCCTCCTGTGGCTGCTGGACCGCGTCCACGAAGACGTCAATCTGGCCTCACACAACAACAACAACACGACCAAAGCTCCCGTACAGGTGAGAACCAAGCAGACGCGGCTTTAATGTAGAATATATCATGATCCTGCGGGGCTTGATATGTATTCAAGCCATTATCGGTTTTTTTCTTGTGTCTTTTTTATTGAATTTCTTTTACCAGTTTCTTTCTTTTGTTGTTTCTTTAGTTGTTTTTCTTTCTGCACAAAATCAAGATAAAGTATATTGTTCAATATCTTTCTTTCTGTCTTTCTTTCTTTTAATTTCATTGTGTTTCTTTACTTGTGTTTCTTTTTTATTTAACTTATTTAGTTTGTTTCTTGATTTCATTGTTTTTTTTTCTCTTTCTTTCTGCTCAAAATCAAGGTAACGCACATTGTTAAATATCTTTATTTCATTCTTTCTCTCTTTCATTCTTTCTTTCGAAGGCCAAATGCTCATTCATGTTTTCAGATGTTTTTCTTCCAGTGGTTCATATCTGTTTATTATCAAACTAGTGAGTCTAACCTGAACAATAAGGTCGTCCAGAAGAGATGATGCCACAGACAGCCTCGTCTTAGTTATCTCCTCAGAGCCTCACCTCCAGGCCTCGTAGTCTCCCTGCCACAGAGCCAGTGTTGCATCCTGCAGTGTGCAGCCTCGCTGTGTCTCATGCATCGCCTGTGGACAAGGGGAGCACCAGTGCGGCGATGCAGTGTTTGATTTTCTCTCAGCGCGGCTCCTGCTCGGGGGCGTCGCCTGCAGGCACGGTGCAAACTTATGCTCCTTGAATGAAACTTTGAACTGAGCCGTGAATGCAAATATTTTCATGTTTAATTAAAAACATGTTTCAATTTTTTAAACAGACATCCCTCTTTTTCCTCGTAGTGATAACCAGTGGTATGATGTATTACGAGTGCTGCACTTGCTGTTGGTGAGTGATTGAAATTAAATCTACAGAAGCTCAGGGCCCGTTGTTTCCTGAGGCTTTGACTGTAATGATTCATTCTGTTGTTTCATCATTGTGGGATCGGGAGATGCCAAGATCAAAACATTAGATTCCAAGACTCCCGAGGCAAAACATTAGATAATTTAATATATGGTATGATCTCTTTTTCTATGAAATCGTTAAAGAGCTACGTGCAACCTCTTCCTGCAGAAAAGACGAAGTTTCCAGGCAAAGCACTGTCAGCATTTCATTACAAAGCCAGGGCCAGATTGAAATATTTGACTAGTCTGTGGATGTAAGCCATGCTCCGTCTCTTAGGATTCAGTTTAGTGTTTGCTTCTGTCTTCCTCTATATTCTGTATAGAATGAGAGAGCTTGAATGAGCCAGTGAGACGAATCAAGAGAAATCAGTGTTTCTGACTCGACCACACTTCTCTTTCATCTACGGTGGGACTCCAGCTCTTTGCATCAATGGAAGTCGACAACTCCGCCAAGTTTCCTATGTCGGTCGTTCCTCCGATATCACATGAACCGAGCTCCCCTCTCCCTGTGAGCTGGACTACCCTTTAGGTCAGGATGGGAGTGAACGTCGAGGTGAGGTGTGGAAAGGCGTCTGGACTGTGTCTGTGAGTGCACATGGATCTAGAAGGGACATGACAGGAGAGCAGGGCTGGAGAGCTGCTGATAACGTCTGTCCCGACGAGTCCTCAGCGTCCCCCGGGAGAATATCACCACACCTTGTTAACACCCGAGAAGCTGGTGAGGAGCGGAGGACACACAGATTTGAAAACACTGGTTCCTGTAAGATGATGTATGTATGTATGAAAGAGACGTTCTCGCGTGAGACAAAGTAACTGCATTGATGCCACGACTGCAGCTGAATCCATAAGGTTCGACTGTCTGTGTGGATGGTAAAAACGTTATGGAGAGTAACGTGAGATAGCGGTAGCTCGCAGTAATGTGGCCCATAGGGCTGCACACGCTATCTATATTATCGTTCTTTCTTTAATTTTAAAGATGGTGCATGCAGCGCTGTATCTTTTGCTATAATGAGAAGTGTAAAATATGTATTTGTTCATTACGAAACTGCGGCGGAACGAATTAGAATATGGTGGGCCACCAGAGACTAGATAATTACTGGGGAACACTGCGTTTAATTCCTGTCCAATCTCCTCCCTGCTGTTATGCAGTAACTGTCCCAGCAGTTAAACTGTCCCCATGATTTCTTGTGGTAGCTGTTTCGTCTGCATATACTTTCAGCAAGACGAATGACCACAGACAGACGACTTCATCCATTTTCCGTACGTCGGGTAAAAACGAGCCAGGACATTGATGAATGCTGGAGGTACAACTTTTAGTATTGTCCCTGACGCACAGTCCCTTTTTAATCTTAGTGCCATTTAACGGGACTGTAAAAACCTGCACGGTGGTTGATTACGGATCATGTCAGTGCCGTAAAAGAGGACGGTGCATATGAATTCATATGCCTTGCAGCAAGAGGGAGAAGGAGAACAACAAAGCAGAGCTGTGGCCGCTGTCCAGTGAGGAAAATATCTTGTGACAGTTGCCTCTTATGTTTGTCCAGGCCTGCTGCCATCAGCCAGTGTGGGCTCTGTGCAGACACCAAGGTTGTCATGGATTTCAGTTTTATCAGTGAGGAAACATGCAGTCGGATAGATACTCTGTTGGTTTCAGGAAAGGGAGGGATGTAATTCTAGTAATTCTGTCTCCCGGTGATTCACGCTGCTCTCTGCTCCGTCCCTCCTGCAGCTCGTATATGCATCTCTGCAAGAACGTACAGTAAAGCTTTGGTATGCAGGCTACTATCACCGCTCCACCAACAAAGAAGCTCTGTGAAGAGCGGGCCTCACCGAGGGGCACGACCAGGGCAGCTCGAAGTGTCTGAATCACATTCCTCTAAAACTTTTTAAGAGCCGTTCAGGATCAGCTCTGCTCTGTGATTTTTGTTTTCTTGTTTGCTTGTTTGTCGGTTTACCTGATTCTGGAGCTGTGCTGGTGCTGGCTGGCTGGCTGGCTGGCAGAGTCATCCAGGGTCACAGCCAGGCTGACGGGAGGCGTTTACCAGTCTGCGCACGTTACCACTGACAGCCAGCGAGTTTGCAAGCTCGAGCCATCTCTGCTGCTCATTCAGGAGCCCTGTGGGCCTTTCGGTAATTGCGTTTAAGCATGTGTTGCTAGTTACCACTTAACACAGGAGAACCAGGGCACAAAGACAGAGCCAGGGCACACACACACACACACACACACCCGTGCTCCAATCCACTGTAGTCGCATCCACTGAGTCTCACACTGCAGTGTCATTGGAACCAATGTTATTTTTCTATTTGTAAAGGATGTTGACACAATCCTGCACACACACACGTTCTAACTTTTACCGTTTACTCTCTGTGGCTTTGACTCACGTGACGCACATTCTCTCTCGGTTTGTTCAAAGTTTATCGCTGTGGAAACAACGCAAGTGTGAAGCTCTCTCTCTCTCTCTTTCTCCCCCCCCCTCTCTCTCTCTCTTCTCTCCCTCTCTCGGCTTTATGAATGTGGCTCTTTGTAAGTGGCAGGAAGAAAGAGACACTTGTGCAGCCTCAGAGGAGAAGAGGTGAGGCTGAGTTCTCTGTGACAGTGGAGGCAGTGGGCACAGGGACCAGTGTTGGGAGGGTCACACTTTTAAAATGTGTTTCACTGCAGGTTACAAATGATATGAAGAGAATTAAGTAACTTTTAGATTAGATGGATAGATAGGTAATAGTGTTCATGCTGCATGACAATAATAATAATAATACAATTCTTAATAATCATAATAACAGTGGTAACAGTAGTAACAATAATAATAATCATAGTAACAATGTTTGCAAAAATGTAGTAGAAAGTAGAGGTATTTGCTGATGTATGTTTTGGAGTAAAAGGGAAATGTACCTGAAAATAAATCTACGGATCCGTGAAAATTGAATTGCATGTACCTGTTACATCCCCCCCCACTGCAGTACCGGTCAGTTTGTCCTCAGTAAAATCAGGCCGACGTCTCGAGAGGTGTTTAAAAGTCTGGTCAACCGTCACTATGTTGCCTCCTGAGTTGTCCTCCCTACCCTTCCTCTTCCTGGAGATTAGATTTGTCCTACGTGGGCGGTTGTGTACTGAAAGTAGACGCACGTCCAGACAGAGACCCAGACATTGTACCGAGGTTTCAAATTTAATTTCTTTTCACTCATTCCAGTCCAGTAAGTGCACCTCTATCCCCACAGACGAGCAGGGCTGTGTGTGGTCAGTGCTGGACACACCAGTGGTTCTGTTGTGATCTGTGTGTGTGTTTCCTCTCCGCTCTGCCCTCGGTTCTGTCGGCCCTGCCAAGCTGAAATGGCGTCCTGTGGCTCCGAGCCACCCAGCTGGAAAAGCAGCTTGAAGGAGGGAAGGGTCCGAACATGACCTCTCTGTGTTCGAGGTCTCCTCTTACCACCGACCCGCATCGGTGTTGATTGGCTCTGAGCCTCTGGCCTCCCGACCCCAAACACATGCTGGGACGAGAGATGCTTGTGTGTGGATGTTAAAACAGTAAAACAGGATCCAAAGCTGTTTTCAGAGATGAATAAAACTGATCCTGAGTGTTTCCCATCAATCATCGAGACTGTGGCAGCTGGCCATATCCTCTCATTTGTACCGTCAAAGTTTCATAATGATTATTATTAAGCTTCTTGTTTTTACCATCCACGCAGACAATCAGACCTCAGCTGCAGTGGTGGCACTGGGCAATGCAGTTCTCTCTCTCTCATGTCTGCGTACCCGTCACTCTGAATCTGTTACGTGTGAGACTGACCTCTCGTGTATCTTTGTTACCCCCGTAGATTAAAATGACAAATGAGAATATAACTCTCCTGCTGCGTTCTTCCTTCTAAATAAAGAAAGTATCTCCCTGTCATGGAGGTTGGATTTCAGGCTGCCGCTCACTGTGGTGCAGACAGATCGAAGCTGAAACTGTCTGACCGCTCCAGACAACACGATACATCACCAGCGGTTTAAAGAACAGTAATGGGATGTTTCTATAAACTGCACTCGAGCTCTGCAGGGAGCCCAGCCCAGAAAACCTTTCCTTATTAAGTTGCGGAGGACTTTTAAATAAAAGGAAACAAGGTCACTGTGTTTGAGGTTTTCACAGAGCAGGTCTACGAGGGACTAATTACTCCGAACATTAAATAGTCACCGGTTAAAAGGTAAATCATCTTGTTTTGTGGTGAAACAGAATTAAATCCACTGAGCGATTCTTTGTTTAATGTGAAGAAATTCCCTCACACGTATATGCCCCCCCACCCCCCCACCCCCTGGCAGCGTCTGATTGGCAGACAGCGCCGACCCCAGCGATTTAAGTGATTCAGATTTGCTGAGTGGAGGCATTTTCCGGAGAGTGTGTCGATTCAATTGCCCGAAACCAGGCTGACTTGAATGATTTAAAGAGTTGTTGATAGAAATAATTTAAGCACGGAGGCATGCCTGTCACGCCAAGTCCAGTTTTAATGTGTAATCTTGAGTTCAATTGAATCTGCCTGTGAAGATGAATGGATTTATTTATGAAGCAATAACTATCAACCCGACCTCGCCAACACAGTGCCGCCTTAAAGAACGAGCTTCGACCAAAGCGGAATGTGTATTATTCTTTTTAACTCGTACTAATCCTGCTGGGTTTTTATTTGTATGCATCGACAGTCGTTCCTAAGTGGCAGGGAGCAGAGCCTCAGTCATTTCATCCTGATCTGTGTCACCACGCTCGTCAGCAGCAGCAGCAGCAGCAGCCACAGGAGCTGGGGGGCGGGTGATAATAAACCTCATCAGCTCAGGAGGCCGACCTGCCTTCATTAGAATTAATTTCCCCCTCAGCCGCTCCGGCTGCATCCGTACAGGAAGGATAAATCTTCCTAAGAGCCGTCTCAGAAAGTCAGAATCACCGGCAGGGTTTGTCTTGAGCTTTCAGGAGCAAACTGTTTAAACAGTGTCTGTGTTTCGTTTCCTGCATCGTGTCCCTGTAGCGTCAGTGAGCAGTGATTGATGACTAATCTCAGATGTCTTTGAAATTTAATCATCTGGCTCCTTCGAAACAAACACGTGAGGTTGTTGTTCATATTCAAATTGAAAAGGTTTTTAAGGTTTTGTCTTAGCTGCATTCTTTCTTTCTTCCCACAAATCACAAAAAATGCACAGTTGCTTCTCCGCCAATGCTAGTGTCAGGCTATTGATCAATATTGTGGCTAGAACTGTTTCCTACAGCAAGTTTGAACCCGCCCCCTTTTAGTGCCTGTGTGGGTTTTCTCCAGGTACTCCGTCCTCCTCCCACTGTCCCAAGACCTGCAGGTTAGATTAATTGGAGACTATAGATTGGCCTCTATGGTGCGAACGTAAACGTCTTTATTATTTGTCTGTGTGCGTTGGTCCCACGGTACGCTGCCCACCTGCTACCCTCGGCGGATGAGTGGTATAGAAAATATGTGTCTGATCATCATCGGATTTTAATCTGTGACAAAACAATCCTGATTGAGCTTTCAGTCCATTTCACACAGAGAAACTAGTGAGAATTGGTAAATTAGAATGAACAGAAGAATAAACTTTGGAGCTGAGACTCCTGCAGGAAGAAGGAAACCATGGAATCCACGGTTCCTTTGAATCAAAGACTTCCTGCTGGAGCTCGGAGCAGGAAGTTGGGGCGTCTCATGAGGGCCTCTGATTGGACGGTTTGAACGGAGATGGAGCGGGTATCCAGAGTTTAGGCGGTGGCCAGCGCGTTAGCATGTCCATACTAGTGCACCCCACCCAGGGCGACCGCCCATAGGGTCCGAAGGGTCCGAGAGAAAAAGCTTCGAGTGTCATTATTACTGGGTCTATTTATAGAGGGGTCGCTTTTACGCACGCGACAGGAGGCGGTTTGAACGCGACTGTCCATTATTTATCGATGCTCTTTATCTCGGCGGTGTGCGCTACTTTCAGTCACTCTCCTCTCTTGTTCTATCCCCGTCTGTCCATATCGATAAACACATGCAGCGTCTTTACACCTGCTCCACAGCTCTCTCTCTCTCTCTCTCTCTCTCTCTCTCACTCCGTCTCTCCGTTACGATCAACCCGGGCTTTAGCTTCTTGTTCTCGATCGCCCCACTATAGTGCTTTCTCCAGCAGAAACACATGTCCATCCCTGTGTGTTTCCACGGCTTGTTTAAATTATTCACATCAGGGCCATTACTGGGAACACTCGTCCCCCCCCACCCCCCTTTTCACAATCCGCCTCCCCCACCCTTGAAAACCCATCAGGACGAGACAGGTGGTCGGTGAGGACGGTGATGGGGGGGGGGGCACGTTTCCTGGATTCTTCACCGTAGTGCGGCCAGAGTGGCCCGAGTTCCTTTGCAGAGCATCCTCTGGCTGAGATGAATCACTCCCCAGCAACATTTTTTTGGGGTGAATTATTGAACGCCTCCCCAATGGGACGGAGTGCAGCGTTAATCTGGGCGATTTCAGGCTTTCGTGCTGAAGCACAGATGACCGGGAGTCAACAGTCTTGGATTTAACTGGGACTTGGTTGTGAGTGAGCCGCTCGTCTGTGTGTGTGTGTCTGCAGCCAAGTTACACAGTGAGCACATCACAGCCACTATTACACTTTTGTTCAGTTTGATATTATCTGGAAATAACTAGTTCTTATGCTCTAAGTTAAGAATCTTTGTTCTCAGTATGAATTAGAGCCTGACCGACATATCGTTGGTCCTTTAATTACAGCTGATATGAGCCTTAAATACACACATCAGTACCTAAACATCTTCAGAATCGTTGCCAAAATTATTCGGTGAAAGCCTCCTTCTTCTGGGACTTGGACCAGTTCTTGTAGACGCCTGCACTCGTTCGTCCCTGACGCGCTCAGCGATGGGACGCATAGCTTCCACTTCCTTCTCATTCACCTTTTAATCCCAGTCAGTTGACCTCACCGACGACGTGTGTCTATCGGCGCTGTAATCCAGGAAGGTGGTCATCCTTGCAGAAGCTGTTGTATATTATATATATATGTGTAAATCCATCCAGGACTTTTTGCGGATTCTGCTTTTTACCAAACAGACACAAGTACACAACTTCCTGGGCGGAGATGGTAAACATATAAACCCACACTCCCCAGATTGTCAGTCCCTTTCAGGATGGTGTTCTCAGTACAACACCCTGGTATCAGCTGGCGTTCCCTGCTGATTGAAGAAAATGACCCCTCTGAGGCAGATGTCTGGTTTCCAGCAGCCGGCTGCACAACATTCTGCTCATCGTGCCTCTCTCTCTCTCTCCACCAGCCCGGCCCCGCTCTCCTCCTCTTTCAGTCACAATCGCACTCACAGTTGAACCCTGGCCTCCTGCAGACAGTCGCTGAGCCGGCGGCCAGACTCCGTCCGGCCCGCCACTCGGTAGCATTCCATATCTCTGTCATTTATCTAAATCCCAGAAATCAATTACGGGCACGCTAAGGTGCCAGGGTGAGGGATTTGAGTTTTTAATTTTCTCCATGCTCCTCGCTGGCACACTTCCCTCTCCTGGTACGGAGGCTTACGGATTAAGCAGAGGTAGACAGTTCTCTGGCCTCACGCAGTCTGGAATATGAGCACATTTTTGTTTGAATATTTCTGCATGTTACCTCTGCGGTTGAGCATGGCCTTGCTTTTCATTAAGAGATAAGCCGATGACTCCGGTCTTGAGTTGTGTTATCAAGGAGTCTCAACTCTATAAACGGGCAGTAGAGGAAATATGAGTTATACGGTACATTAAGAGAGATACAGCTGACAGCCTGAAGTGTTGAACTCTTTGTGAACATAAAAAGTAATTCCCCATAAAGTAAATGATTACATTTTAAGGTTAGGTTTGCGTGTGCGCCTTCATCCATCACTCATTCAGTCAGTCACACAGATCCGGTGTATTTCAATGTGTATTTGCTGTATTTCGGTTTTGCACAGTATATTCAGGAGATGAATATCACACTCTGTAATAGGCGTCAGTCGGTCCGACCTGCCGCTAAAAATATTGTCTCTGATTTTTATCCCGCTCTGTTTCCTGTTCTGTTGTATTTTTATCAGTTGGTAGTTGGTTTTATTTTCCTGACAACCAATTTCAGAGATAGCATCTGGATTGCGGGGCGGCCCATGGCCCCGCTGGAGGTGAACCCCCGATCCTTCGGAGTCTCTTAACAACCTGTAAAACAGTTTCTCCGACCAGCAGCAGCAGCAGCAGCAGAAGTTACTCGTTGGGGATCACTATCTTTCCGTGATTGGTCAGATGAGTGAGGCCTTATCAGAACCACATGTAACCCGTCCACCACTTTCCCACTAAATGTCCGCATCGTGGACAGCTCCTGTTAACACACAGCCGACGCCTCGCTGTCTGTTGACACGGCAGAGCTGGGCACGGATTTCTGAGAAGTGATAAGACCGACCGTGCCTGCACTCGCTGGCCTGAACGCTGCTTTGTTATCGCCACGTAAAGATATCGATGGAATCCCTTTCCCAAGTATGTGGGGGGGGGGGGGCGTCTGAGGGGTTATATTCTCGCCTCTTTAATTCCTAACCTTACATTGCACGTTTCAAGTGAAGCAGTAACAAGATCAGCCGGGGTGAAAACTCCCCTTTTGGCAATCCTGACGTTACGTGGGAGAAATGGACAAACCCCTGACAGAGGAATGAGTGAGAGAGCTTTGTAATTGTGCGTGCCCGTTGGAGCGCAGAGCCGTAGGAAGGTCGGGTTTCAGTCTCGCGCTCGCTCCCTGCACAGCTCACATGCTTTCAGGAGAATAGACTCAGGATTTGAAACGCTGGTGAACTGTAAAGGACTCTCCTGATTTCCCAGACGCACAAACGCACGCCCTCCACTTCCCTCTCCCCTTCAGAAATTCTAAACCTCCTTTCAGCTCCCGTTTGTGAGCGGAGGTCACGGTCGACCTGCCAGCCTGGGAACAGCGTGCAGCCAGCGCAGGTCCAGGAGCTGGAGATCGGACGAATAGTAAACACAGAGCGAGCGTGTGTCAACAGAGCCGGCTTAGAAAGTGCGTTTCCGTTTGGCCTGGTGAGCCTGGTGTAAAAGCACAGCTGCAGTGATATGATGACTTAATGCACTCTCAAGTGCCTGACGTTTACACCAGGCTGATAGCGTGCGAGCAGAGAAATCCAAACAAGGTGCTCGTATGAAACATCATGACCTTTTAAGCACAACCACTTGATAACTGAAAGAATAATGGAGAAAAGTAGAATGGCCTTGAGGAGAGCTCATACCTCTGCCAACAGTCCCCTTAGATTTAAACAAGCTGCACCAAGTTTCACACTCAGACACGTTCATCCCTTTCAGTTTGTTTGAAACTTCAAACTGTGCTCTCTGATTTTAAATTGATTTCTTTTGATTTTGCATTGGAATCTACGTATGTGTTTGAAATGTGCTTTGTAAATAAAACTACTGTTTGCTGTGACTAAATATCCGATGTCCGCTGATATGTTGTGTTTGTGTTCTTTTCGTTTTTTACCGTGAGATTTTCCCTCGGGGGACGATAAAGATCTTAAAACTACACTGAAAAAAACATTTCCGTGCTGTGTTTTTAATCAAGATTACTGCACTTCGGTACTTGAGGAAAACATATTTATTGTTCTGCAGAGCTGATGTAGAAGCTTATTCGCTTAGTTATGTTCTGTCCCCCGGCTGTGCCAACCCACACTTTTATTTTGTGACCTTGCAAGTTTTCCAGTGATCAGACTCAGTTTTTTATTTTTCTTTGTCGCCCCCCTTCTTCTTTTATCTTTATCCGAGGTCAGCATCCTTTCTGAGGTAGCTGCATATATGAAAGAAAAAAGACAAGGCTTTCCCAGGGGTTATGTTTAGGTCAGTGCTTTTCTCCCAATTTAAAACATCCCTTCATTGCCAAGGAAAAGAGAAAATTGTGCTGAAGCTGCACTTTACGGACGCCACCGCTTTCTGAATCTACTGCTGCACTGTTGTTATTTACAGTGTGAGCTGATTCTCACAGCGGCCCCTGACAGAGGTGATGGATCTCTGGGGAATGTGACAATATGACAACTCTGTGTTTATGCCTCCTCCTCTGTGCTGCAGGGCCCCGGTGGAACTGAAGAGGCGCCGTCTCCAGACCCGTCCCAGTCCCAGCAGGTCCAGCACAGCTTCGTCCAGGAACACTTCCAGGCCCAGTACAAGTGAGTGTCCTCTCCCAACAATAACCACCTGCAAGAAATCAAGTCAGTTAGGAATCAGCGGCCAGGCTTGTGAGCTCATTACCTCCGCCACAGTTAATCCTCCGGAAGGATGCGGGATAAGTCAGAGAAGACCCGGTTAAAGTTTAGTGCTGATCCGTGAATCTGAAATTGGTGTCAATGAGAGTTATTCAATATTTTCGCCATTTTCCCACAGAAGCATCCATGAAACCTTTAGGGACCTGATATCTTCTGCTTCATCCACACTTCTATGTTTTTTGATTTCTGCTCCGGATACGCGTTAATCGTTTTAGTTTGAAAACACAGTTGAGTCTGTGAATTGTGGTGCAGCTTCAACTGTCATGTTGTCAGATCACCTGTGTCCACCCACACTTCTATGGTGTTTAGCCTTCATTGGTCAGATTAAGGACGACACAGCAGCTGTAATGGGGGTGTCACTGTGTCTTTTACACAGAGGTCCTCAGAGACACACATGCCAGGTCAGAAGAATAGCAAATCTCAGTAATTACCAAGCCGGCAAAAGCAGGAGGGTCTGATGAAAAAAACTGCCCCGGTGCCCCAACCTCCATATTGGGATAGAAATCCTTTCCTGTGCGAGTACTTATTTACAGCTTAGCTCTCGTGCCGGGTGGAATAATTGAGGTTGTTAGCTGTGCCAGCGGTGAGGTGTTTTCACTGTTGTTAATACTCTGAAGTGAAGTGTTTTCTCCACCAGACTGGTTGCAGCTGGACGTCCTCACGACTCAAAATTAATCAATCATCCAGTCTCAGATAAAGAGGCAGCTCTTCACAATGTTCACATCTGTCAGCTGCGCTCTACTGGGAGCTGGAGCTTCATTCAGACGCTCACAGACTCATCTGTGCACCATGTCCGAGCGGAAAGAACTAAATATTATATATATATATATATAATTTTCTGTTTCGGTCTGAAGAAAGAGAAGCGAGGATGCTCAGCAGATTTGTCGCAAGGGTTTGTTGCTGCTTCGGAGAATTATTCCTACAATATACTCTCACTTTTTATTGTTTGTGTGCTGGACGTTGTGTGCAGAGCTGGCAGGTGCAGAGTGACGCTGGAAAACTTTGTGTTCATCCCACCTGGTTTATCTGCACTGAAGATTTTGTATTTGCTTTATTACTGTTCACCTCTGTATAATATTATTTGTCGGTTATTTCAGAGGTCCGTTACAGTAGAATCCATCCCAAGGCTAAAGTCATTAATCACCTGTAGTGTCTGTGTCCCGTAACTGACCGATCATCGCAGGTCATCGGCAAAATCCGATCTGTGTTTCGTTAATAAAACGCATTCGCCTCCCTGCAGACTGAACCGCTAATGTCTTGTTTGTCCCATCCCTTCCCCCGTCTGCTAATTCCTCAGAAAGTTGTCAGCTCTGTGTGACTGCCAGTAATACCTCTGACGCGGCGCATCTCTTAATTGCCACCCTCGCTGTCAAATGTTTCAGATTGTGAGACCTCGGGTGTGTCTCGACAGGAAGCAGCAGACTCTGCAGCCTGGCAGGAAGATTTTTTTGTTCCCGTCTCCTGTTTGAATGCTGCGTAATGGGTGAGACCGCGAGGACGGAATCTGTAAACGTTCCAAGTTAAACTATGTAAAAAAAAAAACCTGCAGACAGGATGAATCCCGAGGTTTTTAATGGCGATGCATGCTCTGTTATCGCCGCTGGAATCGATCTTTTGAATTAACATCTCTTGACTCCCGTCGTTCTCTTTTCCTCTTGAGTCCTGAGCGCCCACAACTCACTGGGTAACAATGCGCTGTCTGGAGTTGACGGACGGGAGAATTATTCTTGTAACAGCCTCGGTTTGTCACTATGGAATCTGAACTTGGATGAGTCATCACGTGCTGAGGACGGTGTAGTCTCATTTTATAATGAACTTGTCTTTGGGTTTGGGTTTTTTTCCCCGATACCACTCCTAAATCAAAAGTTTTAAAATGACCTCGGTGCCTTAACTGGGCCAGAACTGATATTTTTTATTATGAGAACAGATTTTTTTATTAAGGCAAACTGGAAATTGAAAATTAACATATCAACAGTTAACTTATTCACATAATACTTTAAATCATTTAACTTTGGGGAGTTTTGTCGTGTTGACTCATGTTTGTTGTTGATTTTGGTGGCGTGCAAAACATCGCTCGTTCATTTGCTTCACCGATAAGATCTAGACTCATCCCTCTTTCTTAAATCTGTTGCTCTTGTCCCACACTGAGGAAATAACTGTAACATTGGATGTGATCTTCGTGCAGATGTGGGCGACACAGTGGAGACTGCACTGAAAATGTCGAGCGTCATTCATTCTAGAGAAGCCGGGTGACGGGCAGCCGAGCGTTTCAAATTTCAACCGTGCAGCAGTTTTGGTGGGAGAGTGGCTCGTCTTACCGTGACGCCGCTTTCTCTGAGCGACCCTCGCTTCTCGCCACCCGACCTCTGTTGTGATCACATCTGCTGATTGGTTATGATTTGCAGGGCGGGATCGAGTTTCCGCTTGTTGTTTTTAATTTACAGGCCCAATAATGGCTCTGTTTATTATCTGTATATTGTATTTTCAATTAGTGAATTATGAGGCACACATTAAGGTTTACGCCTTTTCCATCTCGGAGCATTAACGTGGTGAATAAACCTCCTTTCATCCGCCATCAGAGGACGTAGCCGTCAGCCAGACTCACTGAGGAGAATTAGCTGCCAATCTGTCCCATTTCTAATCGGAGACTCTGTTTGCTTTTCCCAGCATCCCTCAGGAAAGCGAATCGGTCAGATAAAGATACCGAGGTGATGTGTCACTCGGGGGAACTTTCCGCAGCGCGTTGTGGTGCAAAGCATCGAGCTCAGAGTCTCTTCAGCATGGCTGCGTCCCAGACAGGGGGAGGATACACGCTTCTCAACTTTTGCACGCTTCCTCCATTAGAGCGTCACCAGAATATCACCTTCTTCCTCTGCTCCTTTTCTCTTTTTAAGTGTTTTCCAGCAGCGCGGGGAGCATCTATGTTTTAGTGGAGGCTGAGTGTGATTTGTATGCACAGAGTGCAGCTCACCCTCACTGTTTCCTGGCGAGAATAAGACATCCGTAGGGCAACCACTCCGCTCTGCCAAGACTGAGATGCACTAAGAGCCAGTGTCAGCTGGGCTCGCTTGAATGGAGCTTTATTCTCTCCCCCCCCTCCTCCTCCTCCTCCTCCTCCTCCTCCCCCCTCCTCCCCCCTGGGTCTGTCAGGTGCCGTCCTATGAGGTAAACACGTTTCTACAGTTCATCTCTGACTTCATGTCCGATGGTTCGATGTCGTGAAAAACACACTCAACACAAGTCTGTAGCCAATTTATGTGACATGGTGCTTTCCGACACTGCAGAGGTGAATGAAAACTGACAAAGTTATTTCCCATTTCACATAGCGGCTGATTTATATCCGTCCTGCTGATAATAAAAGAAATGAAACGTAACAGTCAATCACAACCGAAGCTCTGTCGACCTGTAAATTAAAGTGTGTCCCTGTTTGTTCATTGACGTTTATTGCACTTGTTTCTTCGATATCATTTTTCACTGTTTTGAAAACTTTGCTCATTCAAACTGATGAAACCAGTTTTCACCTCAGGGTGCGTGTGTGAAAAACCATCGAGTGATTAATCATAGAAAAAAATAACAATCGCAGCAGTAATTGAAAAAACAATTGAGACAATTAAATGAAACGTGTAAACACAGACATTTAGATTTATTCCTTTAAATGTCCAGTTGAATTATTTCGTATTAGCTGATTCTCTCTGATCATTTTTGTGATTTAAAAAGAATCAGTGGGTGAACTCTTTGGCATTAATTTAACTTAACCCCTAGCAACCGCTTAAACAACTACTTGTTTTGGAATTCAAGAAATTGTTGAACGTTTGTTTCCGTGTTTGTTTCTGTGGTTGATGGTAATTCCACTTGTTTGATGACAATTGACAATTAAATGACATTCTGTTCTCTTTATATCCAGTATTTAGTCTCCACCCACTCATGCCCCTTATCCATGAAATCAAGAGGTTGATAGAAAACATCTATTCCAGACTTGTGTGATTATCCTGTGTTTACACAAAGTCTAATCCAGCAAATGTTGCACAGATGAACTCAAATTATCGGACAAAAGACGTAATGTAGTTTATAAAATCACCTCCAGCTCTCAGACATTAACTTAAGTGGGCTCTCTGACTCATTGATCGGGAAATTAGCTCAGTGGAATAAATTATTTTTCCTCCTGTGAGAAGAGGGAGGAGGTGTAATCTGTCTGAGTGGAAAAATCATTGTTTTGGGTTCAGTCGTCTCCTCCGTCAGTGATCCTGACGTCACTTAAAGAAACTCCCGCCTCGCCTTGTGTTCTCGATCCTGTAATGACACCGCATGAGTAGCATCGGTGAGGGTGATGCAACGAGACAGAAACCGCTGCTGCAGGTTCCCGTGCGTTCACCCCCAGGGATCCACTTCTGCTCCTCACTGCTGTCGTTCTCTTCATCACTCACCTTCTCCTTTCTCACCGCCAGATCGAGGCCTGTTCATCTCTCTCCTGTGTCGCTCGTTTGTGTAACGAGATTCGGACGGCTGCTCTCTCCCGCCCCGGCCTGACTCGGGATGACTTTGGGACTAATTGGGGAGTCTGTGTCGACTCAGAGCAGCCGTTTGTCTGACGACTCATGCGACTGTGCTCTGTTTCCCCTCAGATCCTCGCTGACGTGCCCCCACTGTCTGAAACAGAGCAACACCTTTGACCCTTTCCTCTGCATCTCGCTCCCCATTCCTCTACGCCAGACCAGGTGAGCACAGCTGACTCGACTCCATCACCTGACGTGGTGGTTCTGTGACAAACCAGAGCAGTGCAAACGAATGAACAGTGTTAACGTATAATAGCAGTGCTTTTCAGGATGCCAGACTTTTATAACACAGTTCATTTTGATTATAACCTCCGCCAAGGCCCAGCCGTCTCCAACACAACCTAAAATTAAGGGAATCGTCTGACATTTTGTAGAAAAACATTTTGCAGGGGAGCTTTGTGTCAGACTGTTTACTTGTCGAAAGGTAGTTTTTGTTTTTTTTGCACAGAATCAAACAAACAAGTATGTAAAATGTAAATTTAGCTGCTTTCATGCACTGAAGACGTTTCCAGAGGAGCTGTAGGTGAGAAGGCAAATATCTGTTGCTCTGGACACGTTCACATATTCCATGTCGGAGCTTCTCTTGAGCTTCAGACGTGCTGCTCGACATTTTGAACGGCCAGATAAGGTATTGATCTTTTCACCCTCAGCTTGAAAGCAAATAAACGTATTTACCCAAATGTGAAGCTGCTGCTTCAACGTGAACGTCGATCGGTTGAAGAGTTATCTCAGACTAAATTGTAGCTTCTGCTCAGCACAGGCTCTGTAGAGCTCATCTACATGACTGACACGCAGAGGTGTCGCTCTTAAGATTCACCGGAGCTTCTCTCTTGCCAGATATTGACGTCCTTTCAGTTTTCACTCTCTCAAACAGTTCATGCAAGTTCAGCCAACTTCCCTTGGAATTCAGGAAATTATTCATCTTGACATCATTCCAAGTGGAGAGCATTTAGTTCCCATCCTTTACTTCAGTGAGTGTGAGGAGAGAAACAGATGGATTGGCTTTTAAATCTTATTTTTAAAATATATTTCTCTGTGTGAAGAGATCAGCTCACATGCTGTTTGTTAGCAAACCAACATTGGCTGTGCCCGGTTATCCGAACACCTCCTGTCCCTTGGCAGTCACATGCACTTTGCATGTCGCATGGTTTTTTATTTACACTTCCCTGTTCATGCAACATGGACGTTTTTTTTTTGCGTATGAATATTCTCTCTCGGTGGCAGCAGCCCATTAATTAGCCTCATTAAGGGAGCGACGCGTTAGTGGTCGAGATGTCTCGCATGAATGCAGTAGGTCAATAATACAACACTGATGAACAGTCGGTGGTTTCGGTTTGTTTTGTTCATATGAAAACTGTAATAAAGGGTTAGGGTTAGTTAATTTAGTTAATGTAGGATTCCTCCTGGAGCAGTGGCTGGATAAGTGCTGCCAATTTACTGTTCCTCTCTCTTCTGAAGCCTCCAGTCTCCGCCTCCATGCACCCAACTCCGTGGAGCAGGAGTAAACATGTTGGTTTGGATTTTAAAAAAACAATCGCACGTAACAAGAACCAGTAGAATTATGCAGATGTCACCTGTTAATGCAGAATTCTGGCTTCCAGTTAGTTATAATACTTCAGAGTGCTGCTGCTGGTTTATGGGTGATTTTACGGCTCAGGGCTAAAATACATTTCTGAGATGCTTGAAGAATATAAAGGTCCCTCGGATCCTTTAGAAACATACAGTCAGTGGTGGAAGCTGAAAGCTCGGCACAAAGGACAGTTCATGGTTTCTGTGTGTGCATGAAGCAAAGGTCTGTGTGATGTTTATTACATCATCCACCTGTAACTTATTATTTGACACCACGCAGACTGTGAAGTGAATGTGCCAGACAAGTTTATTTCATGCACCATATATATATATATATATATATATATATATATGTGTACTTTATTTCCCACCCGTTCTTTTTTAAGTGGTCGCACACGTAGTTATATTCTATCTATTTTTCAGATCACGTTAAGCAATACTTTGAAAAACTGAAAACAAAGAAGAGTGCATGATCTAGTTAAAGGCAGAGGTGAAGAGAAAAGTTTTCTGTCCTGTAATCTCATACTGCTAAAACTCTTTTATCACTTTTCATTAGTAATCGCAAAAGTTTGCATTAAAGGGGAATTCTGATATTTTAATCCTTGGCCCTATCAAGAGCTTGAATTTATTATTACACACGTATCGCTCAACACATACATTTACAAACGTACGGATATATACAGCAATTCCCCCTCCACTTGTATTGTATATAAATATATTTGCATTGTTGAAATATAATTTAAAAAACTGATTTGAGTTTGAATAGAAGCTTTGTGTACCCGTCGTCCTTGTCTGGAGAGCAGAGGTTGTTCTGCAGCAGAAGTTTCTTTGTGATTTTGTTTCTTATTCTTATCTTTAGAGGGAACGTAATGATATTTGATGAATTAAGTTAAGCGGTACGTTTAAGGTTGCTTATCTAAACGATGCGCGTGTCCTTGGATTACCTTTTTGCGGCTGCGGCAGTTTCCTTTGCGCTTGGAAAATGTTTTATGGTCTCACCTAATTTGATGTTTTTTTTATTATATTCAAGTGCACATAAATAACAGAGCTGCCCCTGTCACCACCCTCTCGTATCTCTGTGTAATTGCTCTTGGCCCTGCCACATACCGATACTCCACAGGTTCCTGATAGTGTTCGTCAGTGTGCCGTTATTCACCGAGAGCCATTATGTCCCAGCAGCCTGCTCATGTCAGCGCTGACTCTGGAGGGGTCAGAGCCAAGAGCTCCCTGTTTTTAAAAATGCAATAGAGATTCCATTATTTTGCACACATAAAACTCCTAATGATCTATTATTAATGTTAAAATGTATTGATTTATTCATGAAGGTCTTCTTTTGTCCCGTCCTGGCCGTGGAGGAGGCTGCAGGAGCGATGGCACAGAAATCAAAATAGAGGCCGTTCTGTTTGCCGCCTCCCTCTGACTGTGTGTTTTCTTGTGTGTGTGTGTGTGTGTGTGTGTGGCAGGCCGCTGTGTGTGACGCTGGTGTTCAGCACCAAAGGACAGCGGTACCTCCGCACCGGGCTGGCTGTGCCTCTGTTCGGCTCGGTGGCCTGCCTGAGGAGGATGGTGGCCGACGAGGGGAAGATTTCTCCAGACCAGGTGACGTAAAGACGCAGTGTGTGTGATTGTGGTTTGACCTTTCTTTGGTCTTTTACTCTGCTGCTGCTTTAATTATTTCAGAGTGGGACTTATTGATTTCATGCTTCTTGCAAGGATCTGCCCCCAAAAGTCCACGTGTTCCTTCATGACCAAAACTTAATCCTGCTAAAGGAATTAACAATCAACTTGTGTGTGTGTCTCTCTCCAGGTGATCCTGACAGAGGTTTACTCCACAGGGTTCCAGCGCTCCTTCTTCGACGAGGACGATCTAACGAGCATCGCTGAGAATGATGTCATCTACGCCTTCCAGGCTCCGCCCCTCTACATCAGAGGAGGCTCAGCCCGGATCTCAGGTACCCGAAATCAAAAGGAAAACAAACGCATGCTGTTTTTAGCCACACGCTGTCTTTGAAAATAACTTGACGGTGGCACCAAATTAATATTTTCCCTGTCTTTTAATGTGGATGTGCACGCAGATCTGTAAACAAACCAATTTTTATTATCGTGCTTTGCGTAATGAAACCCTCGGGGAGTACACCTCACTGCACGAGGGCCCCGGGGGAGCGCATTAAAAAGAGTAAAACTTCCCCTCGGAGCTCGGTGAATTACATCTCGCCTGTGCAGGCTTCACATTAATGTCTGTGTTTCATCTGTGTCTCGGTGATGTAGAACATGAGCTCAGAGGCACTTCACAGCACAATATCCCCTTGTTTCTCACTTTGTGCTGTCAGCAGGCAGGTTCTGCTCCGTTGTCCTCTCTCTCTCCGGGCCGTGAGTCCCAGCACTGTGTTAACGCCGCCGCTCCATTTGAAAAATGTGACTTTTACAGCTTTAATTTATGTTGCTCAATGGCCACACAAAGCCTGGCTGCCTAACAGAACCCCCCCACCATCTCCACCATCTCCACCTCTCTCTCTCTCTCTCTCTCTCTCTACAACCGTCTGGTCTGGTTCTCAGTGGCTCGGCCTCCTGGGGTTGATTATGGAGAGTCTACATCACCACAGATTGTCCTGTCAGTCTCATTGCCGTGTTTTTAAAGGAACGTTACACCATCTTCAGGAAATGTGCTCGTTTAGAGTTAATTAGAGTTCTGTGACCTCGTGGAGAAAAATGTCTGTAGACTGAAACTGCACTGGTTGGCGGAGGCCTAGAACCTCGGGCTGGTAATTCTAGTTTCTCCTCGTGTAACTTTTTTTAAAGGTCAACATGAGCATGTTCTGTTAAATCAGTATTTCAGTCTAATTGATAAATATCCCACCAGCTTCCCTTAATTTACCGACATCCTTTATTTTTATTTCACTTTAATAAAAGACTAGTACATGTGCAGCACATGAATATTCTTGGCCTCACTGTGATGAATAAAAAAAATAAAAAAATGTTGCACTGTTCTTTATACGGTCTGGCACCGTAAATCACAATCTTACTGCCTCTGCTGCAGTTGCTAAATGACCCCTAATCAATTATCTATACATTTTCAAATGTGAGTAACAGTTTCATTCTTGCAGGTTAGATGGGAGACGGAATAATAAACTCCAGTCAGGGATCTCATTAAAGCTCAGTCTGGTATTCGAAGCATTTTGTGTGCGGTGAATTAAGGAGAAGTTATCGATGTGGATTATGTCCTCGGGCGTTGAATGAGCACAAAATGTGCGTAGCTCTGTTTTATTGCGCTTCTACTTTGTGGTCCGTTTCCTCTGTGAACCAAACCCACTGATTGATTTGAATTTTCGCTGGCGTCCGTTCGGTGACTGCGGATTTAAAAGCTCCTGATGTGAGAGGCTGTTACAGGCGCTCAGAAAAGAGCTGCTCGGTGTCTGTGTGATGTGAATGAGAAGAAATTAACCTTTCGATTACGTCAAAGGAGAATCATGGGTGGCCTTCTTAATCTCCCTGCTGTACAGTTTTAATCGTGAAATATTCCTCTGTTCTGTAAAGTCAACATTTCATTCTTTTCCTGGCGCTTTGTTATATCTGTTGGACTTGTTCTTGGTAAATGGATTTTATTTTTTCTTGGTCATAACTTGAGGTATTAGTCGAACAAGAAGCAGGAGAAGTTGATGCCTCACTCGATTATGTGCAGCAAATGTTAGGTTACAGCCAGTAGCAGATTAGCTTAGCTTAGCATAAAGACTGGAAATAACCAATAATACCATATTTTCATACGGGTCCTTAAAGAAACAGCAGCTCTAGTTGATATCAGCTGCACACACATTTTTAAAACATCACTAGTGGTCTGCAGTATTTTTCATGAGCTCACCATCTGCTGTTTCAAGTAATTGAGCTTTTCATCAATAATTAATTGTATAAAATCTCCAAGTGCAGCTCACAAGTGTCACCTGAGACAGAAACAGTCTCGGTTCGGGGTTTCGATGATTCACCTTCAAGGATTGATAAGCATGACGTCCCCCGTGTGGAGTTCTGGTGCCAAGGTGGAGACTTAAATATGAGATCATCTGCCAAATAATATTTGGACGCGTGGAATTGGCACAGTTCACAGTTAAAGCTCTGTTTCACATTAAACTAATTGCTGCTACGAACAGAGAACAAAAACTCCTCCTTCCTGTTGTCATCACGCGGACTGCTTGTTGTTTATATGTGACGAACAGGAAGGAGTCTTGTGAACGTGTTAGTTTAAGAACGACCTGAGAGAATCCTGTTAAATTCAGCACGAACGTTCACTGAGACTCAGGGAGAGACCGGGTGGATTCTAGAGGTCAAGGGTCAAATGTCAAAGGTCACTGTGGCCTCACAAAACATGCTTTTGGCCTCTTTAAAGTGATATATAAAGTATTTATTGAGGGAATGTCTTCAAATTTTGGGCTTAAAGGTTAAAAAAAATATGAGCGGTGACAAGAGCCTTGTAAAAAAAAAATGTCTAAACTGTATATTTAATGACATCTACTCGAAAACCTGGATTTAATGAGCGATGAGTTCTCCTGAATCTTAAAGCTCAGAGGGACCCGGAGGTGACCTCTGTGTTTTACTGCGGTTTCATGTTCCTCTGGATCTTTAAAAGCAGATTTTCCTCCATAAATCATCCCCACAGTTAGCGGAGGTCGCCGCTCATGTAAATCACGGAGCAAGTTTTATCACTGACTTGATTAGAACGACATTAATGAATGTAAAGCTGTGCATACTTATCATTACTCTCCTTCTCGGAGACAAGACACTGCAGTCTGAGTTTTAAAGTTTAAGCTCTGGTGGCGTATATATATATGTAGACTTTGATTAGTTCTGAATTGGTCTTGTCCTTCATACTCAGCTTTATGTCCTCACACCCCAATTATTTCTGTGCGAAGAGGGACGTGCGTTCACACCAGCTCGCTGCTCAGCAAGGATCTCGGTAACAACATGCCCGGCAGTGGCATTTGGCATATTGGTGATGAATCACGTGTCAAGTGTAAACAACGGCGTTTAATGAAAAGTTTGGGGAAGGCACAGCCGCCGCGCTCAATCAATTTCTTCTCCCCTGCGTCTGAGACTATAATTCACCGTGTGATTTATCACTCAGAGCTTCTGAGGCGTCGTCGTCTCCTGCGTGACGAGAGCGCGTCACCGCTGACGTCACCGGGATCTCGGCCCCTTTGAGTTTTCACTCCCAGCGTGTTGGTAGCGAGGGGAACGGGAGAGAATTGCTGCCTGGCTCCTCACCAGGACAGGATGTGGAGCAGAAGCTGCATCAGATAATGTCCCCTGCTGAGAGAGCACGCAGACATTGGTCCATCTGTTCTCCCCTCTGAATCACTGCTCCCCAAATAGAAAGCTGCGGTCTCGCCACTTTATGCATGTAAACTCTCCGTGCTCCTTGTTAAAAGGTGCGAAGGCAAATTATTACACTTTTCAGTATTTCCTCAGCTCCTTTGGGGGAAAAAAATGCTGGTAGGATTGTATGAATGTAAAATTCGGACATGCAGACACAAGATTTTCAAATGTTTGTTGTTTTAAATATCTTCTTTTTTTTTTAAATGTCGGCAGTAGTGTAGAGAAGGCCTCAGTGTTTTCTCTCTCCTCTGCCAGGGTACCACCACAGCCTGCCATCGTCTCCATACTCCACTGGTCCCGAGGGTCAGAGGTTACCGTCATCTGGTGCGTTGTCTTCAGAGTTCCTCAACCAGGGCGTCCCGGTCAAGATCCTGCTGTTGGTGTGCAACGCTGCCGGGGCGGGCCAACAGGCCGTCAGGTAAGAAAAGAAAGACACCTGTCTGACGGATCTATGTTCGGTGTTGAATCCAGACTCACGGCGCCTTTGTTTATGTTTTTGATGAGTGGGAGAGAATGATCAGTGTCTATGAATGAGATAAAAAACAAGTTGGATTTCATTATGGCTAAAAAAAAAAAAACGGGTCAGTTTGATAATGGAGGTTGAAAACTGGGACATCTGAGTGTTTTACAGGCGTCCGTCGGGTCCCGGGACACGCAGACTGAAACCAGGACGATCCTGGATGAACTGGGACATGCGGTTGCCATAGTTACGGTGTTGAAACTCGTCACTTAGGATGTCCTCAAACCCGAGTCTCTTGTAAAAGGAGGAGGAAGGATACTGTTTGAGAAATATAAACAAAATATAGAATGATTTTTTAGTGACATCGTTAAACGAATCGATTCTTCAGCCCAAAAGATCTTTTTTTTTTAATCAAATAAAAAACAAATGGGACGTGCTAACGTGATAAAAAGTGGAAACTTTTCCCATTAAACAAACAGCCTCTAATCAAATGTGTCTTCGGTGTTCCAGTCGATGTATTTTCTCCCCGACCTTGCTCAGAAGAACACGTCAAGGTCACGTCAGCGCTCTGTTAGTGAGAGGACTCACATCAAACGACCGAGGAATCTGACATGTGGTGCGATACAGACATTCATTAGACGCCCGTCTCCCTGTCAGAGTCCAGAGATCAATATAGGTGAGTTCACCAGCTCCGCTCCCGTGAGAACGTGAATCCATGAGACGTCGTCTCAGTCTCTCCTTCAAACGCCTCTCTGTCGTCGATCAAACCGCCGAACTATCTCTCTCTCATCAGATGACAGCTGGACGACGATAATGACATCGGGGTCGCACACTCTCGCTCTGCTTCTCCGTAGAAAAGCATCGCAGAGGACATTTCTGAAAATCAGCAAAGTGTGAACGCTCCCAGTGTCGTCGGCATATTCAAAAGTGTGAAAGTGATAGGTACAGAAGCAGTAGATGGGAATTCAAGTTTCATATTTCATGTGTGAAAACGCAAACGTTCACCGTTTTGGCATTCCTCCTCCCCTCGAATGTTGACAAATTGATCTCATGACATTTCATTTCGTTTGCTCCCTGACGCCGACACTCTGTGAAAATAAATGAGCTGTTGAGCTCAGAAGTGGAAAATAGACTCCTCTGCATTTTTATACACTTATGTGGAGGCCGTGGATTTGATAATAATAATAAACCTACAGCAACAATTGAGTTCTTCTGAAGCCGATGATTGTAATCATCTCAAGAACACCTTGGAGGATTGTTCCTCGTGTGAACGTAACACCGAGGGAACAAGTTGATTAGTAAAAACATCCACCTTGTTTAATACTTCATATGAGTCTGGAAAAAAACTTGCATGTAGACTGAAACTCGCAGAGGCGTGCAGCCACTGAAATAAAATTCTGTTTTTATCTTATCCTCTGAGGGTCGTCGGGTAGTCAATCCCAGCCGACACTGGGCGAGAGGCGGAATACATCCTGGTGTGGTGTCACAGAGCAAACATACAGAGACAAACAAACTCTCAGTCTTACATTCACACCACTGGTCAGTTCAGAGTCAATAATTAACTTTACTCCAGTCTGCATGCATGTGGACTGTGGGAGGAAACCCAGAGAAAACCCATCTACTACACTCAGAAAGACCAAACCATGATTCAGAACCAGAAACCTTTTGTCCTTCATGAATTTTTATCACCTCGTTGATATCTTAAAAACTATAACACAGATTAAAAACATGAAATACATTGAAACAATATTATTTTTAATTCATTATCCTCATGTTTGCTCTGTTTAATCAGCAGTCGTCACTGTGTGTGTGTGTGTGTGTGTGTGTGTGCGTGTCTTTGTCGCACATGGTTTCATAAATCCAATGAATCTCGAGCGTGCAGTGAAGGGCTGCCCTCAATTAAATGTGTATAATAATAAATGTGTTATGTGATCCGTCATTCGAAATGGTGGTCGTCCCTCTGCTCATTATCTCCCTCTGTCCCTCCACGGAGAGGCTGTAATGAGAATCTTCTCTGAAGCTGAGGATGTTCATCAATAATTATTTACATTACAATAGAATAAGACGAGGAGACGTGCGAGTGGTGGGGGTGGGGGGGGTTGCTGTGATATTTGAAATCTTTTATTCCAGTAATTTCACTCATTAGTTTCCTTTATCCCTGTTTAAGGTTTGGACCTCCATTTCTAATGAGGGAGGACCGGGCTATTTCCTGGGACCAGCTGCAGCAGAGCATCCTCAGCAAACTTTATTACCTGATGATCAACGGAGCTCAGGCGCAGGTACTGATCCTAAACTTTATTCACGGAAGGAAATACTGTTTCTCTTCTCTCCCTCTTCAGATGAATATCAGTGCAGCAGCGTCCAACTGGTTATGATCCGTCCCCGTCCATTCAGGGGACAAAAGCTGTCTCCGTCAATTAAAGCAGTGGGATACAAACTGCGTATAAAAGAACGAGAGAGAGATTTATTTCATTTTTATTCACCAGGATACCCTTGATTTTAATAACTCAGTAGAAATCGCTGCATGGTGCTTGTAACGTATATATATATATATATTTAATTCCCGTGTACCAGCCCGAGGCAGAGAGGGGACATGTGTCCTTCCTGCCAGGCTGCCTGGTGCACCTGTTTGAAGACGTGTCTATTGGCTCAGATACTGTGAGGTACTGGTCCAAGGGCTGGACGCACCAGCCGGAGGCAGAGAGGATTCAGTTTCCTCGTGTTGCAGCCGCCAGGTAAACTGGTCTGGGACAGGACAAGTGCACATGTGGCTCATGGGAGTGTTATTAGTGTGGACGGGGATTAAAACTGAGACTCACTCTGAGCCAGAAGACAAAATGTTGAACTGTTAATTTAACTGTGCATGAGAAACACAGAACGGTGATTTCCGGTCGCATCATTACATCTTATACGTCCCTGCTGTTTGTCACTGTCACATCGGTTATTTACTTCACAGAAGACGACGGCTCTGTTTTCCTGCTCGCTCTGTGCATCTGTGTCCTGTTAATCACGCAGCTAAACAGATTTCTGATCAGTGTCATTCTGGCCGTGCCGCAGTGAGGAGCCGTGTAGAGCAGGGTAAACTGCGGAGGAGTCAGCCGGTGGTCTTTCTGTGCCGGGAGCGAGAGAAGAGGAGTCAGGTGCATCGTTTACAGTAACTCTGCAGGAGATCTGTCGTCTCCTTTGTGCCCCGTGGTGTCAACCATTTAATTAAACTTGTACAGCATAATCAGTTTGCCGGAGCCCGCCTCTGCCAGGAAAGGAGCAATGCTCAGAGCAGATGTTTGCTCTGAATCTTTCATCTCAACGGTCTGAAGTCGACTTGCATCAATGAATCACACGCACAAGTGGATTTCTCTGCTTCGGTCTAATATTAACTTCAATTCGGGAACAAAACTCCGCCTCTGTGGCAGCTTTTCATCCTGATAATGACTCTGACTGATCAGCTTGATTTGAACAGTGGCTGGTTTTATATTCACCAACACAGACTTAGCTGCAGGTTGTAATGTCGTACCGAACACGGGCGACTGCTTGTAACGTGAACCTAAACTTAACCTAAGCCTAGACCCAAACCTAACCCTGATGTAAGCCATAATCTAAACCTCAAGTGAAACTTAACATTAAACCAAACCTTAACCTGAACTTAGCCTTAAACCAAGAGTAATCCTAAACCTAACTTTGAAACATGTTGGTGCATTATTTTCGCTATGGGGACTTACTTTTTGTCCCCTAATGGAAAACAAGTCCCCACAATATGACAAAGTCAACAGATTGAGGTCCCCACAACATGAGTAATGCCTGGATCACAAACACACACACGGACACACACAGACACACACAGACACACACACACACACACACACACAGTGGTTGTTTGTATGGGCTCTAATTGGAGATCTTTTGCCCTGTCGGACACAAACAATGCCACTAACATTCCCTTCCTCACTCTCACTGAACACAAAAAGTGATTAGACCTTGGTTGAAAGCAGGATCAAGTGTTTTCTCATGGGGAAACATTTCAGAGTCTCCGGCAGGTTCTCGTCTCCTCCTCTCTGCAGGGGGGACGCCGCTCAGAGGACGAGCAGATCTCAGATGCTCATTTTCCTTCTGTCTGACATTGTACATCACACAGTAATGTGCTTATCACTCTCCTGTGTCTGGTTCTCACATGTTCCTCCTCTTCTGTCTCTGATGGGAGGAAAACAAACCAGGGACTCAGTTGTAACGATGATTGAATATTTCCAGCATTGAAAGGTTCATGCAAAGGGTCTGTGGAGTGTTTGTATCCATCCGAGGAGAGGACCTGGTTATTGAGGGTTTTGTTAGCGGAGAGAAGGACTTTGAGATGGATCAGTTTGTGGAAAGGAAGCACAGAGACATTGTAGGTATGTCTCTGACCTGAAATCACCTGAAATAATCCTCAGACCTGGTAAATCCTCCCGGTGACGCACTTGCAGGTTCTGTAAATCCCTTTGGAATGTGTGGAAATGTATGGATGTTACGTTTGGCAGTAAAGAGAAAACCTCCGGCGTTGGCGTTACATTGACTCCTCCTGTGGTCTTCACGTGTTCGTACAAGCCTTTCACTGGCGAGCCTGCGTTGGGAAAACTTGTCACATCAGTCAGTTGAAACTGAAAACGTAGAGAAGTGGATGAGTTCACTGGAGAGGTAACTCTCGGCGCCACAGGGAGGTTTGATTCCTGCAGAGTCCTTAAACGCATGATGCAGGATGATGTAGTCTTAATTACACAGCTCTGTATGAGGCCGTGAGAGCAGAACTTTACTTGGCCCGCACTTCCTTCTTGCTTGAGTTATAGCTGCTGCAGTATTTGAGTCTTTCACGTGACCGGCTCTTTCAGTATTACATTGCATTGTGTATTTGAGCCACTAATGTCGGAGGTATTGTTTATCTGCCCTCAAGGGTCGAACATCGGTGGGTTCATGTGAGTATTTCCAGGAATGTGGTTGCTGTGCTCCTCCTGCCGGGCCGAGCTCTCCTCATGAGCCTCAGCAGGTGTTTGTGTTTGAGCTCAGCAGCTACGCACCAGATTTCAGCGGAACAACAGGAAATCAGTTTCATTTCTGCAAAGCACTCGTTCTTTTCTAAAGCGCCTCCAATCTAAGCAGATCTCAGAGTAACGTGAACGCGTTTCGGTAGAACGAGATGTTTTTTTCTTTCAGACTCTGGCTTTCAGTCCAGCGCAGAGGACGGTGTGAGAGGAGTCGTCCAATTATCTGTGGTTTTATTAATGTTTTTGTTTCTGTAGAATGTGCACTGTGCTGCACGTTGATTCAAACTGAAGTGCTGTGAGCTCAAACTGTCTCTGCAGGTCTCAGCCTATATTTCATGATGGCCCACTTTGTCCTCTACTCTGCTCACAGCTGAATGATCTGTGTTAAATATAACCCTCAATGTGCCGGTGTTTGTTTCTGAACCAACTTTTTATCAACAGTTCACATCTACAGCCGTCAGTGAAACCAGCTGCAATGAAATACACAGAAGAAAATAACCGGTAGTGAGAATAATTCTCTGCAGTTTTTTCTGAAGGGGGATGGTGTATCTGGTATTTGCTGTAAAGACCTGGTTTGAATGTTTGGTTTGGTTGAACTATAACCAGCTGGATCGAGGTAATATAATATAATATAATATAATAAACAGTATCCAGAGTCTAAAACCATGTTTAAAAAGCAGAAACGTTGCCGTGAAACATTTAAATCCTCCTGCTCTCTGTGGAGTCACGCTGTTTTTGTTTTTACTCTGCTTTCAGAATACCAGGGTGCTGTTCAACATCCGCGTGGTGGGAGGTTCAGCATTTTACAGCTACCTGTCACCTCAGGACGGGCGACCGCTCTACCACCCTGCTGTGGACAGGTCAGTGACTTCTGGTGGACTGACGTAACACACACACACACACACACACACACACACACACACACACACTCTCTCTCTCAGCTGAAGTGTTGTAACATGACGCTGTTGTGGATGTGTTAATTGACTCTGCTCTCCATCACCAAAGCTCATCATCCATCCATCCATCTTTACCTCAGAGGGTCATGGGGGGGGGGGGGGGGGGGGCATGTGTTTGGACTGTAGGCCGGAGACAAACCACACAAACACGGGTGATGCCGTCCTTCACCATCCGTATAACTACCATTCGCAACTTTTATTTGCTTTTGCTTTGGGTGTTGACTGTGCTCTCGGTTGAATCCCTGCTGAAGCCTGAATCACCAGCTGCAGCTTTTTTTGACGCGGCCACAGTTGCGGAGCTTGGTTTGCCAAATAAACGTGGTATAAAAGCTCCTGTATCCTCTGACTCACGTGAGCCCGACAGAAATAACCCAGGACACATTTCTGCAGAAGAAAAACAACACACACCACTTCCATGCGTGTTCCTGCAAGGTGAACAGTTCTGCAGGTGTGAACACCGTAAGCAGCTCAGAGTGTTGTCGTTGAGGCTGACTGAACTCTACGTTCTCCCGTTATTAGCTGAGAGGATTATTAGATTATCCTAAATGTGTTCTGTTGTTGTGGAATTAGTGGCATTGTGCTCAAACACTGAAATGACTCAATGTTCCCACAGGCTCAGTCAAATTTGATCTAATATAATCGATTGTAATGCATTTTCAATCTGCTCTAATCTAATCTAATGAAGCGTCACTTGAGAACCGCGGGCAGTCGGCCAGTTCCTGAACGTGTCGTCAAAACAACACGTTGCACCCGAGTGTAAAGCTGTTGATGTTTCTATACAGATCTGGTCCTTTATTGATTTTTACTATATTTCACACTAACTGTAGAGGTGAGACATGATTTTACAGCAGCAGCTAAAATGCACAGACATTTTCATCCCTTCCCATGAATGCTCGTCTGATGCCTTTCACTTTCAGGAGTGACTTGCTGTTTCTAAGCGGCATTTTGTCGTGAAAGGACTTCCATTCGTGTAGTTGCTAAGAACCGAACATTCATTGGCTGAATGGTGCTGATGGGGGCAAAATGCCTTTGAGAATCTTTTGAGATGCAAATGTGCAGCACGCTGTATCCTAGAAACTCATGTAATGATAGCGTTTGAACTCTAAAAGGTTCGGAAATGTACTCTGTCCCCAAGTCAACCCCCATCGAACACGACGAGAACGAACCGGTGCAAAGTGTTTGAATGCACGTTGTTCACCTCGGTGTAATGTTACGTACGTTAGTGTTTCTGTCGCCGTCTTCTACGTGTGCGGCTCTGCTTTTTCATCCTGAGATATTTGTATTCTTGTCGTTTTTCTCAGTTTTGTGTTCAAACGTCATCAACACACCCACTCGCTCGCAGTGAATCCTCCAGAGAATCAATCTCCTGCTGTTTTCTCACATGGGCTCATCTGGACATTATCCAGAGTTTCTGTCCAGGGGGGCTGAAATGAGAAAGTCCGGGGCAGATACAGATAATTTGTGGAGAAAAAATGTAACTTTGTGCAGCTTGATTGATTTCAAGGTGGATTGAACAATGAATATTATATTTAATTTCTGCCAGTAGATCCCCCTCAATCTTATACACTGAAAAACAACAGTAGAGTTCATATTATAACTTATAAAACATCCACAGCCATGATGGTTATTAAACAAGTTATTTTTCTCTGTGCCCAAATATCAAGAATTCATGCTTCACTGAGAAGTGTATAAATGTTGACACCTAGTGGTTAAAATGCATCAATGCAAGTGAATTCCACATGATCCCAAGTTGTTGGTACACAGTGGTGGAAGAAGTACTCAAACGTTTTACCTAAGTAAAAGTACCACATCAACTTTCTACTTGAGTAGGCGTACCTAAGTACTTGTTTTTGAATATACTTGAAGTATTAAAAGTAAAAGTACTTGCTGAGTGTAGCCTGATCTCTAATGGTACGGTCGACTACATCATAATGGCTCAATTTTGAAAGTAGTCATACTTTATTGCATTCCACCAATGCCGGTGCAGTAAATGTCTCTGAGGTTGAACGTGCAGCTTCGTCTGTTCCGACATCTTTAGGGCTCTGAAGCTCTGCAGCTCAGGAGGACCTCCGCACGTGAAGCTCATCATCGAGTGGGAGCACAGGATCAAGGACTGGTCAGTGCATTTTAAATGACAAACCGTCGCAGGCTCACTCTGCATTTTGCTCCGTAAAACTGACATTAATCTACTTTGTGCGTGTTCTCGTGTCCCCGGCTGCAGCCTGTTTGGTAACATTCAGGAGGAGGTGGTGAAAGATGCAGAGAGTGTGAGGAACCAGCAGCAGCAGCATGTCCAGCAGTACAGCTGCACCCTGGACGAGTGCTTCCAGCTCTACACCAAAGAAGAGCAGGTGAGTCAGTGACAAACCTGCATTTGCTTTTAGTAACCCGTCTTTGAAAAGACTGAACGTAGTTTCCTCTGCTCTCATCTCCACCAGCTTGCACCAGATGACGCCTGGAAGTGCCCGCACTGCAAGCAGCTGCAGCAGGGCATGGTGAAGATGAGCCTGTGGACGCTTCCGGACATTCTCATCCTGCACCTGAAGCGTTTCAGGCAGGTGGGAGATCGCAGGAATAAGCTCACCACGTTCGTGCACTTCCCCCTGACGGGCCTGGACATGAGGCCCCACATGGTGAGCCGCAACCACGGCGCCCATCAGCTCCCCCTGCAGCCCGGGTGGAAGCAGTCCCGACGACACGACCTGGCTCCTCCTGACTACCTGTACGACCTGTATGCTGTGTGTAATCACCATGGAGGGATGCACGGCGGACATTACACAGGTTTGAATAACCGACATGAATAGTAATGCAACTTTATTCATTCACAATTTAAATCGTAGTTTATTTAATTTAACAGCATTTTTAACAGAGACCGTTCATCTCTTTCCTTTGTTATTGTATTTGCAGCCTTCTGTAGGAACTCTGTCGACGGCCAGTGGTACAGCTATGATGACAGCAGTGCTGAGCCTGTTCCAGAGGCAGAGGTGTGCACGCGTGGAGCCTACATCCTCTTCTATCAGAGAAGAAACACCATCCCGCCGTGGTCTGCCAGCTCCTCCATCACTGGTTAGTCCTCTCACATCCTTGTTCAGTTGAAAGACAGCTGGAGAATCAATAATCCCTGAATCCCTGCTCACACATCATTATTTACAGTTAACCCTGATTATTCTTCTTCTCTAATTTCAGTTTGCTATAATTGTTTGATGTGCTGCTTCTCAACAGCATCAGTGCATCACAGTTATTGAGAAATAAATTAATGTTCTCTGTTCTCATTTCCGGGAGTCAGAGAATCAATCAATCAAACTTTATTGATACCTTTCAAGCTCTTTCTATCTTTCAACTGATTGATAAACAAAATTAATTTTAAAAGACTCAGTTCACATCTTGTGCTTCTTTCGCAGGCTCCACCAGCTCCTCCACCTCCGATCATTGGCTGGTCCGACTCACTGGGGGCAGCGAGAGGGGCAGCGTGGTGTCAGGAGGACCTCTCCCTGCAGCGCTGGGGCCCGTACAGGCTCCAGATTCTCCTGAGCTGCCAGTGTTTGGAGATGAACCATCAAAAACAGCAGAAACAAGTGCGTACTTTAGTTTCACTTGATGCCCCTGCACATAAAAAACACTTTTGGTTGCCTTGGTAACAGCAAGTGCATTTCATGGAGCTGAAACCCGACAGACGAGCAGCTGCTGTGTCTCGTTCAGAGTCCAGTCTAACAAACTGACATGGTTTTATCTGGTAGGCCCACAATGCTCCATGTAAACCTGTTTGTAATGTTGTTCTTCAGAATTATTCCTTGACTTCTACAATATATTCTCACTTTTTATTGTTTGTGTGCTGGACGTCGTGTGCAGAGCTTTTTAGAAACGATGGTGCAGAGTGAAGTTGGCAAACTTTGTGTTCATCCCACCTGGTTTATCCCACATACATTACATACAGGACATGTTTGGTCAACATCATTTTTCATGTGTGTCTTTTTCCGACAGACGGGTTTGAAGCCAAGCCATTTGTCCGTGGGACCCAAGGCAGGAGTGTCAGCATGAGATCACCAACAAAGTCCAAGGAGAGTCTGAGCAAAGTTCTGCCACTGCGCTGGTCCTTTGGCTCCAAGGATCGCATTAAACACCCAACACCGACCCGGCCTGGGGAGCTGGTGGAGTACCTGGAGTCTGGGCGCCGGCCGCGGTGTACCAAAGACCCCATCATCCAACTGGTGGCCACCCCACCACAAAGGACTACCCAGCGAAGAGCCTTCAGTGTGGGACAGGAATGCGGCTCGCCCAGTGGCAGCAGCCTCAGTTGCACAGACAGACCCTGCTCTGACACTTGTTACTCGCCCAAACTGCCAGAGGGACAGAGCCGAGCCTGCGTGGAGAGAAACATCAGCCATGGAGTCTGCAACAGCAGCAAAGCCAGGGATGATGGTTCTCTGAGGCAGAGGTTGTCCAAGAGAGCGAGGCAGGACCAGGGCAGGACCCTGGACCTCCAGCTGCACAGAGGACTCATTCTAGAAGGTCAAATCAGCCACAGCGCACCTCAGAGCAGAGACTCCACTCTGAAGAGAACCAAGGTCCAGACAGGGGTGACGTTCAGGCCTCAAAAAGACTTGGTACATATGATCATTCAATCTGAGAACAGGGGGGGGCAGGAGGGTCGCAGCCAGGACAGCCTCTTGTCTTTTTTCAAACCTGGTTTCATAAGGAAAGGCATTCTTAGGTCACCACACAAGGGGCAAGAACGGCGTGTGAATGGCCACGGACCCCTGGAGAAACTGGCAGGAAGTCATTTAGCCAAACTGTCCCTCTCTAACGGGACGCTGACCACGGCGACACACGAAGACGGGAAGACCGGCGGCGTCCCCGCCTGTGACAGACACAACTGCAAAGTGCATCTGCTGAACGGAAAGGCTGGAAAACATGAGGCTGTGGACATCCAGCGCGCTCACAGCTCCAGCAACATCCAGGCGAAGATGGATTTGACTTTCCGCAGGTGTGCCTCCCTGCAGAGGAACGGCGAAGTCGCGGCACATCCGGAGCACCGCATCCTGCTGTCGGACAAGCCAGGCTACGCTACTCTGCAGCGGACGCGCTACAGTACCACCTCCCTGGGTAGGCACCGACCCGTCCCCGAGCACTGAACCCGCACTGCACGCTTAGACTAGATTCCGACACTCGACACAGAGCTGTAGGAGCTGTTGAGGCTCTTTCTCAGCTGGTGTCAAACGAGCACAAACAAACATCTCTGTGCACAGAGAATTGACGACAACGTGTCCGAGATGAGACGCTTCCTTGCTGCTGTAATAAAAAAATGCAGGAAATGAGATGTGACGTGTGGTATCATTACAAAACAAGTGTTTGTGGTAAACGCAGATCCAAGGTCAGTTTTCTAACGATCATGAATATCAATCATAAGCTGTGTCTCAACTCAGACGCCTCTTTCTTCTGAGGACCACAGAGACCACCTCCTTCATGAAGTTGGACACGACGAGAAAGTTTTTTTTTTTTCGATACAAGCACCTTCAGCTGTTTGTTTGAGTTGAAGCGTGATACTCTCTGAAGTGCAATGAATTCTGGGGAAGGTTGGGCCAGTTAGTTTCCACCAGTTGGACACATTAGTCGTCTTCAAGCCTCCGAAGGACGTATTTCCTGATTTGAGACACAGCTACAGTGATTACTTCAGCGGCTTGTTACCGTGTGACTGATTGTTTTGTCTTGTTTTTTTTTAAAAGTGCCTCTGTGACAGCCCAGAATGACTTTTGAACACTAGGACCTCTCTTCTGATCTCGGCGCACGGAGAAGCCGCCCAGCTCGACGCATCGCTGGAGACAGAGCAGATCTTCTCTCTCCCTGTCATAGTACTGTTATAAGTTCTTACCTGTGTGTGTCTTAAACTCAATCTATGCAGTTAACGAGGAGAGAAACTGCTGGAATGAAGATGGGCTCTAGTTTAACCAAACAGCCGTCAATAGGTGGTTTTATTCTGAAAGGCAGAGAGTGATTTGTCCATTATACGTCATGAAAAGCAGCAGAGTAAAAAAAAACACTGGAGTCTTTGGAGAATTTACGGTTCAATGGGCTCAAACATGTATTAACACGTGCACTGTAAGCTGCCAATCAGCTGCTGAAACAACACGCACCACGGCTTTGTCATGTATGATGATTTTACTGTTATATTACCATCGCACTTTCTTTTTTTTTTTTTTATTCCATATGTCGCTACGTGACCAGAGTTAACATGCTGATGAGGCTAATTTCTAATTTAGAGGCAATTAGACCAAAAGTGGCACAAAAAATTAAATTGTACGATCCACGAATAAAACCAAGATTTAGAAATGTGTCACATTCACACACACACACACACACACTGTGTTTGAGTAACCACCACAGACAGTCAACATATCTATTTAATTCACAGTCCTTGTTTCTGTAGCTGCACCACTGGTCTGGGAGACAAACAAAAGTTCAACACAACAAATTAAACTTCATGACTTTTTCTTTCTTTCTTCTTTCTTTCATTTTTAGTTAACGTGTGCATCGTTTGTGTGTCACTGGGGATTATAACGGAGAAGAAACCAGTGTGAGAGTGTTACTGTTGTACTCACATTTCATGTTGTGTCATTTAACATTACTGTTTAACTACTCTACCAAAATGAAACGATCGCGAGTGAAGGAAGTTTCTGAGACGTTACTCTGGAAATATGGCTAGATTATATTTTATTATTAACTTTTTTAAAAGTCTACAATTTTTACCTGATGTGTAATATTGTAATTTAAGATCAGAGCTGTGTGTTTCCGGTTTGTGTGTCGGGTCGGGTTAATACAAACAGTAAGTGGGGTTCATTCGGACACAACACACTAAAGTCCCTGTACTGGACTGTCTACAGTATAATGTCTGCTTCTTTTATGGATTGCAAATTAAACACAGAATTTCTCACAAATAAATTCGCTGTCGCTGGTTTCTGACAACATGGAGGTTTTGTTATCGTTCTCATCTCGAGACTCACGACAGTAAATACTATTTTACTGATGTATAATCACACTGACGCCTCGCTAATGACCTGTCCGTCCTTGTTAGTCTGTGTCAGCCAGTCAAACATCACAGGAGGAATGGAAACCCTCCACTAGGTGTCAGCATTGTCCAGGTATTAAAATGTCTTCTGTGGCTGATGGACGCGTCAGAATTAAAAGCAGATGTCAAGAGAATGAAAAAACAAAGTCACCCCCCCCCCCCCCCCCCAAGGCTATATATATATATATATATATATACACACACAGTACACACAATATATACAGTGTATGGTGCAGTAGGCAGTTTTCAGACTCTGGCAACAGTTTGACGTTATTTCACAAATCTTTCATCCTCTCAAAGGATAATGGACGAATGAATGGAAATCTCTAAGAGTTAAGATGTTCTGGCTCAAACGTTTTATTTAATAATATAATGATAGAGAGAGAGAGAGAGAGAGAGAGACGAACAATAGACGGATGATAATAATAATAATAATAATATAGAAAATATTAAAACAGAAAAAGGACAAATCAAAGATGGATGAATTAATGGACAGAGACAGACAGGGTGGAGCTCCAGTCACATGAATGGGTGATTAATAGATGAATAGATGGATGAATGGATGAACAGATGGATAGATGGGTGAATAGATGAATGGATGAATAAATGGATGAATGGGTGAATAGATGGTTGGATGGATGAACAGATGGATAGATGGGTGAATGGATGAATAAATGGATGAATGGGTGAATAGATGAACAGATGGTTGAATGGGTGAATAGATGGTTGGATGGATGGATGAATGGATGGTTGGATGGATTAATGGATGAATAGATGAATAGATGGATGGTTGGATGAATAGATGGATGGATGGGTGAATGGATGGTTGGGTGGATGGATGAACAGATGGATAGATGGGTGAATAGGTGAATAGATGGATGAATGGGTGAATAGATGATTGGATGGATGGATGAATGGTTGAAGAGATGAATGAATGGATGGTTGGATGGATTAATGGATGAATAGATGGACGGATGGGTGAATGGATGAATGGATGGGTAGATGGATGGATGAACAGATGGATAGATGGGTGAAGAGATGAATGGATGAATAGATGAATGGATGGGTGAATGGATGAATAGATGAATGGATGGGTGAATGGATGAATAGATGGATGAATAGGTGAATGGATGGATGGATAAACAGGTGGATAGATGGGTGAAGAGATGAATGGATGAATAGATGGATGGGTGAATGGATGAATAGGTGAATGGATGGTTGGGTGAATAGATAAACAGATGGATAGATGGGTGAAGAGATGAATAAATGAATGGATGGGTAGATGGATGAATAGGTGAATGGATGGTTGGGTGGATGGATGAACAGATGGATAGATGGGTGAAGAGATGAATGGATGAACAGATGGATAGATGGGTGAATAGGTGAAGAGATGAATAGATGGGTGAATAGATGGTTGGATGGATGAACAGATGGATAGATGGGTGAATAGGTGAATAGGTGAATAGATGAATGTATAAACAGATGGATAGAGGGGTGATTAGATGAATAGATGGGTGAATAGATTGTTGGATGGATGAATGGATGGTTGGGTGGATGGATAAACAGATGGATAGATAGGTGAATAGATGAATGTATTAACAGATGGATAGAGGGGTGAAGAGATGAATAGATGAATGGATGGGTGAATAGATGGTTGGATGAATGGATGAATGGATGGGTAGATGGAGGGGACAGCGGTGTGTTTGACTGACAGGGCGGAGCTCCAGTCACAGGGCAGTGGAGCGGACCCTCCCTCCCTCTCAGGCGGCGCTGCTGTGGAAGGAAGCGGAAATAAACGTCGCAGTCAGACCTTATGCTAACAGCTACATCCAGGCTCCTCGGACGGGGTGGAAGCGACACCAGACCGACGCCGTTTGCTGCCTCTCCAGGGGACACAGGGAGCGGATAGCCACGCCAGAGGGGGTTTTCCGGTCGTAACGGGGGCAGAAGACAAACGGAGCAACTCGAGTGGTGAGTTTCCTTCTCGCTTTTCTCGTCACGTAAAAGTTGTGCTGCTTCTGGAACATTAGCCGAAGCTAGCTGCGGCTAACTGCGCTAGCGGCGGCGGCAGCAGCAGCTTGAGCTACGAAGAAAAAAAAAAAAAGGTGTTTTCTTCCTTTTCGCATCCAGCGGCGTGAAGCCAGCTAGCAGGCCTCGGGCGTCCGTACGCATCCGGCGTCGACTTTAAAGTGTCCCCCGGCTGCCGGAGGTGGCACCTTGAACCCGGCTGTCGGGATCTGCTCGGCGGGTTGAGTTTAATGGTCGCAGCCCCCATCGCAGTTATTGTTAGCCGTTAGCCGGTATGCTAGCCCCAGCGCTCCGGGGACGCTGGGCGCAGTCTGTCCGCCGGATCGATTCTCCTCAACTCCCGTGAAATCGGTGAAACAAACCGGGTCCGGGGCTGAAGACGGGGGGCTGGATGCCGGACGCTGGAGTGCAGCAGCATGTCGGGGGTCATGTGGTTGTTTTGAATTAAGTCTTATTATTTATTTATTTTTTCCATCTGAGCTTCCCCTTTTCTTGTTCGTTGCCTCCTGTCAGCCTCTGTTTACAGCAGCTCCTCGGTCGTGTTCGTGTCGCTGTCACATTTTAAAACCTCGTCCGATCACCAGAGACGACGTGGATCGTGTGTTTGTGTTTTGCTGACAGGTTTAATGGCCTTATCGGCTGTGTTAGTGAGAACCCATCAGAGCTGCACGGTGGCATATTAGCAAACAACTTAATGGGATAACGCAGCTTTATCCATTTATCTCAGCAACTGCAGGTTTAGCCAATGTGTCTCTGTCGGCTGCAGTGAAACAGGCTGCTGGTCGACCAGGTGGAGGGCTGTCCAGGACGCGTGCAGGAGTTGAGGCTGGTTGTTGTGAACTTGGTGTCATTGTTGACAACTTTTCCTTTAGCTCAGCCTTTAACACTTGCCTGCTACGTTTTGCAATAATAATCTTCTCATCTCATTATCTCAGACGTGCACTGGACTCCTGACATTCTCCTGAGGTCATCCAGAGGGGCTGCATTTGAGAAAGCAGTTGTCCCAGTCATTTGCTGCAGACGTTCTCCTGCCAGCCTCCTAGAATAGACTTTAAAGCACGAGTGAGCCCATTTGAGAATTCAGGAGGAGAACGATGCAAAACTGACCGAACCAAAAACGAAGACAAATATCCCAGAATGAAAAAGATGTGGATGACACAGGGCTCGGCGAGATGGGGGGGGGGGGGATCTTATCACAATATAAATCAAATAACTGTTTCTGTCATTTCTGCCGTAAATGGTCAGAAAGATTAGTGGTGCAATGTCTTTTTGGGAACATGCTTTCGACACAATCTGCAGTGCACGCTACTCCGCTTCTTGTTCTTCTTCGGTAACGCAGTCACCCACGTTTTCGTTAATGATTTCTGTTGTCATTTTCTCTGCAGTAGCCCAAACATCAGCACGTGGGCCGCTGCTGCTCCTGCACTCTGTGCTTCATGTGTCACCCTAACTTGAGGGGCTGTAACTCTGTTCAAGCCCCATCGCTGTTCTCATTATCATTGGCTGTTCGTGCTGTCTGTCAAAACATGGACGGAATGAGTTCTAACGACCACGTCTTATATTTCTATCGAACAAAAGTTGGATCCTCACCAAATTTTGCTTGTTCATAGTTCGACACTCTACACATGCCAGATATTTTTTTCGCAAACATTTCTCAAAAAACAATGTGAATTTGTGTCTGATCCAGATCTGCACCACCCGTCCACCAAGTTTGGTCAAAATCCGTCCTGTGGTTTTTGCATAATCCTGCTTACAAACACACGCATACAAAGCATCAAACAGACAGGGGTAAAAAAACACATCCTCCATGGTGGAAATAACTAAACTCTTTCAGCAATTCTGATTGAATTACACATTGTCTCTTGTTTGCAGGTGCCATACTGTGACCTTTATGTGAGGTCTAAGCCCTAAAGGAACGGGTCATAGACGGGAGGAGAGACTCGGAGAGAAGCATCTGGCCACAGAAGCCTGGATACGTGTTTTTATTTTTTACTTGGTTCCTTAAACCTGCAGCTATAACCAGCAGTTTTGACAGCAAGCGACCATGGAGGCCATCGCCAAGTACGATTTCACTGCCACCGCCGATGACGAGCTTAGTTTCAAACGCGGAGAAGTTCTTAAAGTAAGTGACAACGTTTTGATAATTCGATGTTGGGGCTTGTCTGTATTACTCATAATGGTTCGAAAACTTTAACATATATTCGTTCTGTTTGAGTTTACTTCCTGTTTGATTTCTCACATCCGTCTTTTACTAAAAAAAAAACCGCCACCCCCCAGTTGCAGTTTAACCAGTTGTTGTGCTTTTATCCCAAAAATATCTGTACGATTAAAACCATCATCACGACAATAATGCAGCAGCGTTCAAGTCTATATATTATAATGAGAGGTATTTAGATCATCATACACTTAACATTTAAAAAAGAAAAACACCAGCCAGCTCAGATTGGGCTAAAAATTCAGAACACTCTGCTGCATAATGTGACGGTGCACATGTTAATTAACAGTAGCATCAGAACAACATAATCTGGGGCCTGGGCTCTGAGGTCCATTCCAATATAGCAAAGTATTCTCCGATGCTGAGGCACAGTGATTTTAAGAGTCAAAAAACACAAAAAGGGTTTTTTTTTTGTAAGGATGAACTATTTAAAGTGCTCTCTGTAAAAACCCTGGGCTTGTCTATATCCTGGGGCATGAGAAGCTTATTCAAAGCCTTACTTTCCTGTTGCACGAAAAGCGTTTATGTCATTCTCTGACCCAGAAGAGGAAGCTAAGAAGTTAGAAAGTACATACAGCAATTTTCAGTTCGCAATGATTCTCTTTGGATTTAAGTGCAGTCGTCATAATCCCTCTGTTTCAAGTCATAGTCATGAAGGGCTGGATGTAAAGTCAGGAGCGTATTAAAAGACATAGATTTAAAACGTCTGTATTTTTTTTTTGAAGAAAATTTATCCAACTAAAAAAAACCTTTGATAAAGCACAACTATAATAAACACATGTATTTACTACTGTTAAATAATTAATCTTAAACACAGTCAATTGTGTGTGTGAGACTTCTTATCTCACCGAGAGGGAGAGAGAAAGTGGGCTCAGGAAACACTGAGCTAAATATCAGTTCTTGTTAAATTTGCATATGAAGAAGCAAGTTCTGTACTCTCCCCACGATTTCAGTGGCAAGTTCTCTTGATGGAAAGATCTCTAGCTTTTTACCAGATGGCAGAGTTCCAGTCTCGATTTTAATGGGAAATACCACAACCCCCCACCCCTGATTGATATCATTAGAGATGAGCCGTGCCTTTTGGTGCCTGTGTAATTTGGATTTAACTGAACATTATTTTGTGAAATGTTCTGCATAGTCTAAATTATACTACCATATGCTACCAGATTTGTAGCATATTGCTGCTTTCAATTCTCAATCAGCCCTTTCATTATGCTTTTAGTTTTAAGCTACTGGCTGCATAGAAAACATGAGGAAGGTGTTACGTGAAACTTTATTCATTCCTCTTCACATTCAGTCGTAGGTGTGAAGATCTGCTTCTGCTACTCCATCATCTGCTTTCAATATAAACTACACTAATCAATGCAATGTCAATAATTTAACGTCCCTGCTCTTTATTCAAATAAACACGTACGTTATTTATGTTTGCATTGACCAAATGATGTTGTATTTAGCCAGTCAATCAATATTGTGGCAGTGGCCATAGATAATTCAACGTATGGGACCCAGTGAAGCAGGTCAGAGGACGTCAGAGGACGTCAGCCGTGTGGGTGGTCCTTCATATGTGCCCCGGGACGCATTAACGCTCACGCTGTTAAGAGAACTTGGCCACATCACCACCTCAGAGCTGTCCACCTATGATTGCATCAAAGATGGATGGTGCCCACCATTTCTACCCAAAGGGACTAATGTATATGTGCCCAACGTATGTGACTCAGCCAGTGGGCTGAATACTGTGAGTGAACAATCTTAAAAGCTCCAAAATGCTTTGCAGGTTATTTCTGCCCAGAGAATCTGAATTTGAAACGTGGAAGAAAAGCCTGCATCAGTGTTGCCTCGAGCACCGTCCACTCTTCATCTGAATCATTTGTTGGCTGCTTTGCCCATAGGAGCAGTTCACTGTTTTAGACTGAAGTAGCATGTTGTTTGTCAGAGACCATCCCCCTCTCCATTTCTTTCATCCTCTTTATCCTGTTTTCCTCTTTTATTCCTCTTTGCTGTGCTCATACATTAGTCTCGACTCTGAATGTGTCCCCCTCAGGTAATTTCTGAGAAACAGGATGGAACAGGCTCATGTCATTTACTGAAACCGACTGCTGCACAGGTGGAACCGCATTAGATGTTGTTTTAAAATGGGACTACGAGGCTGCAGTTGAAAGTCTCTGGTTTGTTTGGCAGCAGTTATTTTCATGCAAAGTCTGGATGTCACCAGGAAAAAATGGAGAATTTGCAGCAACTTCAGAGCCACAATCTGATCAGCTTTGTGATAATTGTAATCGTGAAATTCCATCCTGGTTTCCAAAGAACTGAAAACCAGTTCATGCCAACTCAGTGCACCAATTACTAAACGTGTGAGTTGAACTTTTGGCATTGTTTAGATATTTCAAAAGAAACAAGTACTAAGACTACAACATTACTCTCTGTCTCTCTTTGCATTCTGCTTTGCAGACCATAAACATCCTGTAACATAACCAAATGTTCTCTTATTTGGTTAATTACATGCTCCAAATATCTTTTGGCACAGTTTCAGTTTCCCTTGGACGTACATGTTTCTTTACCCTGCGCCTTACGACATGCTATACACAAGTATTTAGAGAAGTACATCTAAAGAAAAACCTTCCTGTGGTGGAGTGTGTTCCTTGTGGCTTCCTTTGCCTCCTGCACCAGTGCTATCTGTCTGCTGATACTAATACTAAACAGCTCTGCTCCCAGGACAAAGGCTCCCTCTCATGAGGGAGCCGGCCCGTGTTAAGGCTTTACTTGTATGTAGCATCCTTAACTTCTCACTAGTTCCAGTATCAGTAGGAGATGGCGGCTGTGCTGCTGTGGACATACAGGGTTGTCTGTTTTTCAGATTTTCACTTTGTTTTTATTCACAATATCGTCATCACACATGAATGTGAACTGCACGGGGATGATGATTCATTGGGTGAATACAGATGAAGAGAGAAGCCAGTGGGGTTCCAACCTTTTATTAGACTATGTAGGAAGTATGATTGGCGTTAGCAGTACATTTAGTTTAATGAATATAAGGCACCTCCAGCTCTGGCTTGTTGCCACATGGCTACTGCTCTCAGAATAAGGGCCTTTTTATTCAAGCATTTATCTGACAGTAAGGGAATGAAGTCCTGTCACACAGAACTATTTAATCATTATCTATGTATATGCAATGTCACGACTGATCCATTTCAGAATTTAGTTTTCTAGTTGCGTTAGTGATTGTTTTACTTTAGCTGTGTTCTAACGAAGGGGCCACCTCCATCAGAGGATGTGGTCTACGTGGCCCATGAAGGAGGCAGCCATCATGAGAGATGTAGACTGGGAATCCCAAAACGAAGGGAGACTGTCTGCCGTGATTTGTGTCAACCAGCGTGTCCCACCCTTAACGCCGGCGCCAAGCAACAGAGCTGCAGTTGGAAGAGAAAGTATTAATGCCCCTTGGATTTTTTAGCACGATACTCAAACAAACCTACATTTAAAAGTTTTCTCTTTGCTCGCCGTTGCCATTATCTCGTTGAAAAACAGCGATGAAGCAATGAATCCTGGGACAGGCCAATCAAAGATTTGGTGAAAGGGCGCATTTGAAGGAGCCTTAGAAATGGGACAGCCTCGTCGTGGCACTATCGCTCTTCAGCCTCTGAAGGATGCGGCCACTAACAAGAGACGCAGCAGCACAATCTGCATCAGCTACGTGAAAGGAGCCCATATTGTCTAATGTCACTGAGACACACAGAATTCAGGTTCCACACCTGTAAGAGCACGCAATGTGTCTCTGTGACTCACAGCTGGTTGACCAGACAAGGCTCCCCTCTAATTTGCGGCCTTGAGTCATGCACCGACATTTACTTCTCTCGTGTGCCAGCTCATGAGTAGGGCAGCACTTTTAACATTTTAACATCAAGTCTTCCTTCATATGACCGATGCTGAGCATGTCAAAACCATTCAAGTTTCAAGGGTTTCTGCCGTTAAAGTATTTTTCTTACCCATGTTGCTTTTGCTCCTTATCTGTTTGTTGCACAAAGAGCTGCCACCACCTTCCTGTTTTATCTTTACACCCAGTTCCAAGAAGTTCAACTTTTTCAACTTCTCTTGTGATCTGCAACCAAAGACCGATTTTCTGTTTGAAATTTAGATAAGAAATGAGAACCGTTGATGTTATTGAGTGGTAAGCTTATATGTAAAATAACTTCCGTTACAAATTTGTAGGCGGATGACTAATTGAGTTCAGTTTCATAATGGGATTCCCCATGATGCATTGACAGTAAAGGAAAATGTGCTAGTGATGGTAAGATGGCCCATCTTTGAATATAAATTGAATATAATATATATATATAAAAAGTTTTAGCTTTTTAACCACTCAAGTTACTTTGGTCATCAGAATCTGTGATTGCAGCATTGAACAGATGACAATGTAAAAATCAATAAGGGTTGAACCATCATCATCATTCCTCATATCCACAACTGTCCCTGGGCTCAAACACACAATGACCATGTCACAAGAGCTAGTGTAAGGTTTTAGATTTGATCCAAATCAACCAGCTGTATCTAAATGGTCCCGTTACAGACCACATAGTTGTTCGACTAGTGTTATAATCAAATCAGCTGTTTTCAAAGCTATTGCTATATTTTCAGTTGGTTCACATGACTGCGATGACCAGCCCGCAGTGTGCCACAGTAGATTAGCACAGTCTTATTTTTTGCTCATTTTCTCTGTGTGAAAACAGATCTGGAGGTGGAGCAGCAGGCGTGTGGAGGCCACAGTCGAGGGTGGTCATTGTCCTGAGCACTGTGCACTTGTTCTCATTTCCTCCTTAAATAAATAAAGATTAACAGCCGGCAGAATTAGCTCCCATCAGCAGATCTTTGAACTCTGACCACGTAGCTTCGTGTAAGATCCGCCTCTCCACCGCGTCACTTCTGCAAACTGTTGTCTCTAGATTCAAAGTGTTTGCTATCTGAACTCTGCTCAAGTCATGTTCACTGTATCAACATTATACTGCAGACATAAATTACAGAGAAAGCCATAAACTCAAATTGACAGAGCTTTACAATAGATCAGTGTTAGCTCTGACTTTCTGGAGAACATCAAGCCACTCAGTGGTCATTATGTTAGGCAAATGTCAGCTCACAATAAATGTCAGCTGTTGTTACAGTGAGAAATGCAAATCACTGACAGCTTGTGAGATTTTAGCAGGCGGGGCCAATGGATTGAGGAATTAAAACCTGGTGAAAAGGAAGTAACGCTGCAGAATTATAAACAAGTATGTTTGTGACCAATTTTTTTTTTTTTTAATTCAACTTTCTGGTTCAGCTGTGAATTTACATTCCAGCCTTCAACATTGACATGCGTTGTTTTTTTTTTTTACTGAACGTGGAAAAAGTCTTTTTCACTGAGAACGTACTCGTAGGCTTGAAGCAACCACCATCCAACTCAGGCATCTGTTGTCTGAACCAGTATTGTTGTGTCAGTGTATCTGTGTGTGCTCTCATTAACGCCACAGCGGAGCTGTTTTCACATCCTGTTTGATGTGTCTTCCAACCCCCGGCAACTTCCTGTGTCTCCACTACAAACTCCTGCAACTCGCACAGTCTGCGTGTACGACTCTGCAGCGAGCGGTGGGAATCTCTCGGCACGCCGCGGCTCGATTCCGATTCAGAGGGCTACGATTCGGTGATAAAAGCATAATCGATAACAATTTGATTTCTATTCTTGATTTATTTTTTCATCACGGTGCATCTTCACTAGCCTCATGATTTAAAGTACAGTATAAAGACTGTTACTGTTATTACAAGTGTGCTGTTATTTTAAAAAAAAATAAGGTTTTCAATTCAAAAATCAGATTAGAACAGGTCACTGCGCTCCTCACTGATTTCACATTCATTCACTTTAGACTTGTGTGCTGCATTTTTAGCCTTTTCTTTATCAGAGGCCCCCCCCCCTGGCAGCGATGAGGACCAATGGTCAACAAGAAATTCTGCTCCTCTGCTCTTTTCTAATCATCAGAGCTGATCTTTATTAAAATTCATATTTACTTTACTGGATAAACTGGACATTGCTTCTTCTGCAACAGTGAAGTTAAAAAAAACTCTCGGCTGTGTGATGATCTGCGGTTGTGTGTGTGTGTTTAGTTATTAATCGATGGTGTCGGATCATGAATCTGAATAGTTAGGATCACGTTAATCCTGCACGGTGCGCACATGTTTAAAATCTGGGTCTCAGGTCAACAGGAGAGTGGAGGGAGGACACTCAGGCAGGAGACAGACACGGTAAAAGAAGCAGAGGTGGTTCACCGCTAACACAATAAACCGGGCGGAAAACTTCGAATCGATTATGTTCTGTCACTGCATCGATGCAGAGTCGTCCGCATCACGATGCATTGCAAAAAAAACTATACGTTTCCTCGCCTCTACACTTCAGCACTGAAGTTACTCACAGGAACACGAGCACAGACTGTTCTGACACAGATATTTAGAAATCCACTTCACCAAGAAAGGATCTTTTTTTAACTGCTTGTGACAGACGTCTTCTTGTACCTCTCTCTGGGTTGTGTTCTAGAGGAGGAAAGAGCTTTTAGCCTTGTTACTATAACACTATCTCTGAAGGTCCACCACGCTCCTCTGAGTAATGGTTCCCTCATTGCCTATTAGTGCTTAGGGTATTGATTTCCCTTCCCCATCCACTTGACCACTGAAGAGAGAGAGAGTTGTATCAGCGCTTCCTTGTGACACTTGAATGTCTTAAATCCCAGCAAACTCATGAGCAGTCATTAGGGGCTGAGCTCCAGACCCAGATCCAAATCCAGCTTCTTGATTCTGCTCCTTTCCAAACGCTCGAGGTTCAAGTCAGCTGTGGTTTTTCTGTGGATTTCTTGGCCGACTCTGTGAAGCAACTGTACAGTTGATTGCTGGAGGGGGGGGGGGGGGGGGGGGGTCAATAAATCTCTGCTAGGTTCCTCATCGTGCAGTTTTTTTTTATATAAAGCTGAGACTCACCCTACATACGCTGCCAAAGGCCTCGTGGGATCTCGCAGGAGTCCAAGAGTACTGCGTGTGTTCAGTTCACATTTGCATAGGAACAGACTGTTTCCTAATTAAAAGCTGAATCTCTAGAGAGAGAGCTCAGATACGTGTTCCGGCTCTTTTTTCTTTCTTTCTCTCGCCCTCCTCGTGTAATTAAAACTGTGACATTGTTAAAACACCTTATTCCTAGAGACTTGTTATGGAATATAGCTAAAGGACATGTCCCACAATAGATGTGAGTATTAAAGAAATACTCTTTATTGTGCTTTAGAATGTAATTTCTTAACACAATGAGGGAACCCTATTTGCTTTTGCATTACTAAAGTTCTAATCACTGACTCTACACACATTTTCCTGATACCTGGACTTTGTGTATCGGCCGATCTGATACCAGTGCATTAAAAAAAATATCATATATATTACATATTGTAACAGTATTACTACTGCCACTCTCCGAATGGAAGCTTATACTATACCCGAGCTCATATTCCCATTGTACTGGTGTTTCTTTTCTTGTTTGCACTTTACTGAGCTCATACATTGATTTTCGTTTGTAAAACAGTAGTAGCCAAAACAATGTGAGAGCAAAGAGGACGATCGTGGTCTTCTTCAGGAAACCAGACAGGGTCACCTGCAGGCTGTTGTTTGCGGCGCCAATAGAAGATGGAACTGCAAATATTGCCGTGGCTCAGTAATGGAGAGAAGTGTGTTTGCAGTGACCATTTTGTCCGTTCCCCCTTTTTTCGTTGTTGGCTTATTTTGCGTCTATGAATTGGAAGAAAATTTTCCAAGTCAACATATGGCAGCAGGCCGAGCCGGCTGACACTGATTTGTCCCAGCAACTACCCACTCTGCTCTAATAGCTGCCCAGCTGGGCAAGGTTTAATGTGTCAGCACTCACGCCCGTGCTGGAGCTGGGGTTGAAAGCTGCCCTCTTAAATTGATACTCTCTCGCTCCCTCTGTTTCTGCTCCTTGCTCGCTCACATGTTGACGGATTCAGTAAATGTCTTTGCTGTAGATTTTACATCACAGACAATTAATGGACGTATTGATCATCATCATCATCGCAGTCTAGCCTCTTATCCGCCTGAAATGTTCATAAGCTTTTTTAAGCATGTAGACACAACACAGAATTTTTTAGGGCGCTTTAGAGCTCAACAGCGTGGTTCTGGTTTGAATAGAGATTTGGATCATCGGCCATGACGTTGGAAACATCCAAAGGAGATTTACCACAAGCGATGAGATTGTGAAACGATGTTCCGTGCTCCTGTAGACGGATGCAGGCACCATAGACGCTCTAATTCTGAAATTAACTGTGCAGCCGTCTGAGGCAGGAATTAGGACAGCTCTGTGTCTTTGATCGCCACACGTGGACGTAAACATGGCAGTAGATGTCACTCAGACTGTGTCGAGTCCGTTCGTCTTTCACGGTCGAATACAGCGAAGATGAAACCTTAATTCTTCTCTTTGTGTTAGCTGTGGTATTTTCTGAAAGAAGAATCTTTTAGATGCAGGTTCATCTAATGGGAACAAAAAAAAAGAAGCATTGCAGCAATGGGGATGAAAAGACAGCTCTCCCTTTCAGTGGATTGACGGGGTAATCACAAAAAGGCATTTAGTTAGTCAGCTACCGCAGATGGAGGATGATGCACGCGGCAGAATAAAACATAGCGAGTTTGGCTGCTCTGAAAAAGAGATGCCCTCATTTTATGCTATTTGCCCTTGAGGAGTTTTCCTAAGCTGATCACAAGGATTGTGATTCTTCAGTGGTCCACTGTCTTCTTCTTCTCCTGCTCTCTCCCTCCTTCCCTCTCTCGCAGCTTCTGTCACTGTTTGCGTCTTCTTCTTCTTCTTTTTTTTTTTTTACCTCCTCTCCAGCTCCATCTGCTTCTTTTCTCACTGCTCCAACTCTCTGTAGTGTAAGAGTGTGAGTCAGAGAGCTGTAATTAGGCCTCACTCCTTCTCATCCCTCCTGATGTGCCATAAAGACACTGACAGCTGTATTTAAACCAAAAGTTATCATTCTCTCTCTTGTGGCTGTTTTCTTTCTCTCTGCTCAGCTGTAGCTCCAGCTCAGCTCAGCATACAAGTGAAAAATAGTCCAAAAACCATCATGTGTCGTGTTTAATACATTAAAAAAACCACCATTGATATGGCCCTAATGATCTATACTCCATGACGTGATCGATCCTCAACCTTTGGCTAACTCTGCCTTTTTGTAGTTTGCCAGTGGTGGATGTTCGCTTCTCCAACGACAGCTGTTAAAGCTCGGCAGCAAGCACGTCCTCGGTGCTGCATCACTTCAAGAGTGCTTCCTAAACACACACACTTTTTTCTGAGCTGTCACATCTTTTTACTGCACCGCAGATTTTATCGCATTTTTAAGCTGGAATCGTCAGAGGGCATTGCCAACATCAACTGTGCTGAGAATTCAAGCTGTGATAAACAACAGCATCATGTAGGAGAGGAGTCCCCCCCCACCCCCACCACCCAGCTGCCTGAGTCAAATTGATGTTGAGAGGAGCGGGGCTTATCCTTCTCCATCACTTATCATTCTTCCACTTTTAGAGTTTCCTCCCCTCTGGTTTTGCTGGTGGGTTCCTCATCTTCACCGGCATTATGATTTACTGTTTAGTCTTTTTGTTTTTGTCGACTACAGAATAACTTTCAGTTTCCCTGCTGCATTCTTTTATCCCACCCCCCCCTTCACTGACTTTTGCATCCTGGACACATTAATCCAAAGGCTGTTAGACACTTCATGTAACACACCCCCCCCCCCCTCCTCACTATGGGATACTCTTTGATATGATTCACTAAAAAGTTTCACCAATTCATTCATCGGTCAATCAGCAGAAGATGAATCAGTATTTAATTAACGCGGCAGTCTATTGTTTCCTTGTTTAAGCTTGTTGACTTAAGCCACTTACATTGAATATGTATTATTATCCATCAATTGCAACGAGTGACCATCTGGGTTCGAACTCATTTAGAAACCGCGTTACCTAGTTTATCCACCTTATCACTGACAGTGGGATGTGTCGGCTGTGAAATATGTCCCAGTCGTGTTTATTTAGGTCGGAACTAAAAGGGAAGACAAACCAATCGACTGCTTCAGTGTCAAGATTGTTTGTGTTGTTGATTTAAAAAGATCTATCGACTCCCAGTTATTAAAATCAATACCAGCTTCAAGAAACCATGTTGCTGGATGGGAGGTGTTGTGTTTGTTTGAAGTTACAATCATTGCTCTACGTGCAACATAAAGGAGATTCCCCATGTGCATAAGCCTTGAGCATTATTTTAATGGGATGAATGTTATGAGCTCTTATTTGCCAGAATCCAGTGTAATCTCTGTTCTTCTGCGTCAGGGTGGCACTCGTTGCCTCCCTGGCTCTGACCCGTCCCGATCTAAGTCTGCAGCCTCCCTGCTGGGAGCTAAAGAGGTCAAACTCGTTTTAACGGCTTTCATGGGTTTTCTAACACTGTTATTCTAAACAAAGCAAAAAAACGGGCTTGTCTGGGTCTTAGACTCATCTCACCCCCAAAAACCTGCTGTGTTTTTTTAAATGTGTCTCTCTCCACATCCTCAGTCCTGAGCAGGGGTGGGGAACCTTTCCCCCGTGATGGGCTATTTCCATTTTTAATACCATCCTTCGGGGGTAATACTAAATTATTGAACACATCTCACTAACCTCTCTAATGTGGTTCCTGGAACCGCTCCTCCTTGGCTGGATGTCTGATGTCTGGTGGTGATGATGGTACTTGCAGCTGGTTTAAGCCAAAAAAACCTGCTCAGACATATCTTCACCTCTTCACAGCCGCGTGTATCAAACCCTGCAGTAATCCAACACACACACAAACGGCTGGTGGTGTGTAACATACTACTGTCAGAGGTTCCTCGCCCCTGGTCTCGAGAAATGTAGTTATTTATCTTTTGTGATGACACGTTGAGGGTTTTTTAACACTCACATAACCGTCTCCAAAGACCTGATCCCACAGTCTCTGCATACTGTCCTATAAACTGCACTGTTGGGGGGGATCAGTTTCTCCTCTGTGTAAGATCTGGTGCCTCAGCATGGTTCACCCCAGCTGTCTGTATGTCAAAATACCAGGCCTCAAATTCCATTCCGGCTGGAAACCACACAGTTGGTACTGACACATTCCTCTTTCTTCTTGGATCCAGGCCCACCTGATACCCCTGTATTGGACCGGCTTTATCTGACTCTTTCTTACATTTCAATAGTATCGGTAGCATTTGCAAGAAACGGCTTCTTTACTCAATCTGTGGTTTGTATTGTGTAACACAGACGACAATAGTTTTGGTTAAAATGGTCGTAAAACTGCGTTCCGCTTCAGATCGGTGGTATCGTTTTGTGAGTCATTTAAAATGTCTATTTCCTCTTAGCTTGAAGTCTTATTTTCATTTTCATTTTCCAGGTACACTCTTGTAATTTAACATTTTCTTTATGATCTGATTTATTAATTTTTTTAAAACAGCAGTGTTTAATGTTGTCATGATTTCTACCTCGTGAGCAAATAAGCAGAAAGGGCCACGACCAGGTTTATTAAAAATGGCAGCGCCAACAAGCTTCGGCCTCTGAGGTTCTGATGAAGCTTTAGCTCGTCTATCTTTATATCTGGCTGACTGGCCGCACGCTGAGATTAACTCACACTCCAGGGTAATCCCTGCTGCTGATTTATTGCAATCCCGTGTGGACTGTGCAGACGAGGTTTATTTAGCATCTTGTTTTCTCTGCCCCTACTGTCTCTCACAGGACTTCATTTTCTACCTCCATCTTGTGATTAGTCAGGCGGCCTTTCGTACACTTTATGCTATGTTCACTTTTTGAGTTTGGTTATTTCTTTCAACATAATGTTTATGTAAAAGATTTACTTGGTGACATTTAGGTTTAAGTGACAGGAATAGGAAATTAGGGATTTTCATTTAATCTCTTCACTTCTACTCTGTCCAAATTAAAGACAAAATCTGGGTTTACGTCCTGACACTGACGGGCTACTTCTCTCCTTTTTAGTCATAATGTCTGTTCATCTGAATAACAAATCCTTTAACATGATTATAGGATGCAAGTTGCCTTGTTGACTTTTCATTTCATGACAGAAAGAAAGAAGAGAGATCCTATTATGTTGCCTCGGTTTCTCCACATCTGATTAAATAAATCTCCCCTGAAAGACAACGCAGCCTGGGAAAGATTATTAATGACGTTGAAACGCAAGATTGTGTAATTCTGTGGGTTTTATAGACAAGTAGTGACTTATTAAATGTGCCTGTGACATCTACACATGTTGAGCATCACACGGGTTTGTGAGTGGAAGTGCTTTGTCTAATATTTTAGTGTGTGTGAAAGGGAAAGAAAGGGGGAGGAGGCAGTCTGCAGTGGCAGCTGTGGAGGAGATAATCCCCGGCCCGGACCTTAGCCTCTCAAATACGAACTCTTACAACTATTGTGGCTCAATCAGATTAAAAAGACAAAAAAAAAAAAAAAAAAAGAGAGAGAGAGAGGGAATGTCTGTCATCCACAGAAGTGCGACTGCACAATGCTGGCTCAGCTTGGAACAAAGAGACGGAGCTCAGTCACACACACACACACACACACACACACACACACACAATGCTGTGGTTGTCTCCTCTGTATGGTTTCTTTTAAAAAAAAAAACTGCCAGCCAAGCAAATATTTTATTTCTGCTTTTCCTCATGGGCTGCCATTCTTTCAGTTTTGAGAGTCGTCAGATGTTCAAGTGTCATTCTGAAGTCACGTCTGAACCCACCATTTTATGGGATATATTTTCAAATGGTACAATTTCCTGGTAACCGTCAGTATTTTCCGTGCCGAGCAAATGTCTAAGAGCTGGAAAAGACGATATGACTCAGTTGCCTCAGGTTGTTGTATGACTGCAGAGGTTACTGTCTCATTGGAGATTCACAAGATGTTGAACTTGACTCAAAGCAAATGTTTTACATTTTGGGAAACACACAGACTCCCCTGTTGTAGTTTGGTGAGAAAATCAATATCAGTCTCAGTTCTGTTCGGGCAAACATGAAGCTACAGCAAGCAGCCGGTTAGCTTAGCTTTGTTCAAATACTGGAAACGCAGGGAAACTGTTAGCCCAACACAGTAACTCTACCGGTTGCCTAGCGACCAAGAAATAGTCTGGTATATGATTCGCTGTAATTAAACACACGACGTATATCGTGTTGATTGGTTAGTAGATTAGCTGAGTGGGTGCACTGAGTCAGAACCGTCACTTCTGAGGAAGCCTCGAGAGTTTCGGGAAAAACTTCAAGTGACTGCACCACACTAGTGAAAACATGAAATTCACATAGTTTAGTGGTTTTGTGATGGAGCGGGATTCAGAGACAAAGCAGAATCTTTTACACACATCAGCCTCATTCGTGATCTGGTTATTATCAACTTACTCAGACAGTTCGTGCTCCTGCCATGAGTTCTGTTTTGTGTAAAAGATGATGACATGTATTTATGCGCTATTTTGTAAAGCTCTTTCTGCAAGGCTTAAAATATAAAGATGTGAAACGGTGCATGTTTTCTGTATCGAGCTCGAAATGAGCTTCACATCTTCTTTCTGAGTTTCTCTCTTGTTTGTTTTAATGGATCCTCAAGAGCCAATGTGTCACTCGGCCATGTTGTCATTTGAGTCGTCATCCCACAACAACAAAAGAGTTTTACGTAAACACCAAAACATGTGACGGCCCCAATTAGTTCCATTCAGCTGAGTGTTATCATGTGTCGTAATGTTGTGGATTCGTGTCTGGACTGAAGTTTTCGCAGCGTTTTGCAACAACCACACACGACAGTTACCAACAGCTCGACATCTCACACCCTGGGTTAGAGCGTAAACAAGTGGGATGTCATCTCTTTGTAATAATCAGACTTAGCTCTGTCGCCTGTAAACAGGAATATGAATTAAATATTATACGAGCAACTATTGATTTGTCTTCTTCAGAATAAGGTCAGTAGTGTTGTTTGTGAATCTCCCTAAAAGTTCACGTAAGCACCTTGAGGGAAGCTCAGGCGTACTGTGTGTTGCAGCACCTACTCTGCTCTGTTATTAACTTTGGTTGCAGACTGGGCCATTATTTGCCGGGCTTCATGACGACTGGTGTCACATTGAGCTGTCTGCCAGACACATTCTGTCACTGCTGAAGAGAGCTGTGTGGTTTATTGGTGACACAGGTTAAATGTGGACAGTGTGAAGTAGTGTAAGACTGATCTTTGTCAAGGTGTTAACTGACTTTGTTTTACTGGAGAGTGGACGCATGCCAACATGTGGGTCTGAGCCTGGATCGTGGGGATGAACTTTTGTCTCCCTGACTTCTTAACAACACTCCCACCTACAACACACCTATTGTACTCCCACAGACTTCGCTGTTTGTTTTAAAGTGTCTCGGCTCCGAGCGCTAGAAATGGTCCCGTCTTGTTTGTGTGTATATGTGAAAAATGTGGTTTTGCTTTCGCACTGACTAACTTTACACAGCACCTTTTTTCCTTCCACTCAGCACCACTAACAGCCCGAGGGCAGGCACGCTGTGCTGTGAGCCTGATTCCTTGAATCTGTTTTACTCAAGTACACATGAATCAAGCAAATCAGTCACTCGCACCGTCACATGTTGCTCATGACTGTGGGCCCAGGGCGTAGTTTTAGCGTCTCAAAATTAGCTTTCCTGTGAGTCAGTAGTTAGTGTCAGAGCCCGACAGCTAAGGCCGAACTCAAACGCTTGGATCTGTCACAAAGTTCAATATATGCAGAGTGAGTCCATGTTGTGTTAGGTACTGCAAAGGGGGGGGGGGGGTTCACAGTATTAGTAATGCAACACTCTCATTGGTCCTCACAGTTTTTGCTGTGTTTTCGTTAGCATGTTGGCGCCAGCCTCACTGGTTTAGGGTTAAAGTGGTAAAACAAAGATTGCTGAGCGGCACAATTATAAGTGTTTTTACTTTGTCGTTGTTTTTGTCCGCCTCTGACCTTCTTCGCCGTACGAGCATCATGTTGCCATGGATGAGAATTACCATGAAATTCTACTGATTCGGATGATGATCACCTGATAATTTCCTCTGGCTCCAGCACGAAGCTGAAATTTGTGTCTTTTGAGTGAAATGTCTCGACAGCTGTGTGGATGAACGACTTGAAAAATGATTTAGTACAAAACACCTCATATTAATCAATGTACCAATACAATGACAGTAGACATTCTGGTCCCAGAAGGATGAATTTGAATATTTTTGATCCCCTAAACCTTCATGTCATCAGCGAACCACGAGCGGACAGTGTCAGTGCCATTGGAAGCATAGTCCTGCATGTCGGCGGTCCGCTGGCCGCAAGGCCACACAATGTTGGAGCAGTGTCCCTGTGAACGCGTCAGTTCTTAAAGGTCGGTCTGGTGTGTCAACACACAGCCCAGAGGCTCAGGCCCTTTGTTTGAGTCTTGGCTCTGACAGCGTTACATTGACTGTCTGACTCTTCACTGTGAAACGCAGCTAACTCCAGTATCTGCAAGTCCTCTGTGTTACACACTGTACATACACAGGCACCCCACCCCCCCCCCCCAGTTACATTTTGGTCCAAGTCTTGTGCAGGGTTAGTGGCTGAGGACAGCTGGCTGTCTCCACACACGGGGGACAGCTGCCTTGGGTTGGGTGAGGGGGGAAATTATGAATTTAAGAAGAGCGGAGGAGTGAAGCAAAGAAAAAGAAAAAGCTGTCATTTAGATAAAAAAGCCGAACATAAAGAAAAGAAAGTTTCAGTCAGACGATCAAAGAGTCAAAAGTCTTTAAACTTGACCCAAAAAAATGTTTTTTCTTTCTCAACCTTTTTCTTTTGTGTCTGAGGTTTTACATAATCTGCTGATCAGGGTTGTGTATGAGTTTTCAAATCCACCTGTGTCTCTTTCAAGTGACTGGATGAGTCAGTGCTGTTGCTTGACTTTCACATTTTACATCTAAAGGTGTTGAAGTAGAAATGTAATATTATATACACTTGCATGGCTTCCAATAACCCAAACACAGCACATATGACATGGAATTCATTTGAGAGGAACGTTTCTCATTCTCTCATTATTTTTAAACAGAACATTTTGTGGGGGCTGTAGCGTGAAGCTTGATTTCCTTCGGTTTTACAAGCACACAGATACTTTTCATATTGACTTGGATACACATGGACGCACCACTGGCCCCACACACCTCAACAGTAGCTGTCAGACATGGAGGCTCTCACAGCTGTGTCACCGCGGCCTGATGCTGAACACGTTTCTGTAGCTGAACATGTCACAGACACATAATTGTTCTTGAACCGCTCAGAATCTCATCGTCTGAAGTATTCGACGTTGTTTTTAATCAGGTTGTATTCGCCTCCTCTGCCCTGAGTTGTGAAGTTGCTCAATATTTGCCCGGCAGCTCTCCAACATGCAGCACACGCAACCTCCTGAAGTCACAGGAAATTAAACTGATTGTCGTAAAGCTAAATTTAGGACGCTGCTTGTTTTTCCACTGATGATGTTTGTATGTGGCACTAACCTGAACAACTTCTCTCTTCTCTGTCAACACCAGGTATTAAATGAAGAGTGTGATCAGAACTGGTACAAGGCCGAGCTAAATGGAAAAGACGGCTTCATCCCCAAGAATTACATAGAGATGAAACCCCATCCGTAAGTATTATACATACGTGTTACTATAATTAGAGGTTTTATGTATGTGTGAATTTTGCGTCTTGTGTTTGTTTGTCAAATAATCATAAATTCGCCCTGATAAAGTAAAACAAGGAGATATTTACAATGAGAAGTTCTGTAGGTTTGTAATTATTTCAAGTTTTCAACACTTACATTTATAAGATAATTAAACAGCCTGTGTATCTGACACACTCCAATAAAACAACTGAATAAAACATGGCAAAATTGGACATAACCCTTAAGTTAATTAGGTCAAACTACTGTGTGTGTGTGTGTGTGTAGTGTGTCTTAAACCACTTCAGACACCGCCTCACAGAATCCTTAGAGGACATTACCTCTGGCCCTGCGCTCAGTGCCAGATTAGCTCTCTCTTTATTAATGTGCTCGAGGCCTCTTGCTCTTAATTGAATATTGACCTCACTGCATCAGTGCTGTGGAGCTATCAGATTTTTTCAAGGGGGTCATTGTGCCCTGCCTTTTTTTTTTTTTTTTTTAGCGTCTTGACTGCTGTTGATTTTTATGATTATTTTTTTTCTGCCCTTTGTACCAGCGTGGCGATAATGCTCACGTGTTATCTTTATTGTAGTTATGTGGAATCCATATTCATCACGGTCTCACACATCGAACATGATCCGTATCATCATGTAGGTTCTCAAGGGTGTTACAGCCTTTGTTTAAAGTTTCCAGAACTTAAATACTGAATGCAGAGTTTCTATAAGTTAATATACATGCAGGAGAGAAGTGCTAACACTTACTTACCTTCGCCAGGTAGTAACGTTTTCATCACTGTGTGTTTCATGCTGAAACCACTGAACCACTTTAGTTGAAACTTGGAGTAAGGGTGTATGAAGAACTCATTAACACTGCTTCATGCATTTGCTCTGCAAACGCCAGTAACCCATGCTTGTGGTTTTTGCAGAGCAGCAGTGAATTACTGCGATCCGAAGTAATCTATCAGCCGTAGAAGCGAACGTGTCGAAGTAAACGCAGAGTTAAAGGGAAAAACTGTTCGTGCAGACTCAACACTTCACATATCTGCTTTTCATGGGAAAAGCTTTCCAGTTAAATGCTTTTATTGTCAAATTGCACGCAGGCCAAATTCCCACTAAGGCCTGATCCATTTCAGTGTTTAGTGAGAGTGAGAGGTTTTCTAATGTCTCCTGTTCTGCTCTGATGGACTCTGTTTTTTAAAGCTACTTTCACCAGCCCACTTTTCAGTGCAACGTGAGTCAGGCCTGTGTCGGTGCAGCAGAAATATCTGGTGCACCTCTCTGTGATTCACTATGATGCAACATGTGGGATCTCAACTTTTTTTCAGAACGTGGGTTTGCTGCAAATGTCTACTTGAATATAAAAACTGTCTCACACTAGAAACATTGGTAATGGTGATGATGTGGCAGGAGTTTGTCTTTGTCCCTCGATGTGGTGACAATGAAGCGTCGTCCGAAAGCACCAGGCGCACACACACACACACACACACACACACACACACACACACACACACACACACACACACACACACACACACACACACACACACACACACACACACACACACACACACACAGATGTGAGCACAATACAGTCCGGCTCTCCTCCCAGCCCGAGAGCTTTCTGTACGTGCACCGATCCACCAGCAACTGTGGTTTTGTTGCTGACGCTTAAGTTTGTGTGAGGCCGCACCCACTCCGCGATACGACGCCGCTAAACTAAAACGATCTCTGTCCAAACGAGCGTTTCGGTTCGGTAACAGTTTTAATCCACGTCCTCACTAACGAGCCTGAAGACACGTCACCACTCGCACACCCTGTGCTTACACGCGGCGAGCAGCTGCTAGCAAAGACGACAGGGGCAGAACACCTATAGTTGATTTTCCACGTTACGTTCGACACTGGTGGACGACGCTGATGTTTTTGTTCTGAAAGGGGCGGGGACATCTGATGGGAGCCTGACGAATCGGCGAAGGCCACGCCGTGACCGAAATGACCTAATCAGCATGAGTGTCCGCTGTCTGCTGTCACTCTTATCAAACAAGTGCAGAGCTGCTGTGTTTCCAGGCTCAGATGCGAAGCAGATTAAGACAGTTGACCATTTCATTATTGATTTTCACCTACGTGTAAAAGAGACTGGATGTCATCTTTTGGCTGACTGTACTTTTTAATTATTTACACGAGTGAAGAGCTTTTACTGGCTTTGTCTCCCGTTTGCCTCTCCCTCTCTCTATCCATCTCTATCACGCTCACATATTCCCTCTGTCAGGCTCTCGCTCTGCGATGTACGAGCAGCGCACCTCCAGCTAAAAATACACGTGTGCCATTTACAAGGTGATTAGAAAGAACACGTTTAACTTTTTATTCTTTTCACTTTCCAAGTTATAGATCCTGGAACAGAGTTGCTCTACAGAGTAAAAGATAGATGACGTTCTTGCCACTGTCGTTATTTAATGACCTTGTCTGCTTCCTGGTGTGTGGACGTTCAGTGCAGCTTCAATAGATTGTGAGTTCATGGAAGGTTTAAAGGTTTCGAAATGAACCAAAGGCCGGTCGGAGTAAATGTTAGATCCTTTTTAAACCCTTCGGTTTGGTTTAAGTTTCAGTTTCTGTCGGTTATTGAGTGTGAAGTTGAATATGATGAGTTTGGTGAGATTTAAAACTTTATTGGTAGAGGTTAACGTACCACATTTCGGGAATATTCAGCCGGGGGCAGGACATGACGTAGAAATTCTGTTACCGCACCTTTTTTGTTGACAGCTCATTGACACCCTGTCGACCTGAGATATTTATCTTCTTTTGTTTTTTCCCTGTCGCACGTTCTGGAAACTCGTCCGACAGCAGCTTTAGTTTGTAAATGATTGAACTAATTTTATCTCAGGTTTTCCTTTTAATTCAAACCTGTCAGTCAACAGGAAGTGGTTGTTTTCGAAACTCTTTCAGTTTGCCCAACATGCTCAGAGCTGTGAGTGGTTGTGTGGGATGACCAAAGTCAAAGTGTACGCTGCCTCTTGCTCAATTCATTCTGAGCTTGATGTCGTCACCACACCAATTACAATAAATGAAAAATAGAGTGATTGTTCCATTTCCACATTTCCCCTGATTAAGTCGATGACAGTGACTCTGCAGCCTCCGTGGTTTTCTGATCTGAGTCACCTCTCACCTGAACCTGTCGTGTTCCTCCTCCAGGTGGTTCTTCGGGAAGATTCCTCGAGCCAAAGCAGAGGAGATGCTCAACAAACAGAGGCACGACGGGGCCTTCCTCATCAGAGAGAGCGAGAGTGCACCGGGGGACTTCTCTCTCTCCGTGAAGTAAGCAGCACCGGCGTTAGCATGATTCACACTCACTGCGTTCTCTATAAATACAGTTCACAGTTATTCCTCATACATCAGAGGAGCGTTTCCTCACAGCTGCTCAGGATAATGAGTTTCCATACTTGGTGCTTCTGAGTCACAACCACTTCCCCTTTCTTGTGAATCCTCGGTGCTGCCCCCTGGTGGCCAGTGTCCGGCAGAGCTCATGTCCTCCTATCTCTGGATCTCATTTACTCTCTGCATCATCCTGAGTTTCTCAAATCTGTCATAAACTGAAAATCCGCCCCCCCTCACCGCTTTCCTCTCCGTGACCTTCCACAGGTTTGGGAATGACGTCCAACACTTCAAGGTTCTTCGTGACGGGGCTGGAAAGTATTTCCTATGGGTGGTGAAGTTTAACTCCCTCAACGAGCTGGTGGACTATCACCGCTCCACCTCCGTCTCCCGCAATCAGCAAATCTTCCTGCGAGACATAGAGCAGGTCCCCCAGGTAAGAGCAGGAAAACAAGGAGGACTCTTACTGAGTCATTACAGAATCATAAAAGTATATAAAGTATGTCAAGGTGAACATGTGACGTAGCAGAGACATACGTGCTGGTTTCCATACCCCCTCCCCCCCTCCCTCTAGTCTACATCAGTTGTGGGGGAGTGAATCTTTCTGCTGCAGCAGGAGAATGTTTGGTTTCAGCCTCACCACACGTAATTCTATTGTTTTAATGTTGTTGGTGGAAGTGCTCTGTCTCTCATTACACTGAGTGCAGCTTCTTCCAGTGGATTCTCTCGTAAATTGGCAGAAGAGAAAACATTAAAACCCTCAACGTCAAACGTGCAGCAAACATTCAGTCGTCTCGTCGGTTCAGAGCGAAGTCACCGGATCCATTCAACAGGTTTTTTTTTTTTTAAATGATAGTGATGTTGGTGAAGCTTCAAATACCAAACAATGGCTGAATGTATAAGACACATGAATCAGCAGCTCCTCGTCCAGACACTCCCTCCCTCCCTCCCTCCCTCCCCCTTTGATTTAAAGGGATAAATATTCCCCTGCTGCAAAACGACAAACTAGACGAGCACTAATGTTAAAGAGAGCGAGGGGGGAAACTGATCCTGGCTCTGCCCTCTTGATTCAATCCACTGCAAAAGTTAATGGGTTCTTCCTCTGCCTATACCCAACCCTTCCTCCGAGATCCAGTAGATTACATCAGTAGTTTTTTTGGGGTTTTTCTGTTAAACTTTGCAGAACTTTTAGATTCACTAAAAAAAAAACTTGCTGTGTTTGTATCATGACTTTGCCGACCTGCCCCTCAACCTGTCGTCTCCTCCTCACGCAGCATCCCACGTACGTGCAGGCGCTCTTTGACTTCGACCCCCAGGAGGAAGGAGAACTGGGCTTCCGGCGCGGCGACTTCATCCAAGTCCTCGACAACTCTGACCCCAACTGGTGGAAAGGAGGCTGCCACGGCCAAACGGGCATGTTCCCCCGCAACTACGTCACGCCTGTCAATCGGAACATGTAAACAGTCAGACCATGTAAACAACAACAACAACAACCACAACACGGCAACCATCATCACCACCACCACCACCACCATCATCATCATCATCGTTCTTCATCAGCCACCCCATCCAACAACCAACCCACCCCCCAACCCCAACCCCCACCTCCACCCCTCTCAGCCATTCCACGATAACGGGAGCAGACAGGAAGAGCAAACAACTGAGAGAGAGAGAGATATTAAACAGGAGTAGTGCTGTCGTAGGCGTCGCTGTGTGGGTGGCAGCTGAGCAAAATCAACTTTTACTTGTGCTGAGAATGTTCACCGCCCCAGTGAACGCCTCGGCGAGGATTGAACTGAGGGAAGTCGAGATGCAGAGAAACTAAAGAGTAGTGCACCAACCATGAAGATAACCAAATGATTCTACCGCTCCTACCACAGCTGCTTCTGTCTTCTCCTAAACTTCTTAACATTCTGCCTTTGTTTTTGTGTTCTCTTTTTTTCTTTTCCTTTGCCGCATGTTGTTTTAATCTCCTAAATGAAAATGCCTACCGATAAATCCTAACTCTGTTTTAAAGAAAAAAAAATTCACAAAAATATAAAAAAGAAGAAATGGTTTTTAAAAAAACAAATTGTACAAAAAAGAGGAGAGGAAAAGAAACGATGCCACCTACAGTACAGCAAGTTTCCATGTTTAAGTTCATTGGCACGTGAGCATTGTACATCAGCCATTGGCTGTATAAATAAATCAACTATAGAGAGAATCCATTTTTTAAGAATATATATTATATATTTGTATGTGTTTGTCTGTTTTACCTCTCATCAAATTGTTTTTTTTGTTTGTTTTTTTCATTTGTAAATTATGTTCGATCCTTCCGTTCGTCTGGATAAGACCTAGTAGCTCTAGAATGTGCTGAATTGTCAGTCAAGTTGTTCCTTTCTGTTTCGTCTGAATCTATCTGAGGGCTCTCAGATAACACAGCGTGATATTTACGGGGTCCTGAGTTCCATTTGAAAGAGAAAAGGTTTCTCTCGGGTCTGTAATGCAACAAAAAGTCAAAGTTAATGCGGAGAAACCTGAGAAGAGACGAAACCCCCCCCCCCCCCTGTCAGGAAGCTAACGTCGACCAGCAGGTAGAGCCATGAATGCTGCAAGAGCTGTTTGTATTACAAAGCCCTGTGTAAAGGTCAGCCACCTTTTCAAAGCCAATGTATTTATTGCAGCCATTTTTACCTGGGCAGTGAATGTAGCTGACTGCGTCCACAGACATTAACATGAGGGAAGCGAGGTCCGAGCAGCGAACCACACAACCACGCAAGGGATTTAAAAACAAGACGAAGCGCCGAAGCAGCGACGTCGTCGATATTATAAGAGAGAGAGAGAGAGAGAGAGGAGTGTGTGAGGATATGTACAGGTAGTTCACATGCATATTCACACACGTTCATTACATGCATGCAGACGCTCTCCTCCTCGATACACGTGCACGTAGCGAAGAGGCAGAGTTTGGATAATCACACTGTGTAATCACCAGTGCAGATCTGCAGCTGGCACAGTCCAGAAAACTGAGAGATTGTCTTTTATGCTCAAAGTTGAGAGATCAGCTTAAATAATGATTATGAAGATTTTTTTTTTTTTTTAATTCTCCCCTTTTTGTCGTTTTCTCGTTTCTCTCTTTGTCCGACGTGTGGTCAAGCACTTTTTTTTTTTTTTTTTTTTTTAATTTCTTTTCGTCAAACGTTTAATTCCTGGTCCAGTGTGTGTTTGTTTACTGTGTTCTTCTTGTTCTCTCTGGATAGTGCCTTTCTCTCTGGTGTTTTCAGTGTCTCCGACCTGCTACTTTGAGCCCCCCCCCCCCCTCCCCTCCTCCCTTTACGGGGCTTGCCAGTCCTGCAGTGAGAAACCCTGTACATAATCCAGCCTGTCCCATCCAACGACCCCCCCCCCCCCCCGTCCCTCCTACATCCACCCGCCTTCACCTTTGTCCTCACCAACGTGGAACTCTTCTTATTTAAATGTCTCTCGCCTTGTCTTACCTAATGATACGGTTTTTGGTTTTTTTGCTCTTTTTTTTTTTAATTTTATTTGCATTGGGTTTTTTTTTGTTTTCAATTAATAAAATGCAATTATTAAAAAAAAAAAAAAAAAAAGGAGAATCCTCTTTGTGCTTTCTGTTTCGGACTCGTGCAGATATTTTTAAGCGAAATGTACTTTTTATTTACTCACGAGGCTTTAAAGGGTCAGCGTGTAGGATTTAGTTGAACTATCGACTATAATTCTATGTTTCAATCTAAATAACCTTTAAGTCACAAAAACAGATTTTTACAAACGCTTTCGAAGTACAGATAAACAAAAATAATGATTCTGGCTCGAGCTACATATTAATTTAGTTTCTGTTCATATGTGTCGTTTCAATCCTGTGATTTAGGTCTCGACCAATTTTTTAAATTTCTTTAAAAAACATTTCACACTCACCTCTGTGAGAAAGTAAAGAAAACGAGCTTTAACACCCATGGCCTGTAGGTGGCGTTAGTGGAGTAAATACATCTGCTGTTGCTTTTAACCCTATGACTCTGGATTTAATTGTGTTGCCACCGAGATGTTCTAGTTGATTATTGGTCAAATGTACTTGATGTGTGCTTATATTTCATGTTCCATCCACTAACATGGAGGAGGTGGGGTTTATGACCTGTACTGCAGCCCTCCACCAGGAGGCGATCAACAGATTTTGGCTTCACTTTTAGTAAATGGTCTTTTTATGGTTTAAAAAAAAAAAAAAAAAAAATGCAACTGCACCAAAATGGTTCTTAAATGAGACTGAATATAGTTTTTGACCCTTCGGGTTCCAGACGCAGTTAAATGGTGTCGACCTTGTTCTGTTGCATTAAGTCATGATCGGAGCTGCGATCTATGAAAAAAACCACAAGAATAAATCTGCATGGTGTGAAAATAGCAACGTTTTCCAGACACCAGAGAAGTGGCGATGAGTCAGAGTGGTTTGAGTTGAAGTGCATCAGGCCACAGTTCACGTGTCTCCCGAGGGCAGAGGATGATGTGCATGTGTCAGGTGATCAGACGACGCAGCGAAGAGGAAGCTGATGATTTCATTTCTTCGAGAGAAAACGGTGGAGAGATGTTTAACATCGCGTTAGTCGCGGTCTGCTGCACATGTCTGACTCCTCGCTGGCTCCTCGCTGGCTCCTCGAGGCTCCAGGAAAAAAAGTAAGAAACGTATAGAAATGTGTAAATCGATAAGACAAAACAATACAAATTAAAATACATAATAATTCCCGGATTGAGAAAGATCGACCTGCTCCTCTGCTTCTGTTCGTCTCCAGGACGTTTCCCAGGGATTTGACCCAGTGACCTTTGCACCGCGGCCTTCGTCCTGGCACCAGCTCTGATTGAAGTGTTTTCTGACGCATATACAATCATATACAATCCTGCGTCTGACGATTGTTGGAGGCTTTTCTAAAGTACGAGGCCTGAGCTTGAGTTGGGCCCTCTGGGGTTTCTGCCTCTGGAGCTCGGCTGTTGGCCGCATGGTGCCAGCTCTGAAAGCTTCAGCTCTCCACTGGGTTTGGACGTTTTAAGATGATTTGCAAGTGAGGAGGACATTTCGTTCCGTGAGGGAGCCGAGAAGATTATTGTTGGTGTATGAACTAGTGACCTGTTTGTTCGAGTCCCACAGCATCGAAATCATACTAACGTTTTCAGCTCAGTCTAGACACACACACACACATGGATTCTCACAGACACACACTCAGATGTTTTGAAAACTACAGGGATGTGAAACAATGGATATAAAACATTCAATACAATCAAATTGTGTAGTTTTTAAAACTTTTAGTAAAGCATTCCAGTTCCAACAAGGCCACAAGGTGACGTGAGGAGAATGAATCCACTCATTTAATATCTAACTTTAAAAATAGAAACATAAATGATGGAAATGACTTTGACTTTGATCTGCACAGTGCTCTTTGTCATTTCTGGTTGCCTGCTGCCACCTGCTGGCTGAGCTCCACCGTCAGAGTGTTTCTCTAATTTATGATGAAACGAAAAAGGGTCCATCTATATATATGTGCGTTAGAGTTATAGATAAATAAAGTAGTTTTGAATTAGAATTTGAAATAGGATTTAAATTTAAATTTAAATGTTGTGAATTAAAATCCCAGCAGCCCTGGTGAAGTGACGCCGCTGAACGCCAGAGGGCGCTCTCTTCTCTGTCGGTTGATTTTAAAACACGTTTCCAGGTGTTTTGTTTCCTGGACATTGGTTTATGGTGAATACAGCTTTAAAAGATATGTCTTCATTGCTCACCTTATGATCCACACTTGCAGGAAATTTTGTTCCCGAAAATATCTTCCATTTCTTAACCCCTGGTTTCTGTCCTGTGGTAAACCTGTACTTTCCCTGGGCATCCTGGGACATGACATCTGCCCTGCAGGCGTCGGGTTTACCAGAGTTAGTCATATCTGCAAATATGAAATATCTGAGTTAATATCACATCACTGTTAGGACTTCTGTTAGGACAGTTAGGACTTCTGTTAGGACTGTTAGGACTTCTGTTAGGACTGTTAGGACTTCTGTTAGGACTGTTAGGACTTCAGTTAGGACAGTTAGGACTGTTAGGACTGTTAGGACTTCTGTTAGGACTGTTAGGACTTCTGTTAGGACTGTTCGGACTTCAGTTAGGACAGTTAGGACTGTTAGGACTGTTAGGACTTCTGTTAGGACTGTTAGGACTTCTGTTAGGACTGTTCGGACTTCAGTTAGGACTGTTAGGACTGTTAGGACTTTGGTTAGGACTGTTAGGACTTCAGTTAGGACTTCTGTTAGGACTTGTTAGGACTGTTAGGACTTCTCTTAGGACTGTTAGGACTTTGGTTAGGACTGTTAGGACTTTGGTTAGGACTGTTAGGACTGTTAGGACTGTTAGGACTTCTCTTAGGACTGTTAGGACTTTGGTTAGGACTGTTAGGACTTCTGTTAGGACAGTTAGGTCTGTTAGGACTGTTAGGACTGTTAGGACTTCTCTTAGGACTGTTAGGACTGTTAGGACTTTGGTTAGGACTGTTAGGACTGTTAGGACTTCTGTTAGGACAGTTAGGACAGTTAGGACTGTTAGGACTTTGGTTAGGACTGTTAGGACTTCAGTTAGGACTTCTGTTAGGACTTGTTAGGACTTTGGTTAGGACTGTTAGGACTTCTGTTAGGACAGTTAGGACTGTTAGGACTTCAGTTAGGACTTGTTAGGACTTTGGTTAGGACTGTTAGGACTTCTGTGAGGACAGTTAGGACTGTTAGGACTTTGGTTAGGACTGTTAGGACTTCAGTTAGGACTTCTGTTAGGACTTGTTAGGACTTCTGTTAGGACTGTTAGGACTTCTGTTAGGACCGTTAGGACTGTTAGGACTTCAGTTAGGACTTTGGTTAGGACTGTTAGGACTGTTAGGACTTCAGTTAGGACAGTTAGGACTGTTAGGACTTCAGTTAAGACTGTTAGGACATGGTGCCAGCTCTGAAAGCTTCAGCTCTCCACTGGGTTTGGACGTTTTAAGATGATTTGCAAGTGAGGAGGACATTTTGTGCCGTGAGCGAGCCGAGAAGATTATTGTTGGTGTATGAACTAGTGACCTGTTTGTTCGAGTCCCACAGCATCGAAATCATACTAACGTTTTCAGCTCAGTCTAGACACACACACACACACACTCACACATGGATTCTCACAGACACACACTAATTTAAAAAAAAAATTAATATAAATGATGGAATAGATTTTTGACTTTGATCTGCACAGTGCTCTTTGTCATTTCCCGGCTGACTGCTGCCACCTGCTGGCTGCGGCTCCACGCTCAGAGTGTTTTCTGTAATTCATGTATGAAACAAACACGAAAACGCGTCCATCGATCCATGCGCGTTAGCGTCATAGATAAATAAAGTTTCACATCGAATCAACAACAAAAAACTTGATTTAAAAAAATGAACCAAAACAAAAACTCGTTGTCGGCAGGATTCGAACCTGCGCGGGGAGACCCCAATGGATTTCTAGTCCATCGCCTTAACCACTCGGCCACGACAACTGGATAGCCTGCACCGTATAACGAGACTTTTTATACGCAGCGTATAATCTGTGTCATTTTCATTAGTTTTCTACGTTTTACCTTTATTATTTATTATTTTAGAGACAAATTCAAACCTAATTCAACTTTTACTGCTGCAGTAAGAGATGAATCTGTTCATGAGTTCATGATGAAGCCTTTTGTTCCTTATTTATATCACACTGAATAAAATAACAGTGTTTTCCGGAGATTTCTATATTTTGTCAGTGAAGTTAAATCCTGAAAGTTAAACTTTGTTTGTATTCGTTAGATTTTATTCGGTGACGTGTTGTTGCCTCGCTGTGTTTTAATTAATTCATTAATGTTTCACACGATCAACACTGAGATCAGTTATAGTTTCATATAGTTTAATACAGTTTGATGGAAGAACATTTCTGCTAATCAGGGAAAAAACAAATAAAAATGATGAGATGAAAGTTGAAATCACAAAGTGTCATTGATATGAATGAGTCATGATTATTACATATGTCGATATCATAAAATAATAATAACAACAATAATAAAATTACTAATAGTAGGAGCAGCAGTAGTTGTAATATTAATAATACTTAGAATGATAATAAACCGTTTTCTATAGTTACAAAGTGCTTCACAAAATACTATATAAGCACTAAGCTAACAAACCAGAGTATAGCCAGATCCTGCTCAGTAATGCAATTAAACAGATAGAACAACAATTTAAGAAATAAATATACTTGATAGAGAACATCATTCTATCATTATTCAACAGATAAAAGAACTATAATAAATTTAATATTGAATAAAAACATAGCATATAATAATAAAGACATTGGAAATCGATCTTGTGAGATAACGACTCATTAATCTGTGTCGCTCTTTGCTTCAGGTCATAATTTGAGATGTAACATCATCATTATATTAAGTGTATTAATAATTGTGTGTGTCATAATCATTTAAACGTACGATGCAAACTTTTACTTTACTTCACGAATAACACGTCGACACGCACGTGCTGAGAGTCGCTGTACACACGTGATCCCAACACGTCGGATCACTGATTGTGCATTAAAAGCATTAAAAGTGTTAAAAGTGTTTTTATCTCTGGATGATGATGGGGATGATTAAAAACATGGCAGTGTTGTGGAGACACTTCTCATTGTTGCCCCCGAGCTGGAAGCAGCGTCACCACGTGACGGCTCCAGTGTGCGGGCCTGTGGAGCCACAGAGGCAGAGAAGAAGAAAGATGGCGGCTCGGGGCGAACCCGAACGGGACGCCGGGCTAACGTTTTGAGCCTTCACACCCGGAGAGACGCGGGGGTACCACCGGGCCACCGCACCGTCTGGATCCGCGCCGCTCCGGCTTCGTGGCGGTACCGCTTTCGCTCGCGTCGGCGTCCGCTAAACGAGCGCAACGACTGTGGGTGTAAAATAAGAGCGAGTCGCTGATCATGAGAGGGAAGAGAGGCAGGCCGCCCAAAGCCCTGCCGACCGAGGAGGAGCCGTCCCCGGCCGCGGCCCGGGGCTTGCGACCGCGGCGGAACGTGAAGCCCAGGCTGCGGGACAGCGGGGACGAGGAGAGCCCCACGCGGGAGCCCGCCAAGCCGAGCCGAAAGAGGAGAGGGGGACCCGGCGGCACGTCAGCGCGGGGCAGGGGACGAGGCAGAGGCGGCGGCGGCAGAGGAGGCAGAGGGGGTCGCGGAGGGAGGCGGACGGCTGCCTCCAAGGCGGTGGTGTACGACGACCACGAGAGCGACGAGGACGAGGACGACGCCGTCAGCCTGAGGTCGGAGGAGGAAGAGGAGTTCGTGGCGGGGGAGCCCCAGTCCGAGGAGGACGAGGCCCTGAAAGAGGAGTCCGACTGCCTGGAAGATGATGTGCTGGACGAGGAGGAGGTGGTGGAGGAGGAGGAGGAGGTGGAGGATGATGCCAGCCACTGCACTGAGAGCAGCTTTCGCAGCCAGAGCACACACGCCAGCACCCCGGGTAAATACCACCGAGGTGGCGGCGGCTCCGGCGTCCAGACCCCCGCTTGCAGGGGGCTGGGACACGCTGGTTGTTTATCATCGGTGCAGGAAGCTGGAAGGTTATTGTTCAAAATGGAGAACGCACAGTGTACGAACACAGGCCGCGGTGCTGCTCGGAGAAGCCCCGGCAGGTGGTTTGATCCCGGGGGCTCCACCAGCAGCTCGGCCCCGCGGACTAAACTCCCGAAATCACGTTTTTAAAATCGGCCACGTTTCGAAACAGCCGCTGATCCACGTTCCTGGAAATATCACCTGCAGCCACGGCTAGCTTAGCTGCTAGCGTGCTAACGCTAGCTAGTGGTTAGCAGCTCATTCTGTCATCCTGAAGACGAGACAGCTGCTAAAAAAAAAAAAATGCTAAACTGCTTATTTATATAACACGCCCGTCCGCGGCTCGTGAGGTGAACACGCGGGCTCGAGTCGATCGTTATTATTTATTTCAGTTGATTATCAAGAGGGAGAGGAAAGAGCTCGCTAACACACTTAGCCTGATTAGCACGTCTGTCATTTGCAAGCTAACCCCCCCCTCGGTTCATCAGAAGAAGTGATGAGAGTGGAGAGTTGTGATGATGAAGTTGTCCAGCTGACGTGTGCATGTGTGATAAACAGCTGATGTTTGCATTGATGAGGAAATAATACTAATGATAATAATAATAATGTCTCATGTCAACATCCAAAGAAGAACATTTTAAAGTTTGCTATAATGGAGACATGTCATGAATCACAACTTTATTCATTCACTCCTTTTATAACACCTGATGATGGAGATGTACACAAAGTCAACAATAATTCATTGATCAGTAATAGACAACTGTTATCACCAGCTGTCTCGATATTAATCAATTATCAAGAAACTCAAATGTTTGATTTCAGCTGGTTCTGGTTTCTCTCGATGACAGTAACTCGTCACGATGTTTGAGGTCATCGAGCAGTTTGTAAAAAAAAAACTAAAAAAAAAACACAGATTCACGTTGTTTATAATTTTCGGAGCTTTTAATGGATCAACCAATTGATCGATGAAGAAGAAAATTAATCGTCAAACCGTTTGCAGCCCCGGTATCACATATTTACAACGTGTGTCACAGTATTTTCACCGAGTACTTCAATATACATGATATTCCAGAGTCAGTCTGTCTCTCTGCGGCCGTGAACAAAATATTAATGCTTTGCCGCAGCGTATGGATTAAAGTTACATCGTTCTGTTTGGCTAATATCACTTTTTTTTTATGCCACAGGGAAGAAAAAACTTCGGGCTCCCCGTCCTCGCACTCCCATCCTGGAGGAGAAGGAGATTCCTCCCCTGGAGCTTCCTGAGACCTCGGAGGATCTCCTGGTGCCTAACGAGGAGCTGCTCAACGCCACCTCCATCTACGAGGTGCTGCGGAACTTCAGCACGGTGCTGCGTCTCTCCCCCTTCCGCTTTGAGGACTTCTGTGCGGCGCTGGTCGGCCAGGAGCAGTGCACTTTGATAGCAGAGACCCACATTTCCCTCCTGAAGGCCATCCTACGTGAGGAGGACTCCTCCAACACTACCTTTGGCCCTGCTGACCTCAAGGACAGCGTCAACTCCACTCTGTACTTTATTGACGGCATGACGTGGCCTGAGGTCTTGCGTGCGTACTGTGAGAGCGACCGGGAGTACCAGCATGTCCTCCCGTACCAGGAGGTGGATGAGTATCCCTATGGTCCTACGGAAAGTAAGATCAAGGTGCTACAGTTCTTGGTGGACCAGTTTCTCACCACCAACATCGCCCGCGAGGAGCTGATGTCTGACGGCAGCATGCAGTACGACGATCACTGCCGCGTGTGTCACCGCCTGGGTGACCTGCTGTGCTGCGAGACCTGCTCGGCGGTCTACCACCTGGAGTGCGTGAAACCGCCACTGGAGGAGGTTCCAGAGGACGAGTGGCAGTGTGAGATTTGTGTGGCTCACAAGGTGCCCGGTGTCACAGACTGTGTAGCGGAGGCACAGAAGATCAGGCCCTACATCCGGCAGGAGCCCATCGGATATGACCGGCACCAGAGGAAATACTGGTTCTTAAACAGAAGGATTATTGTGTAAGTCGGATCTCCCAGAGAATAATTCGTGGATTTTGGGGAAAGAAAGTTATTTTTTTACTATTAATACATTTATATATATTTATGAACCTGTTTATATCGTCTCAGTTAATTTCTATTGCACCGTGCCTTGCTGTGTGTGTGTGTGTGGTTTTGGTTCTGATATCTATCCACTGTTCTCACTCCCCCAGCGAGGAGGACGGGGAGCACAAGAAGAAGAAGATCTGGTACTACAGCACCAAGGCGCAGCTGGATGAGCTCATTGAGAGCATGGATAAAGAGTACTGGGAGATGGACCTGCATGCCACGCTGGAGGAGATGAGGGAGGAAGTGCAGGCTCACATGGACATCACAGAGGACCTCACCAACAAAGCCCGTGGAAACAACAAAGCCTACCTCACCGCTGTCAACGGTAACCAAGTTTTGAGTTTGTAGTTTCCATGGACACCAATGTTCCAACTATCGACCGTGATAATATCATGTTTACATGTTACAAAGCAAAGTGAACGCCAGTTAAAAAAAAGTTTTCCAATTTTGCAAAAGTCACAATTACAAACCGTGACGTTGGTGTCGGTGTAGAGTAATTCATCTGACTGTTGGTGATAAGGACACGTGCGACTCGGGCTGTGTAGCGAACGTGTTCATCAGCCGGGTTTCAGTCCCCCCTCTGACCTCGGTGCTCTCCTCTCACGACGGTTGCACAGACGCGTTCGGAGCCGCCTTCTCTTCCTGTTTCACGCTCTTATCAGACTAATGGCAACAGTTTTCTCCCTCAAACATCCTCCAGAGTGGTGAGATTCACGACAATGTCAGCAGCTTCCGTTTGCGTTCCACAGGTTTCCTGATGTGTCTGACGCTCTTGCGTATGTCACCAAAAGTCAGACGACGCAGAGCAGCATGTTGGTTTTTTTTTTTAAATTGTAGATTTGAACATGTACTCTGCAGTGAGAAGAAAATTTTAGTTTTTGGTAAAGCCACTGCAGTGATTTTAGTTTTTTGTCCAGCATAACTGATTTATGGGTATTACCAGTATTTTTCATCAGTTAAAAGCCCACTGCTGCTGCGGCCCAGCACTTCCTGTTCTTTGAGCCGGTGGAGATGCAGCTTTTCATCAAAGAGATGAATGTCTTTCTTTTTGCTGGGTTGACAGAACTGTAAAGTTTATTCTGAAAAAAAAAAAAAAAAACCGTGTTTCATCTGGTTTGTAGATGTAATCATGGAGCATATGAAGGTCAGAATGGAGGCGAAGAGGCGAGCAGAGGAGGGACAGCAGGAAGCAGAATCTGGTTCTGTTAAAACGGCGGAAGACACTGTCGACTTCACCTCACAGCTCGAAAACAGCGAGCACAAAGTCCCAGAGTCCAGGGAAGATGCTCAAGGTAAAAGTGAACCCCAGATCAAAATCTAATGTATGTGACCCAATGCTGCTGCAGACTGAGGAGGAAGTTTTACCAGATTTGTTTACTGAGGTGCATTTATACTTTCACGTTATCATTAAAGCGTCCTTTAAGTTTGCTTGACTCACCGATTAAATGAAACTTGTGTATTTATGTCCCACCACAGCGGCCTCGGTTCCTCCTGCTGCAGAGGAGAGCTGCAGGTCGGATCCGAACCCCGGCTCAGCTTCCCAGGACTCCGCTGCGCCTAAGACAGAATCCACTGAGACCAACGAGGAAACGGAGCCCGGTCACTCCAGGAGCCAGGAGAGTGGAGACTCTCCTCCAGCGGCAGAGCAGGAAAGAACAGGTTAGTCAAAATCTGACAAACATCCGCTCTGCTGTCTCTTTTGTCTGCCTGTCTCCACTGGTTGCTGCTCACGATACCCTGCTCTTTTCAACCTCTTCCTTTGTTGGATGTAACTTCCCCGATCTTTCTAATCTGAACACGTTTGCAATTTTGCAATGTCTTTGATTGAAAGACGTCTAGTTCGCTGGGAAAAAATGCAACAGATCTAATGAGTCGATGGACAAAGCTTAGCGTCGCTCTACCTGCGACCTGGTGGCTGGTCTTTGTTTGTGTTTATTGTGTTGTCTGGCTGCTGGTTTATGGAAAGTTGTTGTTTTCGTGTTGTGTGTATCTGCCCGTTTTGCCCATGATGCATATTCCTCTCCAGCCTCCATGTGTGGCACACACTGAAAGGAGGAGAGAGACTTCTACTGGAACATAAATTACACTTCGGACAAAAACCTTTATGCCCCGGCTTCTAAAGGCTCCTTTTTTGTGGCTCATCCAAAATCAGCCTGATCCTTTGTAACTTTCCTTCCCATTATCTTTGGTAAACATCCAATTAGACGGTGTAATATCTGAGACCTGAGGCTGTTGCAGGTCATTTTCATCTTGTCCCACTCTTGCACTAAACTTCAGGTGTTGCATTCATCTCCCTTTGTGCTGATCGAGTCTTTTCTGCTGCATTTTCTTGTCCCGAGTTACATATCTCCTCCTGCTCTCATGGTCTTGAAAAGCACACTTTTGGCACGGTGGTTGGTCGGCGTCCTTGGCAGCGGCCCACACACCACGTCTGTCACAAGCAGCCCCTTATTCTCATTCCAATTTATAGGCCTTTGGGTGGGTTCCTGTTGGTCGGACAAAGGGCTCTCTGCCCGGAGGCACCACCTGCTACCTTGTCAACAAAGAGCTGCATGTACTGTATATGCAGGACTCGACCGTTGAAACACAAAGGCAGAGTTAGAGTCTTAATTTGGATTTTGCAGCAAGTGCACAATCGGCTTCTCTAAGTTGGGTTTGGTTCTATAGACTTAGATGAACACTTAATTGTCGAAAAAAGTTTTTCGTGTTTTTAAACAGTGTGTAGGTTCAATGTGAGAGCCAAGATTTAAAACCTGGTGATACTCTGAATAAGATATATCGAGTTCATTTAGTTTGTGAATGTGTATTTAAAACTGCAATCCTACTGTGTTTTTTTTTTAGATGAGAACTTGAAAGCAGAGTTAATCGGTGACAACTCACAGACACAAACTCAAGATCAGCCTCCGCTGCCCTCGTCTCAGCCGGAGGCGAGTAGCGGCAGCAGCCAGGTGTCTGCATCTGGGAGCGTCGGGAAACCGGACCTGCCTGACCTAGTTGATCGGTCCTCACAGTCGTCTTTCACCAGTCAGGACGGGGCAGGTAAACATGAGACGCTTGCTAGTGCTCAGAAAGTAAATAAACACTGTTTGTAGGGATGTTGCACTGACCGTGTCACTGCTTTCTGATTGACAGAGGATTATAACGAAAGGGTCCAGAGCGACGGAGGGAGAGGAGCAGCCCAGGAAGTGAATAACCAAACGCCCAGAGGCAGCAAAGAGGTGATCATCTGTTGGTACTTTGGAGCGAATGTGTTTTACCAAAACCTTTTTAAAATGAAAGAAAAGACAGCACCTATCCTTCATACTTTTTTTTTCATTACTGACTAAATTGTGTCCACCTAATATTGTTTATTTTATTCAAGCAAAGCTCTCGTGTCGTGTTTCAGTCATCCCCTGTTCGCTCGGACGTTGGGTCTTTGCGACTCAGCTTCTTGAAAAGGGACCTGACGGTGAATCTGAACAGCTTATTCAAGCTGGGTCAGGAGGGTAAATACAGGGTCTACCACAACCAGTACAGCACCAACGTCCTGGCCCTCAACAAACATCAGCACCGCGAAGACCACGACAAGAGACGGCACCTGTCGCACAAGTTCAGCCTGACCACCGCGTCCGAGTTCAAGTGGAACGGCTCCATCTACGGTTCTCGGAGCCTGACGGTCTCCACCCTGCGTCTCACCATCATCCAGCTGGAAACCAACGTGCCCGGACCATTTATGCATCCTAACTGGGCATCGCACAGGTACAGCTCACGTCAGGTTGTTTGACAGGCAACTACACAACGTATGTAGTTTTACTCTAAGTCAATGGGTGAGATCTTAATACCTGTGGACAGAAGCAGGCTAAGTGTTTCCTTCTGTTCCCTGTATTTGTATTTATTTGCTGAATGTTTGCAATATAATTGAGCTTTACTGAGTTGTGTTATCTATTGTTTTACCTGCTGTCTAATGTCACGTGTCTCTATTTTCAAGGAACAACTGGAACAAAGCTGTGCAGATGTGCAGCAAGGCCAGGGAATTTGCTCTGGCCTTGGCGATACTGGAGTGCGCCATCAAACCCGTGGTCATGCTGCCTGTGTGGAAAGATTCTCTCGGACACACGAGGTGAACAAACAGGAAACCTGCGTGAACATTAACGTGTGGTGTGATTTCTGCAGCAGTTAGGATCCTCGCTCTCATTTCTGCACTGTTCCTTACATATTCTGTGTTTTCTCACGTTCAGGCTACATCGCATGACCTCCATGGAGCGGGAGGAGAAAGAGAAGGTGAAGAAGCGAGAGAAAAAACTGGAGGATGAGGAGACACTGCAACAGGCCACCTGGGTGAAGTACACCATCCCCATCAAACATCAGGTAACATATCACAGCTCCCTCTGTGGACATGGAGGAGGTCCAGACATACTAATGTAGACCAGTGGTTATCAGCATCGTCATCAATTTTTATTAAAAAGAGACTGAAAGTGGATATTTGTAATATTTCTTCATACAAATAATGAAAGATTAGGGTGGTTTAGTCAAATTTGCTCTGGTTCTACTGGTTTTACTTTTCCAGGTGTGTTAAATGGTTTGTCTGAGATTGTTTTTATTTTAAAATTAGAATGGACGTAGCCTCAGACATTACAGTTGTTCTTCTCCGTGTAGGTGTGGAAGCAGAAGGGGGAGGAGTACAGGGTGACTGGCTATGGTGGCTGGAGCTGGGTCAGTAAGACCCATGTACCACGTTTTGTTCCGAAGCTACCGGGAAACACAAATGCAAACTACCGCATAGAACTAGAGGGTAAGAGTTGAACTGGCTTTTGCTCTGCTTTTATTTTCGGTATATTTTGTATTCAGTATCGTATACTCATGTTTTTTTTCCCCCCGTCATCATAGCAGCTAAACTGAAAGAGAAGGAAAATGCAGCAGCTTGCACAAATAACCAGAAGAAGTTGATGGAAGCTGAGAAGCAGGATACAGCGGATGAGGACAAGGAGCCAACGTCTCTCATTGCATCAGCTCAGATCACGTCATCAGAGGAGGACTGCAAACCTCAGATCTCAAAAGAGGAAGAAACCCCTGCTGAGAAGAAGGAGGAGAAAGAAGTCAAGGAGAAAGAAGTGGAGGAGAAAGAAGTGGAGGAGAAGACAGAAGATGAAAAAATGGAGGTTGAGCCCTGCCCAGAAACTGTTGCTTCAACTGATGAGAATGGTAAATGGAGGAAATAAAATGATTCCTCACTTATTTTTAGATATTCCTTGATGCTCTTTATAGATTTCCATCATCCGCTGATTTGTGTGACTCTTTTCGTTGCAGATAAAGCTGAAGACAAAGGCTCGTCCTCGTCGACTGTGGAGCCTGTAAAGGGAGAAGCAGTCAAGAGTGTGGAACAACCCAAGGAAGAGGAGAGGGCTGCGTCGAAGCCGTACTACGATGTTGTGAACGTCAGCGAGGGCTTCCAGCTGCGGACGGCGTATAAGAAGAAGGTAAAGCCGTCCAAACTGGACGGGCTTTTGGAGCGCCGGGTCAAACAGTTCACCCTGGAGGAGAAACAGAGGCTGGAGCGGGTGAGGCAGGCGGCCCTGCAGTCCAAGATGGCGACCACGAAGACTCATTTAGGGTTGAAGACTGAAGGATCCAAGTTAGACAAACAGCAGCCGGCTGTGACCCCGTGTGTGAAAGCGGAGGAGAAGGAGGAGAGCTTACAGATGAAAGACAATGTGGTTAAAAAGCTCGACTTTGAGCAGGAGGCGAAAACGGAGGAGGTGAAATCAGAACCCACGTCAACAAACCACAACAAACAGACTGAGGTGAACGCTGTGCAGAGCGACAGTGGAGAGGTCTTAACCCATAAAGAGGTGAACGGAGGATCCTTAGCAAACAGTAACAATTGTATATCAGAGGCAATAGAAAATAAAGAGAAGACACAGAAGCCCGAGGTGACTCGAGCGGGAGAGACTCCTAAAAAACGTGGGTTCGAGGAGATGGAGAAAGTCAGCGGGCAGAGCGTCACAGAGAACATGGAGGTAGAGCAAAACAAGAGCAGCCCAGTGCAGGTGAATGGACAATCTATGGTCCCTGCGCCTGCAGACTCAGTCCAAGATGATATCAAGCCCGTCAAGTCTCTGATGAATGGAGGCCTCTCACAAAACGACGTGTCTGACTCCTGTCATCCACCTCCCCTGAAAGTCCCCAAATTGGAGAACCATGTGGCGGAGAAAGGAGACGCTCTCGGTAGGAAAGAGGACGTGGACAGTGAGGGAACAACACCTGCCAAGCTTTCATCCTCGAGCCCCTCCTGTGTGAAAAGCAACAGCTCCGACAACTGCAGTGGTAGCGAAGGTTCGACTGCGGTGTCCCAAAATGTCCCGACAACCAGCAGCGTCGCTAAGCCTGATGGGACGCCTCAAGCAGCGAGTGGCGCAGTCTCCTCCGTCACCGCTTCCGCCGCCACCCAGTCCGGTGCCTCTGCACTTGTAGCTGTCGTCTCACAGAAGACCAAACATCCAGTCGCCGACACCAAGACGGGAACGACTGGTTCAGCCGCAGGCAGCTCCATGACGATCAGTAAAGAATACTCCACCAGAGACAGAGTCAGCCTCCTGAAGTTCTCCAAATCCAAGAAGGCGCGTTCGGGCACCGCCCTGCCGTCCTACCGCAAGTTTGTTACCAAGAGCAGCAAGAAGAGTATCTTCGTCTTGCCAAACGATGACCTGAAGAGGCTAGCGAGGAGAGGAGCCATCAGGGAGGTGCCCATCTTCAACTACAACGCCAAGCCGGCCCTGGATATATGGCCCTACCCTTCACCTCGGCCCACCTTCGGGATCACATGGAGGTTTGTAACACAGTCAGACAAAGTTTTTTTGGGGGGGGGGGGGGGGTTAGAAATTATTTTCTACTTGTATAAACATTTAAAATAGTTGAGTGCTTCAATGACATTTAACTATACTGTGATTGAGCTCGGTTTCTGATGAATCTCAAACCAAATCTTGCTGTTGTAAAAGTAAAAAAAACGAAAAACTTTCCCGCTCTGTGTGATATTCCTGTGTTGCATTCAGGTACCGCCTCCAGACTGTGAGGTCACTGGCAGGGGTCAGTCTGATGCTGAGGCTGCTGTGGGCCTGCCTGAGGTGGGACGACATGGCTGTCAGAGCGACTTCTAATGCAGGGGTAACACGGAAAGGTGAGAAAATGTGTTTCACCTCCTCTATACGTCTTCTCTGGCTCTGGCTTTGAAGTAACATTAATGCACAACTTTCTATTTCACAAGCCTCTGGTATTTTGACTGATGTAAGTGGGGCCATTTCAAATAATTGCACTGCCGTGTTTTATATTCACCGAAGAAACCTCAGACACGGACATCACCACGACAGAGATTATAAAACGAAGAGACGTGGGGCCGTATGGCATCCGCTCAGAGTACTGCATCAGGAAGATCATTTGTCCCCTGGGGAACAGAGACACTCCCAAAGGTATATGCAGTAACATTCGTTCAGCAGCAGTGTAAGATATTTTATTTAGAGAATGATCAAGGGGAGTTGTGCTGATGTCGTGCGTTTTGTTTTCCCCCTACACATGAGCAGAGACCCCCACTCCACAGAGGAAAGGCCTGCGCTCGAGTGCCTTGAGGCCCAAGAAGCAGCAGCCGGCCAAGCTCACCGGGCCTATCGCTGTGGAGACCTGGGTGCCCGAAGAAGAGATGGAGCTGTGGGAGATCAGGGCCTTTGCAGAGAGGTGGGGGGAAAAAAAACCATATATTATCCTGAATTCTTCCTGTACAGCCCAGATTCTTAACTTTTCCATTGGTGTTACAGGTTGGAGAGGGAGAAGTCAGATCCCTCCAAGACTGGCAGCAGCCTGAAGACTGCAGAGGACGTCAAGGCCCATCTGGAGAATCAGCTGAAACAGGCCAGACTGGCTGCCCAGCAGGTGGGAACGCTGTGGCTGTCAGTGTTAAGCTGCTTCAGTTTCCTGAGAGGTCGCTAAAACTCCATAAACCTAAAACTAAACGCGTTCCCAAATCTTTTTGTTTCAGAAACGTCTGGAGCAGCAGAGACCAGGTACACCTGTTTCTAACACAACAGCCGCCACCACCTCAGCCAGCGCTCCCGGCACTCCCAGCACCCCGGCGTCCTCGGGCCTGAGGACGGGTCAGGTCACACCCGGAACCAAGATGGTCCTCGCCTCCAAACTGGGCTCAACAGTTTCCTTTCAGCAAGACAAGAATTTCCACCAGTCGTTTGCTTCCTGGGTCAAGCAGGGCCAGACCAACAACAGCAGCTCAGGTAAGCAGGTGGAAAACTGTGGCAATCATCTCACACTCATGTGAAATCCTGGAATCCATCATGTTCCGTTAGAGGCAGACAGGGTTTGTCACAAAATACTTTCTTTCCTTTTTTCTACATCATCAAGCCTCATCAGTTTGTAAAAGGTCAATCATCGGCACAACTCTTCATCTTTTTCAACCTTTTTTTTTTTGTGTCCATTTTTTTACGCCGGTAAATACGATTGGTTTGCCAAACTGACTTTGAGACTTTGTGGTGTCCACTTTCAGTCCTGTTAAAGTTGGATTCACTGTAAAGGATACACAAGATGTGTGTTTCATCGGAGAGCGTGTACCTCTGCCAAGGCTAACACACAATGCCACCACGTTAGAGTTAAAAAGAAAATCCTGGATCTGCCTGTTTATCCAGATCTGCACTAAAAGGGAATGGGTTCTTTCTGGGGTCATGTCCCATCCCTCCACAAACTTTCATGGAATTCAGTTGCATAGTTTTTGCGTAATCCTGCTGACAGACAAGAAAAGCAGACACAAAGACAAACCGCAACAGAAACATATTCTCCTTGGCAGAAGTAATAATAGAACCTTCCAGTGGACACCACAGCTGTAGACTGGCATTTGTCGTGGCGCTTGTGGGTGTGCATGACCGCAGGTGGCGTGGTGTGTCTTGCAGCCTCCTGTGGCTCGGTGGCCACCGTGGCTAGCAGCATCACCACCTCAGGGCAAACCTTCCAGATCGCTGGCAGCCCAGTGACTGTGGCTGGCCAGGTCCTCGCTGCCAAACTCCCGCTGCCCGCTAACAGCAAGATTGTCACGCTCAACATGCCCACTACTCAAGGAGGTAGGGAGCACGGGTGTCATCCATTTCCGCTGGTTTGGGCTCACGCTTGCCAAAATGGATGAAATGTTTGTGTCGTGAGAGGCAAATATCAGCATGGATGGTGCCACCAGTTTCTTTCTTTTGTCGCAATAAGTGAGCGTCTGCCAGAGTTTTGCTTTCCTTTTTTTTTTTTTGTACAGTTTTGTGCAGCAGTTTTTTTTACTACCTCCGATCTGTGGGTTGCGATTTAGCTGTTGTGCCATGAGCTGAGTGTCCAAAGAACTTTTTACATTTCTTTTCATTTAACAAAACAAAACAAAGAAGATGTTGCAAAGCTTCCCTTCCCTCCAAACACGCAGCATGCCTCCCCCACTTCTGTACATCCTTGACCTGTATTACTGAATATGCTCAGTACATATTCTCCTAATGTAAATATTCTCGTCGACTAGGTGTAGTCCAACAGAAAGTTCTGGGCATTTTCCCCTCTGGGCCTCCTGCGAACCTGAGGACATACAGCACACTACATCCTACCACGGGCAACATCAACCTCAGAGCCACCACATCTGGCTCAGCTACTCAGCAACAGGTGTGTTTTTAACCATTTCCTTTTCAGTTTTGACTAATGAAGCATGATGATGACTTACGATTTAACTGCTGATTTCTTTAGGCCAGTACAGCTGCAGGTCAAACCCAGCCTTGCGCTTCGATGAGCCAGTCAACTACCCTGTCTACCTCTGTGGGCACCACGATGGTCAGAAGTCCAACGATGACTCAACAAGGTGCTCTGTCCGACTGATCTTTTCTATTTCCAAGTGAATGTCTTTGTGGCTCACGCCTTGCAAGTAAAAATTACTTTTAAAACGTCCCCTTTCCATCTCCTCCAGGCCAACCTCAGCAGATGGTGCCGGGTTCTACACCCGTGCAGGTGGCGGCAGCGGCTCAGAGAGCAGCGGCTCCTGCACCATCACCTCACGCACCCGCCACAGCTCCTGGACAGTCGCCGGTAGCTCCCCCCCAGACCAACAGACCACAGCAGGGTCAAGTCAAACTAACTATGGCACAGCTCATGCAGCTGACACAGAGCGCTCAGGTTAGAAAATATATTTGTTACCTTCATTTTTAATCTTTTCTATTAATTGTGATTTGCTAATTACTGCTCAAAACCAAGAATTGATTATTATGTTACGACTGAAGGTAAAATGCCCTTTGTGTGCAACTCTGCAGGGTGGAAACCCAGGTCTGACGGTGGTGATCCAGGGTCAGGGCCAGAGCCAGGGCCAGCTGCAAATCATCCCACAGGGTGTAACAGTCATCCCTGGCCCTGGTCAGCAGCTAATGCAGGCAGCCATGCCGAATGGTCAGGTCCAGCGCTTCCTCTTCACTCCCATGCCCCCATCCTCACCAGCTTCAGCAGCCACTCCTGCCACCCCTGCTGTACCTCAGACCCCTCCAACCCAAATGTCGGCTCCAGCCCAAGCCAGAACCATTGCACATGTCCAGACGACGCCCTCAGCCTTAGCCCAAACACAAATGGCCGCCCCTCTACCTGCCCCAACACAAATGCCAAGTTTGGCCCCCAGCCCAGCTTCAATCCCTGTGCAAACCCAAATCGCAGCCCCTGTGCCTGCTCCAGCACAAGCTGCAGCCCAGACCTTGATGCAAACACAAGTTTCAGCTGCTTTCCCACAATCCATCCCTGCTCAATCACAAATATCTGCGGCCCAGGCCTCCACCCAGGTTTTCTCCTCCGCACCAGCCACTCTCCCCGCGCACCCCGGAGTCCCAGCTATGACTCAGAAAGTCTTCACCTCAGCCACGGCGCCTCAAGTCTCAACCATGGTCCAAAGCCAAGTCTCCGCCCTTCCCCCAGGCTCGTTCCCGACACAAACCCAGACCTCCGTGACACTACCTGTCCCTGGACAAGTTGCACCTCAGGCCCAGGTCCAGGCACATGCCCTCCACTCTTCCCCGGGCTTAACCCCAACCCCTGTCCACATGCACATTACTGCTCCTTCCCCTGCCCTCGCCCCCGTCTCAGTCAAGGCTGCCCAAGTTGCTGCCGTTACCAACTCAGCCCAAATGCAAGTTTCTGCCTCTCTTCCCTCTGCAGTCCCAGTCCCAACCCCCGCTCTTGCTCCCGTCTCCGCTCCTGTTTTAGCTGTTGTGTCCACTCAGATTGCTGTCCCGTCCCCGGCCAAAGCTCTAACCCAGATTCAAGCCACAGCTCCAGTTCCCCTCCACGCTGCTGTGGCCTGTGCTGTTGTCACACCGGTCACAGCCACCTCCACCACACCTTCAGTGCCAGGTAAAGGAACCACAATTACTCATTTATTTCTGTCTTACACATGTTTATAAAAATCTATTTTGCAAAAGTGGCATCATTTAATACCTGTCATCTCTTCCCCCTCTTGTAGCTCTGATAGAACAGAGGGCAGCTCAGCCCCAGGTTTGGACTCCAGCCACATCTCAAGGTCAGACTCCTGTTCAGCCGGCTCAGCAGGCGGCAGTTCCTATTCAGGCACCTGTCCTGGCCACTGTACCTGCCTCCGCCCCTGGATCAGTCTCCACACATTCACCCTTTACCCCCCTGCCACAAGCATCTCTTACTCCCCAGTCTCAAGCACAAGTCCAGCACCCTACAGTTGTGTCCATGCAGCAGGTGACTCAAATGCCAGTCTCAGCTGTGCAGGTTCAAATGAAGGGAATACCAGTCTCCTCTGTTGTAACTACACTGAGACCCCCCCAACCTCAGCTCCAGCCCCAAACCACTAGCCAACTACAACCCCAGCCTCAAGCCCAAATCCGTGCACAGATTCAGGTCCAGCCCTTTGGCCAAGTGCAGCAAATGCCACACATTCAGGCTCAAGCCCATCTCCAGTCCAAAGCACAAGCCCAAATCCACCCGCAAGTCCGAGTTCAGTTTCAACCATGTGCACCCCAAGCCCAAGTACAGCCCCTTGCTCAAATCCAACCTCAGGTGCAGTTTCAGACCCAAAACCAGAGCTTTCCCCAGGCCCAGCTCCAGTCAAGTGTCCAGTCCCAGTACCACCCCCAGGTACAAGCTTCATTTCAAACGCAGGCCCAGCCCCAGACTCAACAACAGCCCCAGGTCCAACCTCAGCCCCAGGTACAGTCGCAGCCTCAGGTTCAGTCTCAGGCCCAAAACCAACTCCATCACCAGGTTCAGGTCCAATTCCAGCAACAGAGTCAGATCCAGCCTCAGGCTCCGCAGCAACAACAGGTCCAAACGCAAGTCCAAACCCAGCCCCAGTTTCAAATCCAGTCACCGCAGCAGATCCAAGTCCAAGCCCAGCCCCAAGTTCAAGCTAAGCTCCAAGTCCAGTTCCAGCCTCAAACCCAGAATCAAGTTCAAACGCAGCCCCAGCTTCAGGTCCAATCTCCAATCAGGCATCAGCTCATCACTGTTCCCGGCCTGCAGCAGCCAGTCCAGCTACTCTCAGCTCTGCCGGCCCATGTTGCAGCTCAGATCCAAGCTCAGATCCAGGCACAGGCGCAGCAGCAGGGAGGCACGGTTCCACAGCAGATCAAACTGCAGCTGCCTATCCAGATCCAGCAGACAGGGGGGCAGATTCAGGCCCACCAGATCCAGAACATGGTGACCATACAGGCACCAGCGAGTGTCCAGGAGCATCTACAGAGGCTGCAGCAGCAGCAACAACAACAGCAGCAACAACAACAACAACAGCAACAGCAGCAGCAACAACAACAACAACAACAACAACAGCAGCAGCAGCAGCCGCAACAACAACTACCAGCACCACCAAAGAAGAAGAAACACCATGAGGCTAAAAGGGAACAGAAAGAGCAGAATCTGCAGACTCTTAGCCCCGGAGACGGCATCCAAAAACAGGTGTGACAAAGAACAATATACAAAGATTTATTTCTTACAACGTCAAGACACGCACAACGTAAACATCAACATGTTGTTTTATTCTCTTCAGGTGTTAGTGAAGCAGAATGCTACAGCAGAGCAGCTGAAACAGAGGAAGTCCCTCGCTGCAGCTGAGCGAGAGGAGAACCAGAGGTTTGTTCAACGGTCAGATATTATTGTGTGTTATTGTATTCTCTGCATAGAACTGAACCTAACATCCTTCTGTCTTCCTCAGGATGATCGTGTGCAACCAGGTGATGAAGTTCATCCTCGACAAGATTGAGAAGGACGAGAAGCAGGCAGCTAAGAAGAGAAAGAAGGAGGAGGTGGTCGAGCAGAAGCGCTTCAAGCAGAACGCCACCAAGCTGACGGCACTTCTGTACAAGCACAAAGAACAGCTGAAGGCCGAGATCCTGAAGAAGAGGGCCCTGCTGGACAAGGAGCTGCAGCTGCAAGTACAGGTTAGCACAGCAAGATCTATGGACAGCTCGTCAAAAAACCCACTAACCTCCACCAGCACCTGAGAGCTCTGGCTCCAGTGATCTAGGTCTAGGTGTTGGCACGTGAATAGCGTTTGTTTACTTATTGTGCAGAATCAGTTTTTTCTTCCTATCGTGCAAGATGACACACCGGCAGGGCAGAGGTGAGAGAGCGTGATGTCGAACATGACTCACCTTAGAAAATAAAACGGGAAACTCATCTCCTGACAATGAGAAAGGAGTCAAATAGTTGCAAAATACATAAGTTTCATTCTTTATCAGGCGTAACATTTACTAAGGAGCTTAAAATGCATCAAGCGAGAAACCAGAGACGATGTTCCATGTGTTCTCTTCTTCTCAGGAGGAGCTGAGGCGGGACCTGGCCAGGCTACAGAAAGAAAAGGAGAAGGCCCGAGCTGCTATCACCCAAGCTGCCGCAGCAACAGTCAAAGCAGCCCCCTCCCACTCCTCCCATCCTTCCCACTCGACACATTCCTCTCACAGCAGCCACACAGCGACCTCGCCGTCCTCATCCCATAAACGCAAGAGGGAAGAGGAGAGAGACAAAGACCGACCCAGAGATAGGGACAGGCACCACGACAAAGACAAGAAACGGGACAGGGACAAGGACAAGGATAAGGACAGAGACCGGTGTAAAGACCGAGAGAAAGATAAAGACAGAGACCGCGACCGAGAGAGGGAGAAAAACAGAGAGCGGGACAGGGACCGAGACAAGGACAGAGACGGGGACAGAGACAAGGACCGAGATTCCAGCTCATCTAAACACAAGAAGAAGAAGAAGCTCTCTTCTACCTCAAAGGATCACAAGAAGGACACCAAACTGTACTGTGTCTGCAAGACGCCCTACGACGAGTCAAAGTAAGCTCACTGCAACACGCCAGTGTAACGCTCATGTTAACGCCCACTTTTCACTGAGACAGAACCTTTCGATGTTTCCCTCTTAGGTTTTACATCGGGTGCGACCTGTGCTCCAACTGGTTCCACGGTGCATGTGTTGGCATCACGGAGAAGGAGGCGAAGAAGTTGGAGGACTTTGTGTGTAATGACTGCAAACGAGGTCAGGAAGCGGCAAGCAACGAGGAGCTCTACTGCATCTGCCGGACGCCATACGACGAATCACAGTACGACGATACATAACTGTCCTCTGCCGTCACGGCCTCGGTGGCTGTCGCTGGTGTGTTAACCAGGATGCTTCTGATTTTCACCCGCAGGTTTTACATAGGCTGCGACCGCTGCCAGAACTGGTACCACGGGCGCTGCGTGGGCATTCTGCAGAGCGAGGCCACGCACATCGACGTGTACGTGTGCCCGCAGTGTCAGTCGACGGAAGACGCCATGACGGTCCTCACGCCTCTCACTGACAAAGACTATGAGGGGTTGAAAAGAATATTACGCTCGTTGCAGGTATGAAACCTGAGTGTGTGTGTGTAACTTTGTGCGATTGGTGATTTTGTAAAAACGATATTTTTCATTTCACCTTGATTTCTTTTTCTTTTACAGTCTCACAAAATGGCATGGCCTTTCCTCGAACCAGTGGATCCCCATGATGCACCTGATTATTATCGCGTGATCAAGGAACCGATGGGTAAGATCAGACAGCAGCGGTTGTTTAACTTATTATGAATGATCAAGCTCTAGTTGTGGAAGATGTAAATTTCCCTCTGGCTGATGAAATGATCCAGATCAATACCGTGTGTTTCATACTTTTAAGAATATTCTCCTCACTCTTCACTCATCCCTCGATCCTTTCTAGACTTTTCCACAATGGAAACCCGTTTGCAGAGGCGACATTACCACAAGCTCACCGAGTTTGTGGCCGACGTGACCAAAATCTTCGACAACTGCCGCTATTACAATCCCAACGACACGCCCTTCTTTCAATGTGCCGAGGTGCTGGAAGCCTTCTTTGTGCAGAAGCTCAAAGGATTCAAAGCGAGCAGGTGAGGCTGAGCACCCCTCCGACTGAACGCTCTTCCAGTTCCCCCAGGTTTCTTCTCGTCTTTTCCACGCTTGTGTTTTTTTGTGCTTCAAACTTGTGACTCGGGGCCACGCTGGTTGTCATGACAGTCTCATTAATTCTTTTCCTTATTTTGCATTCGTGCCTGCCATTCACTTCTTCCTTTTTACTTCTTGCTCTGGCATGTCTGTAGTCATGGTATTTGGCTGGAGAATGAGTTTTACACATAGACTAGAGTTGGCTTTAAACCTTTAAATGTTTTTAACGGAGGCTTGGTACTAAAACCAACAGAGCTGGCGACGTTAAGACATTAATGCTACATCCACACTGACACGTAGGGATGTCACGAGAACCGATACTCGCTGAACCTCTGCTGTCATGGAGCTACAACTGAAATCTCATAATCATGCCACTGTTCTGTTTTACGATAATAGTCTTTTCTTTTTGTTTAGTAGTTGAAGGCAGTGCTGCTGGACTGGGACAACAAATCGTCCCTGACCAGTCCCATCTATCCAAAGTCTCCGCGCCTCCCTCTCGTTTCTTCTCTTATTTTATTTTCAGATTCATTATTTAATGAAATCAATTACAAGTGTTATTGACGCTGTTGTCTTTGCAAACAGCTGCTGTTATCATGTGTAGGAGAAGAGCTGTTATTCAAACAAAAACTGATGCAGAGACAAAACACTTGTGTGGACGGAGTTCAGTTTGAAAAGGATGTCATCA